>NC_041385.1:195902013-195920475 GCF_002162155.2 Triticum dicoccoides | reverse complement strand
GTGGCTCAGCCCGATCCAGAACTGGATCGGGGGAAGGGAATGGGGAGCGAGAGGGTGAGTGGGAGGGATCGTGGGGAGGATTGGGGAATCGTGGGTAGGGTTTTGGGGTGAGGGGGAGGTTATCCAGTCGGGTGGGCCGGCTTGGGGTGGGCTGGGCCGGCCTAGAGGCAAGCTGGGCTGGTTGGTCCAGCGTGGGGGGGGGGGGGTTCCTTTTGTTTCATTTAGATTAGGGCATCAAACCACTTTCAAAAAAAAGAAAAAAAATGTTGGTTCACCACGAATATTAACAAATGAAAATTTGCCACATGATGAACATTTTATTTTAGACATTTGGAAACTTTTACCGTTTGACTTGATTTTGAAATTTAAATTCGAACGGATTGAACCATCGCGGGATTAACAACAATAATCGTGGTGACGTGGCATCATTAGCAGAGGTTACTGTAGCTTAATTATCCGGGCGTTACAGTGATGGTGAAGTGATCTCCGCAGGTTTCTCCTAAGCACTACAAAAATATGACCGGGGGTGTAAACGGTGGATGGGGCACCGCACACGGCTAGGCAATTGTCTGGTGTGTGCTAGGTGCCCCCCCCACATATATATAGGTGGGAGGGAGAGGGAGAGGTCAAGGGGCGCCCCAAGTAGGTCTGAATCCTACTTGGGCTCTTGCCCTTGGCCGCACCCCCCTGCCATATTTGTCGGAGGGGTAAGGAAAGAAGGGTAGAGGGAAGGAATGGGGAATCCTATTCCACTCTTTCCTTTCCCTTCCCTTCTTTCCTTCTCCTCCTAGGCCGGACCATATGAGGGCGCACCAGCCCCTTGTGGCTGGTGCGTTTCCCCTCCTAGCCGATAAGTCCCATATCTTTTGCCGGGGGTGCCTGGAACCCCTTCCAGTGACCCGATAAGTACCTGGTACCCCCCAAAACACTTACGGTGTCCGAATACCATCGTACTATATATCAATCTTTACCTCTCGACCATTCCGAGACTCCTCGTCATGTCCGTGATCTTGTCCAGGACCGCGAACAACATCCGGTCACCAAATCACATAACTCATATAATACTATATCATCATCGAACATTAAGCGTGCGGACCCTACTGGTTCAAGAACTATGTAGAAATGACCGAGATACCTCTCCGGTCAATAACCAATAGCGGAACCTGGATGCCCATATTGGCTCCTACATATTCTACGAAGATCTTTATCAGTCGAACCGTTATGACAACATATGTAATTCCCTTTGTCCATCGGTATGTTACTTGCCCGAGATTCGATTGTCGGTATCTTCATATCTAGTTTAATCTCGTTACCGGCAAGTTTCTTTACTTGTTCCGGAATACATCACCTCATGACTAACTCCTTAGTCGTTTGCTTGCAAGCTTATGATGTGTATTACCGATAGGGCCCAGAGATACCTCTCCGATACTCGGAGTGACAAATCCTAGTCTCGATCTATGACAACTCAACAAACACCTTCTGAGATACATGTAGAGCATCTTTATAATCACCCAGTTATGTTGTGACGTTTGATAGCACACAAGGCATTCCTCTGGTATCCGGGAGTTGCATATAATCTCATAGTTGAAGGAATATATATTTGACATGAAGAAAGCAATAGCAATAAAACTGAACGGTCATTGTGCTAAGCTAACGGATGGGTCTTGTCCATCACATCATTCTCCTAATGATGTGATCCCGTTATCAAATGACAACTCATGTCCATGGTTAGGAAACCTTAACCATCTTTGATCAATGAGCTAGTCCAGTAGAGGCTTACTAGGGACACAGTGTTTGTTTATGTATTCACACATGTATTAAGGTTTCTGATCAATACAATTCTAGCATGAATAATAAACCTTTATCATGACTAAGAAAATATAAAATAGCAACTTTATTGTTGCCTCAAGGGCATATTTCCTTCAGGTGCGCCTAACCCAATAAGGCCAGGGCACCTCCCCGCATCCCATACTAGCCCTTGGGTCGTGGTGGACCCACTTGTGGACTTCCAGACCCCTCCAGAATCCTCCGGAACCTTCTAGAAGCTTCCCGGTACAATACCAAAAAAACTGCACCTTTTTCCGGAACCCAAAATATGACTTCCCATATATAAATATTTACCCCTCGACCATTTCGAGACTCCTTGTGACGTCCGGGATCTCATCCGGGACTCCGAACAACATTGGGTTACCACTCATCAATGTCCCAATACTACTCTAGCGTTAACGAACGTTAAGCGTGCGACCCTGCGGGTTCGGGAATTATGTAGTCATGACCGAGACACCTCTCCTGTCAATAACCAATAGCGGGACCTGGATGCCCATATTGATTCCTACATATTCCATGAAGATCTTTTATCGGTTGAACCTTTATGACAACATACGTAATTCCCTTTGTCGGTCGGTATGTTACTTGCGCAAGATTTAATCGTCGGTATCTCTATACCTAGTTCAATCTCATCACCGGCAAGTCTCTTTACTTGTTTCGTAATACATCATCTTGAAACTAACTCCTTAGTCACTTTGCTTGCAAGTTTCTTGTGATGTGTATTACCGAGAGGGTCGAGAGATACCTCTCTGATATACGGAGTGACAAATCCCAATCTTGATTCACGCCAACTCAACAGACACCTTCGGAGATACCTATAGAGCATCTTTATGATCACCGAGTTATGTTGTGATGTTTGATAGCACACAAGGTATTCTTTCGGTATCCGGGAGTTGCATGATCTCATGTCCAAAGAAACATGTATTTGACATTAAGAAAGCAGTAGTAATAAACTGAACGATCATATGCTATGCTAATGGTTGGGTATTGTCCATCACATCATTCTCCTAATGATGTGATCCCATTATCAAATGACAACTCATGTCTATGGTTAGGAAACCTTAACCATCTTTGATCAACGAGCTAGTCTTGTAGAGGCTCAATAGGGACACAATATTTGTTTATGTATTCACACATGTATTTAAGTTTCCGATCAATACAATTCTAGCATGAATAATAAATCTTTATCAAGAATAAGGAAATATAATAATAAAAACTTTATTATTGCCTCTAGGGCATATTTCCATCACAGACGGTCGGTGTTCATCCGGCGCTCGGGTATGCTCCGTCCCGGTTCTCCACGTCGTCAGACGGTAGCATGATCGCACCGGCCACCCTCGCTCCCACGGCCGTCATGGACCCCAACGTCATGCCTGGTTCCGGTGGCGCTGGCTAGTCGGCCGCCGGGATGCAAAGGAAGCAGTCGATACGTCTCCAACGTATCTATAATTTTTGATTATTCTGTGATGTTTTATTATCAATCTGGGATGTTTTATAATCATTTTATAGTCATTTTATATCATTTTTTGGTACTAACCTATTGACATAGTGCCAAGTGCCAGTTGATGTTTTCTGCATGTTTTTTACATCGCAGGAAATCAATATCAGATAGAGTCCAAATGCCACGTAACTTTACGACGATTTTTTATGGACCAAAAGGAAGAAGTTGGGCCCTGGTTGCACCTGGGGGAGTCCCGAGGAGGGGACAACCCACCAGGGCGTGCCAGGAGGCCCAGGCACACCCTGGTGGGTTGTGCCCACCTCGGGTGCCCCCTGGGCTGCCTCTTTGCTCTATAAATACCCCAATATTTCAGAAACCCTAGGGCAGCCGACGAAATATTCATCCAGCCGCCGCAGAGTCCAGAACCACCAGATCCAATCTAGACACCATCACAGAGGGGTTCACCACTTCCATTGGTGCCTCTCCGATGATGCGTGAGTAGTTCTTTGTAGACCTTCGGGTCCGTAGTTAGTCGCTAGATGGCTTTCTCTCTCTCATTGAATTCTCAATACAACGGTTGAGGGAGTCCTGGACTAGGGGGTCCTCGGGCGTCCAGGCTATGTGATATGGGTCGGACTAATGGGCCGTGAAGATTTGAGATCGAAGACCTTCCCCCGTGTCCGGATGGGACTCTCCTTTGCGTGGATGGCAAGCTTGGCGTTCGGATCATGCATCTTCCTTTCTTTGTAAACCGACTCTATACAACCCTAGGTCCCTCCGATGTCTATATAAACCAGAGGGTTTAGTCCATAGAGGCAATCATAATCATACAAGCTAGACATCTAGGGTTTAGCTATTATGATCTCGAGGTAGATCAACTCTTGTAATCCCTATACTCATCAAAGTCAATCAAGCAGGAAGTAGGGTATTACCTCCAGAGGGCCCGAACCTAGGTAAACATCGTGTCCCCTGCCTCCTGTTACCTTCGATCCTTAGACGCACAGTTCGGGACCCCCTACCCGAGATCTGCCAGTTTTGACACCGACATTGGTGCTTTCATTGCAATTAACACACCTTTCCACTTGTTTTGCTTTACTAGTGTGCTTAAACCTGCACACTGAAGCTATCTTTTGGAGATTATTTTGTCTAACATGGATAATTTTGGTTGATGTTTAGCCTGTTGTGCTTAACAAGCTTCTCGATGTACCTACACAGGACATTTTTGGGAACGACTGTTGTTTTCCATCGAGGTTAGTTTCATCCCATGGCTTATATATGCTCACTGTTCAGGATATCGGTAGCTGGTACCATATAGGCCAGGGGCTGATAAAGGGACTAATTAGTGAATCAGACTTTTAACTGAATATATCTTCAACCCATTTATTGTTAGGTTAACTAGGGTCATATGTAATATATCTGAGGCTACATAGCAACATGCATGTACTTAATGTCTACATATGCAATCTTAGGCTACATAGCAACAAGGAAGAGTGTTACCTTAATGTTCTGATGATGTCTAGATATACGTAGAAGAGCAACAACAACAACAACAACAACAACAACAACAACAACAACAACAACAACAACAACAACAACAACAACAACAACAACAACAACAACAACAATAACAACAACAACAACAACAACAACAACAACAACAACAACAACAACAACAACAACAACAACACAACCCTGTTTGGATACTCAACTTAGCTAGAGGTTAGAGTTAGTTTCTAGCTCATGACTAACCCTGAACTAACTCCATCCAAAGAGGTGTTTGGATGACAGGGTTAGATACTTAGATTGACAATAAATCCACTAGGAGAACTAGCTCCGATTAGCACCTCTTGGGTTGGATAGTTTTTTTGGGTGGGTTATATATGCAACTAGCTCAAACTAGCCCTCATGTTTAGATATACTTTAGGGCTATTTGAGCCCGAACTAGCTCAAACTAACTCTAACCCATGGATACAGCAGCAGTTAATCAACCGATAATTTGTAAGAATGCAATAAACTCCTTCCGGCCCATAATATAAGATGTTAATTCATCTAATATGTCAGTATATTGGATGTTATAACTTATAAGATATTATAAAAGAGTGTTGTACTGTATGTCATTGGTAAAGATCTGCGCTTCGACCCTTTCTGCGTATGGGGAGATGAGATATCGATGAACCAACATCAAGTGAGGAAGCTGATAAAGATTGTTAGTAAAATGGGTCAAAAGATGGCAATTAAACTATTTGTTTACACTTTATCCAATACAACAACATGCAACACGGTAAGTAAGAACTCTGCAGCCTTCTTTTTACTGCCCATAATGAGTTGTGTTAGATGACAATGTCTGAATCTTTTTTCCTTTGCAGTGGTTCCAAAAGCAGTTTACTCAAGATTACCTCTCGAACTACATGATTGGTGGGCATGCAAAGGTTAAAGTATTTCTACCACACGATGATTATCTAGATGTTTTCATGAAGACCGTGAAGGATGGGCGGTCGACCATCACAAGGGGTTGGACTAGAGTCGTGCGTGTCTTCTGCATGGAGGAGGGCACAATATGGGTATTCCACTTCACCTTGTTCAGCAACCAGAATGTATTTCACCTCTTTCTTTACCGTCTTTAATAGTACAAGTATGCAACTGCGGTTCATCATTCTTTATTTGGTTCTTATGTAATTCTTGATATGTACCTATGAATCGAATAATGCATTGGTTATCTAAACCTGATGGATATGAATAAAGCTATAGCATACATTCAAATTCAAATTCAAATTCGATACAATTTGATATAGCAGCAATTAAATTATGATGAAATTACGCTCTCCAGGTCGTTACGACACACACGGTTGGTAAAACACAAACGTTTGCGATATACACCATAATCCGAGACAGTTCACAGAGAGGAAACTTGTGCAAGCGTCCACACAGTTGCCGTTTGCAAAGCGTGTGCGATGTCAGAAAATATCACAAACGATGCGGGCAAACTAAACGTTTGTGATAGTTGCCTTATCGTACAAGATTCGCAACCATGAACTGTTTCTGATGAAGTATGCATCGTAAACGTTGCACCACAGAATAGCGTGTGCGATAGTTGTCATGTACGACGATGTTACGACGGTCCGACATTTCATAATCCTATCCGACACTCGTACGATGATTAGCTAATCTTCTTAATTAGTTATCGCATACGGTTCGGGAAAAGCGAATGTGTGTGATTGCAATTTTAGCAAGGTATTCTCTGCAAGTGTTGTAAAGTATTAACAAATAGTTTGATAACAAGATAATTGGTAGCAAGTAACAAATAACTAAAGTTACAAGGTGCGGCAAGGTGGCCCAGTCCTTTGGTTGCAAAGGACAAGCCAGAAATACTTCTTATAGTGAGCCAAGCATTGTCGAGGACACATAGGAATCTTGTCTAGTTAACTTCATCATGATTCATTAATTCGCGTTCACTACTTTGATGAATTATTATGTGTGTGGACCGGTGTTAGGGTGAGTTCTTACTTCAATAAGCAACTCACTTATGATTACCCCCCTTGCATGCATCCGCAACTACTAAAGAAGAATTAAGATAAATCTAACCATATCATGAAACATATGGTCCAAATAATCCCCTTCCAGAATAGTGCATAAACCAGGATTTAACCTTTTGTCACTCTCGCAACCCATCATGCACTTACTAATTCAAAATGCCTTCCCCTAGGCCCAAGCATGGTAACATGTCATGTAGTCTTTCACACGACACCACTAGAGGAAGAACAATATAACACATCATCAAAATATTGAACGAAAACCAACTTCACATGATTAATTATAACAAGACTTCTCCCATGTCCTCAAGAACAAACTGAACTACTCACAAATCATATTCATGTTCATGATCAGAGGAGATAAATATATGATTAACAATCTGAGCATATAATCTTCCACCAAGTAAACCAACTAGCATTAACTACAAGATGTAATCAACACTACTAGCAACCCACATGTACCATTATGGGTTTTTTGACAAAGATTGAATACAAGAGATGAACTAGGGTTTGGAGATGAGATGGTGTTGATGAAGATGTTGATGGAGATGAGTCCTTTCACGATGAGAGGAACGTTGGTGATGACGATAGCTTCAATTTCCACCTCCGGAGGGAAGTATCCCCGGCGGAACCGCTCCACCGGAGAGCAAAAGTGCTCCTGCCCAGGTTCCGCCTCCAGACAGCGGTGCTTCTCCCGAAAGCCTTCTCCTTATTTTTTTAGGGCAAATGGCTTCATATAGGAGAAGGTGGGCCACGGAGGCCTGCTGGTGGGCCCACAAGCTCAAGTGGCGCGCCACCTGAGGCTCACTGGTGGGTCCCCTCCTGGTGATTCTTCTTCCAGTACTTTTCATATATTCCAAAATAAATCTCTATAAATTTTCAGTTCATTTGGAGCTTCGAAGAATAGCTATCTCTGTTGTAGCTCTTTTCAGGTCCAAAATTTCAGCTGTCGACAATTTTCCTCTTGTGATAGAACTTGCAATTTAAGAGAGGAAAGCCATTAGAATGACACTAAAAGTGAAATATAACCTTAAAACAAATAAATAACAGTAGGAAATATGATGCAAAATGGACGTATCGTGGAGCACTCATTATGTTCATCTCATTCTCCTCCAACAATTTCGCATATGATGTATGAACATTATAGCTACAAAATCCAATGACCTCAGCAAATGAACCAAAGTTCACCGGAACAAAGGGATTTTTTTACCTCGCTGGTGTTTCCACAAACATGTTGTGGATGACCGTGGAGTTGACGGGATCACGGGGCACATGGGCCGCCAGATTGGGTGGAGGTGCCCGTCCTTGAGCCGCCACCCCTTCTTCCTCGGCCCCTTGGCCGGCGACTTTGTCCGTCCGCTGGAAGGGGTGGAGGACACGCTCGTCCTCGAGTCGGCGACCGAGACGGGAGGGAGTGCTGCGAAAGAAGTTGACAGGCGGCGGGCACGGCTCCATGGACGACGTGGTTCCCTTGCCGCTTCTTCTTCACGCTGGCGGCGAAACGAGTTGGCGTGACGGTGGGAAAGATGGCCGCAGGAGGCGCGGAGGATGAGCCGACACTAATGTGGGGAGGCAACGCATGAAATTCGCCGGCCGGCAGCTGCCGGTGTTCCATGTCGTCGATTGTGGGCATAGCGAGGCGAGACTTGGCAGGGCCCGGGAGATCGGCGACCGCGCGCCGGGGGGAGGGGGCGGGGTCAAAGAAATGACGGAAATGTCCCTCGCACCAGTCGCGCGTCTGATATAGGAAATCACAAAGGGAGAAGGGCTGGACATGTGCGGCCGCAAGTGCCGAAATTTACCGCTTCCCCAAATTTTTTTTGGGACGGTCCGTTTGAACGGTTTTTTTAACCTCGGTCTTATAAAACGGTGGTTATTTTAGCGGAAGGGACGACATAGGCTAATAATCGTTGGATTGAATCCCTCCATACCTAAGCAACGTCAGATCCTACCATCGTTCACCCGTGGTGCATAAAAGGTCGTGTGTGCAGCTATTTCGATTTGCAGGATGCGCTGGAGATGGTGAATTTTCCGCTTGCTGACTGAAGCATTGGTGCTGCTCTCATCCCCACCCCGGTTCGGCGTCGCGCACGCCACACCGGATCCATAGCCAGTAGCCAGTGCGATGATAACCCATCACCCATCCCTGCTCCGCCTCCGCGCACCCCTCCCCGCCGGCCTCCGCCACGGGACTTCACACGCCTTGCTTTTCACCGCCGCCGCCTACTCTCCTCCGCCGCCGCCCCTCCGCCTGCTACCTCTGCGCGTCGCCGCTGGAGGAGCCTCACCGGTAATTCCACGAAACCCACTCTATCCTAAGCTTGTCACATGCTTCGTTCCAACTCAAGTGACTTGCGCCGCCGCAGGTAGGTCCTGATGGCGGCAATCGCGCGACGCCTCCCCCGCTGGGAGCCGCGGCGCTGGACTTCGCGCGGAGCAACTTCCTCCCGCTAGGTAAGCTTCCTGTTTCCACGCGATCTCAGTCTCGTTCCTAGTTGCATACTCAATTGATGTGTAATTTCATACTGCGAATTTCTGTGTGCAATGTAATGCGCGTGTACGAATAGTTGTGAATTCTCACCGAGTCAATCCAGGTGCAGTTCATTTTCAAAAAACAAAACAAAAAAAACAGCTGCATTTGAAATGCAGGCACTCCCTCCATCTACTAATACAAGGCCATTTCGTATTTTTATGTCTAACTTTGACCATTCATTTTACCAACAAAATGTGAGTTATATACCATCAAAATATGCCATTGGATGCACATTTGAATGAACTTTTCAATAATATTCTTTTACGATATACAACCCATATTTTCTTGACCAAAATTATAAGTCAGAGTTTGACACGAAAAACAAAGTGGCCTTGTATATAAAAGAGGGAGTATTAACTCCAGGTTGTGTGTAACTTTGCTTGAGTATGATGTTGACATTTGTCTGCAGAACGGAAAAGTGGCGTAGATTTGGATGTTTCTCTTTTTCTCTTTCTCTCAAGACATAGCAATTTTGCTTGTTTGAATATGAACCAAGTACTGTTTGGTATTGTAACATTAAGGTCAAGGTGTACAAATTGTATCCTTTATTCGTTGCACCATTTTGCTTTGGAGACGTTATCACTATGGTTTGTGCACATCTCAGGTCGTGAACTTAAGTTTATTGATTATTATCTTTCTTATCTTAGCTCTAATTGGTGGGATGACTTTGGGACTCCTGGATCCAACTCTTGGTTGCCTTGCTCACAAATATTCCCTGTCAAAATATAGCACTTTTGGGATATTCGTTATATCAGGTTTGGTTTCTTAACCTAGCGCACATGGTGCTATGTTTTCCTACAGTAATGGCTTTCTCTTGCATAGGGCTGACTCTGCGCACTAAGGAGCTTGGCGCAGCGTTACAAGCTTGGCCTGCTGGACTCTTTGGACTAGTATGACCTAGTGTTTAGTCCTCGTTTGTTGCACTTGTTGATCTACTACGGCTCTGGCCAAAATTGATAGTATGATCATGGGGACATATGAACCCACTTTCAAAACTCAGTGAAAAATTGTATTCCCATGTTTCAAAAACCTACAAAACAATCGGTGAAGGTAGACTATGTGATTTTTCATAAAAAAAAACTATGACTATTTGCGCTTGTGTAAAAATAAGAAAATGTGAAAGATACAATGACCATGACTATAGCTTCCTTATTTTCGCATTTTTGCTCAGGTCACAAATGGTTATAATTTTGTATGAAATTTTACATTGGCAGTTTCCACACAATACCTATATGTACGATTTTTCTTGGTAAGGTTTTGGAACTTAGAAATATGACTTTTCACTTAATTTTAGAAACGGGGTCATATGTAGCCAATTTCTAAAAATTCAGATACTTTGTGGATGTAACTGTGTCTACTTTTGAAGTATATCTGGATTCAACCTTCTCCGTCAGTTTGGACTTTGGTCAACTGGTCAGTGCATGAAACTTAATATGGTATTAGAGCCAAGAGGTCTCGGTTCAAGACCCGGCCAACACACTATCTATGAAAATAGTTGCGGCCTACATCGACCTCACGGCTAAGGCTTGAGGAACGACGCGAGGGAATATATTACCCTCTCTTTTCCATCAGTCCAGACTTTTGGATGAACTGGCTGGAGCATGCAATTTTCCCTCTCGGAGGGAGTAATATGGTATAAGAGCTAAGAAGTTGAGCCACAAATGAGATGGGGTGTTGATTTATGTGGATTGCCCAATCTTCTCCATTAGTTCGGACTTTTGGTTCTACTGGTCGGTGCATGAAACTTTCTCTATGACTTTAGTTACAAAAAAAACTCTGCCTATGTTGCGAATAGTTTTTACTCCCTGCATTATGATCTTAACGTTATTGCAGATCACATTTCACGCTAGCATTTGTGTTGTTTACTTGCAGTCCAATGTTGCCATTCCTATTTTATGCAACTGTTAGTTCCCCCATTTTGCTGACGTCTTTTATTGTTACGCGTCTCATCTCAGGGCTCAATTCTGTTGTTCACACCTTTTCTTGCACAATTTCTTGTGCAAATTCAGTTCTTCCCTCGTGAATTTATCACTGGTACAAGCCTCATCATCATGCTTATTTGTCCTATTCTCATAAGGATTTTCAAAATTTTATCCTGTCATTTCTTGTTGCAATGTGGCAGCCCATGCCTTTGTAACCGCAACTAGTTTGTTTGATGTTCACAACACATCTTGTAGGGTTGGCTATGTTTTGTTGCATGCCGACAACATTATCAAGTGGAGTCACACTAACACAGGTGCCACTCGCCTCTAATCATCATCCATTAACATCAACTACTTTATATTATTTTCTGGATAGCTAGTTCCATTCAAATCTAACACAATTTTACCATTGCTGGGTAGCTTGCTGGCGGCAACTCCGCACTTGCTCTTGCAATGACAGTCATATCCAATCTACTGGGCATTATGTTTGTAAGCACAACTTTGTTATTATATTAACCTTTTGTTTTCAAGCATCGCCACTGATTGAAAGTTTCAAACAATAAACCCAATATTGAGTTACATACTTAACTTATTTGAGCGTTTGAAAATTTAAAAAACACAAAAAGATATTATTCATTTTTCTTTTGTTCAATTTGAGTTTGATAATTCATGTGAGTCTTGATCTCCTTTTATATTTTAAATGTAATTGTCGTCTTGTACTCTTGTGTAAGAGTTACAAAATGCAACCCTCAGTCCTATAGATTAAACCGTAAAGAAAGATAAGCTGGATTGTCGACCAAAATCTTTCATAATGATATGTAATGAACTTCTATTAGTCTTGTCACAAAGAATTCCAGAGATTTTGAAGTTTTTTTCGGATTGTTTTAAGATAACCATCATGTTTTATTTTTTCGTTTACTTTCCACAGGTTAACTTCCCCTGCTTAGGAAAACCTGATCATGTTTCTTTGATCATGAACCAGGTACCTTTGTCTCTTGCAAAATACATTGGCACTGGAGCAGGAGTGTCTTTGCCTACTAAGGAATTATTCAGAAGTCTGGTTAACACTCTTTTAATCCCCCTTATTTTAGGCAAGGTATGTAGCTATTCATATCTTTGTATTCCACTCCATGGCTTTTGTTCTGTTATTTCAATACAATGTATCGTGTAATTTATGTGCATAATTTTCTTATTGCACTTTAAGTTTTGTAGTTGAATAACAGAGTCTGTTTTTTATGCTCATGTGTGTAAAACTGTAACTGTATCAGTGGAAAAATTTTATATGACAAACGCGATTTTTGGCATAGTTTAAGAGTCAGTTCGAATGAGCATCCATGTGAATATGCTGTTAGTGCAAATATGGTATCAAACCTTTAAGGCTTTAACTGGAATGCACATTGCAACTAATTTTTGTTTCATGACGAAGAATAAGGAGGAGTCCAGGGGTGCCTGTATTTGGACTCATCTCCTTTAGGTGCATAGTATTAGTTTTCTTTGCATTTTGTATTTCAGTCAGTTTCGCTTCCTGTTTTTGAACTGAAGTGTGGCGGGTCTGGTTTTGAAGTCGTTTCTTCATTTTAATTATTTTGTTAGTTCAGAGCAATGCAAAATTTTCCTGCTCTAGTGCAAGCCTGAAATAATAGGAGCTACACTTATGGTTTGTTCTTTATCAGGTTGCCCGAGAAACCTCAAAAGGTACGCAGGATTTAATATCTTTTCTTAAATTACTTTCACTTAGCAAGTTCTTAATCTGGAGTCCTTGTTTGTATTCCTTCTGTAGGTATTGCTGAATTTGTTGATGGAAATCGCCAGGGCTTTTCAGTTTTAAGTGCTGTTCTTCTCAGCCTAGTATGTCTCTAGCATGACTTCACTCATTCTTTTTCTTGCATGAATATATTAACTGATTATTAAGTCCACCTGTTTGTTGTATTAGTTTGTCCTGTTGTACAGAATTCGGCTACACTAGTAGTTCATCCACTGATGCTTGCTTACTTAAGATAATTGGAAAGGGGTGGGGTTGGTGGGACATTGAAGCTGTTCGAGCATTACACTAGTAATGATTTTATGTGACACTTTAATCTCCAGCACTCTGCAAGCTGGGAAATGTATAAATGTAATGGGCACCTGAAATTATTTCGTAAATTCTCTAGCATCAAATCATTAGTCAGATTATTCATATCAATTGTTTGAAATATATCATGCATGTGCAATGGGAATTTCTTTGCATTTGTAGCAATCTGAATAGTCATACAGATCAATGCATGAGAGGTGATGCTGGGTGCACGCATACTGGAATTTCACTAAAGAGAAAACAGAGTAAAACACCAAATTGGGACAATGGAACTAATCTTTAGGAGAATGCTATGAAGTAGTGCAGGAAACTACAGTGTTTTAGCTGTAGCATACTGTAGTTGGAAATGATTTTATGTTGACTTTTATTATTTTATTTCGGTCTAGACAGGTTGTTTTGGAAGCAAATTTGTTTACCTTAGTGAGTGGCTAATTTATGATTGGTGATGGAAATGAAGTATTTTAAGACATCTGATAGTAGAGAAAGCCTTTTTTCTTTTCCATACGCCTCCCAAAGGGGAGTTGAGTCAGGTTCCATTACTTTTGCATAACGGAATAGCAGTTCAAACACAAAAAAAGCATAAAACTTATGTAAACAAAGAAAAGCAAAAGACTACGAGGCCACAGCCTCCTAACCTGAGCATAGTCACAACAAATATACAGACCACCCAACCTAGGGCCCAAAATCAACAAGTTTAACAAAGGGCAAGCACTAGATCACCCAGCAAGCGGCCTCTCAAGACACCTCTCAGGCATTTCATCAGCAGAAGATGACAACCATTTTCCTGATCTTCATTCGTCATCAGACTCCTCAGATGTAGCATTTTCACCAGCTTTAGTTATCTGCAGAGTAGCACCAGCCGTATGAGTCCACACAGCTTCATGTGCCCGCACCACCGTGCGCTGGAGCATCGTCGCCCCGTCCAGCAAGTTCCTCTTGTCTGAATTGTTCTGCAAACCTGTCCACAAAACAGCCTTATTACTTGTTTTCCAGATTGCCCAGCAGAAGGCTGTAGAGCAAACGTACAAATCCAACTGAAAAAAACCCGTACAAGTCCAACTTTTCAGATAGAGCAGGTCTGCAGAACCGAGAACCACATTTTAGCTTTAAAGGGGAAGAAAGTTTTGGGGGTTGCTCTTGCTTTTATGTTGTTCTTTTAGTTTCTATCTATTACAAATTCGCCTATGTACACTGATTGGAGGACATTACATGTTTCCATTTCACAGGTCCCATGGATACAAGTAAGTAGATCAAGATCTCTGCTATTGTCCGTTAAACCAAAAGCTTTCGCTATTATTGTGACTATTGGAGTGTATGATTTTTTATCTGACCTTATTGTAGTTTCAAATTTTCAATTTTATGTAACTATTAGAAAACGTTGTTCTCAGCATCTGTAGAATACTGTATCCCTAGACCATGTTATGCCATTATGTCATTTTGACTAGGTGAAGTTTGTGGTTGAAATCATTCCATACTTGATACTATCACGCTTGCAATATTTTTTCACAATTATCAAACTAGTAACAGTTGTTACCACTTCTCTAGTCTGGACCGAATATAACTGTATGTTTTCACTTCTGGTAATTAATTGAAAACCTATCATCCGGCCTACTGAAATTATGCTCACAATTTGTTCACCTTTACTCAACGCTTGCATTACAAGTTGCATCTCCAATTGGTTACAATTTGATATACTGAGGCACCTACAGGTGTTATTGAGCAATTAGATAATATAGTGATAATGGTACTTTTTGTATACCGGTTACTGGTAGTATCATTTTGGACGGGATTGGGCACATGTTACTCAGTTTACGCTTACTAAGTAATCAGCAACCAAATTGAAATAATATATGTGAAAAGAAATAATGAAAACTTGCCTACTTTGTTCGATACAAAATTGTTTGATAAAAAAGAGTACCCTGCTTCATGCTCGTAGTGACTGTTAACTAGGTATTTTTGTGGCCACTGACGAGTTATAGCGTTTTCTGCTTTGGATAGGGTTTGCTGCTTATTATTGTTGGGAATCTAGTATCAAATCTGATTCTCTAACGGAGGCATATTTCCTGTCACAGGCTTCTACATCTTGCTCTGCTGGCATTCAATGCTACAACACTGCAGGTCTTGTCATGTCTTAAACAGAAGGAAGAGTCAGTCTTTGCGAGAAAAGAGTATGCACGAGCTGTCATTTTGGTGGCCAGTCAGGTCAGTCTTCATCAGCAGCAGCAGAATAAAAATTTGAGCAAATTGCAGTTGACACCACTAACGTCGACTCAAGTTGCACAAAACACTAGGGGTTAACACTAAGGTTAGATGATCTATACATGTAAGACAATGTAAACTGATACAGAATTACCTGCTGGGAAACAACTAGGCTAAGGTAGCGTAATTTCAAAAGGAAATTTACTGCTTAAACCATGGAATCACTACAAGTCGTCGATCACGGGGTTATCACTAGACACACAGAGTAGCAGAAGCAGAGTCGATGAAGTGTGCCGTCGTGGTCCTAATCATACTACCCTATTTGGGAATGCATCCGGCTGAATCAAAGTGTGCTCGCTAATTGCGGTTGTAATAGTAAAATTTGCTAAACATGCAATTATTATTCTCTCAGTGTGACACCAAATTCTGTAATATTCTAGCTTCTGCTTAATTTTTTCTTGATGTCGTACAGAAAACATTGCCAGTGCTGGTTGCTGTGGTTGAGCAGCTTGGAGGTGCTCTTGGGGAGTCCGGACTTCTGGTCATCCCATGTGTTGCTGCGCACATTAATCAGGTACTTGTTGCGCAAGCAGCAATATTGCTCTTTGCACTTGCTTTCTGTCAATACTCAGGAGTCATTGCTGATGTATCATATAAATCGTTTTGCAGATCATTATCGATTCTATCCTAGTAAATTGGTGGCGCAAAAGAGATCAACGATCTACTAATGCAAAATAGCTTCAGAATTTGAATTTGATCTAAGTGCAAAGATCTACCCGAGCGAGGCTTGACAAATCCATGGTGAAATAGGTTAATTGGACTTGGTAGACCGCTTGGTGCACGACAAGGCCAGGGTCCTTATGATCCTAGAACCATTTAGTTCGAAGTCTACATCAATGTGGAGTAGGATAACGCCAACCATCCAAACCATGAACATCGTCGCGCCCCTTATGTTAGCAATTTCTAAACTCAAACTCTTGGATTTTTTTTCCTGCTACTGTAATGTGTTGGCTTGCTTGTGTAGTTTCAAGGTTCTATGAGACAATTGCCTAAAACTTCCAACTTATAAAACTGGGTGTAGAACTTTTCACCCCCTATCTAGTCTTTAAACACTCAGATCGTAACAATTGCTAACAAACAGCACCATAACCATGCACACACCGGTTAAACCTACATGTTCCTGGTGAGGCGAAGAGGTGATTGTCTAATATTCGAGATCATTGTGGATGTTTTTTCTTGAGCGATGGCAGCTCCACTATTGTGCAGACATGGTTAGAGCTGGGGCATCGTGGAGATTGGCCTTTGCTCTGACCCTCCATTGGATGCCCACAAATTTCCTACGCCGAAGATTTTGGGCTCCACGGTACTCGCACTATGCCGACAAGAGTAACATGATTAGCAGATTGATGTAAGTGGTCTGAATGTTAGCCGCGAAACAAACTTGGCGAGTCGCTAGCAAGGCTAACTGGAATATAGGGAAGATGCAGGTACACTAGTTTCTTCGTACCAGTGTAATATGGCGAAATATACAAGTTTGTATTACAAGTTACTCCCTCTGTCTCAAAATGTAAAACTTCTTTTGACACTAAAATATCTCTTGAGAGAGAGGGAATACTTTTTTCACGCTGATTTGTCTTTTCAAAAATACAAGTGCAAACACTTAAAACTGTATAAGAACATTTTAAAGAGAAAATATATTTGAAAACTTGTTTTTATCACACATACAATTCATAACAAATGGTCAACCAACCTGTTAATCTACCAGTTTGTGTGAGAGAAGCATGTTTAGACTAAACACTTTGCTTTTCATCATGGTATGTTGCTTTGCAAGAATATCGTCGAAACTTTTTTCATATGGGACCCAGTTTTAAAAGTCTCGTGGCGATAAACATTCAAAAAAATGAAAAAAAGGAACATCATGTGGGATCTAGTTTTACTCAATAATTCTCAACTTATAAGCCAGTGCTAGAAAATCATGTTCATTCTAGACGCTTGCTTTCTGTGGCTAAAAATTTGCGCTTCAAAAATATTAATCGGAGTATGCTCATGTGGGATCTAATCCTTGGTGATCTGGTCGCAAGTAACACACCGGTGAAAGATGATTGCACGGTTTGAAAGCAATGCATTTTAAAATTTTAGGAAAAAAATCACATGACAATGGCATCATTTTATTTCTTTGTATGCGAAGTGTGGTGTCCGGACCGAGTCGAAAAAGTAACAAGCTCGCATTTAGCACTTACGAAAAGAAATATTCCAATTCGATGGAGGGAATAGATGCACCCCTTTTGAGTGGGGTGATAACCTAAGCTTTGTAACTCCATGATACTAGAGTCTTCCTATTGAACGCTCTGTGCGTCCACTTTTCCCAGCGAATTTTTGCTAGTTTTTCCAAGTTTCCATTGAGTTTTCAGTTGTGTTATTTTGTTTTTCACTTGGATTTTTTTACAAAAATACGTTTTTTTTAAAATGCATACGTTTTTTCATACTTTAAATATGTATTCTTGGATTTGTTTTATATATTCTAAAATCAATTGTTGAACTAGAGAAAGGTAAAATAAAAACAGAAGAAAATAGGAAAACAAAACAAAGAGAAAAATAAAAAAGAACAAAAAAATATTAAACAAAGAAAAAATTGACAAAACAAAAACCAAATGGAAACATGATGAATCAAAAGAACCCCAACAATAAATAATTGTCATTTGTTGCCTCTTGGCTTATAAGTTGAGAATTATTGAACAACAAGTGCTTCAAAGGGATCCAGCCATCCGTTGCCTCTTGGTGAGCTAGATTCAAGGAAGATTTTCATCAGTTGGTGCACAGGTCAAAAAGTGAGCTAGTACCATTCATCACCAGCCTAGTTGGCTCTCTGTAGTTAAAAATCATTTTTCTCCTGTTGTAAGTTAAACTTGTAAAACAGGGACGCTACTAATCCCTCCCTC
>NC_041385.1:195898043-195901592 GCF_002162155.2 Triticum dicoccoides | reverse complement strand
ACACACCCTAACACCTTCTTCTCATGTAGTCTGTATTTTGTTGTTTGCTGGTTTATAAAAAAGTCAGTGGGGGGTTTTCCCCTACTGTCCGTTGCTCTTCAAAATAAATAATTTTTTTACCGGAAAAAGAACAAACACATGGGCCGGTCCGCTCGCTTCCATGTGTGATTACGGATAATAATGAGAAACATATTGGGGTTTTCCATAACACCATGCTAGTCACGTTACTAATATAGTCGTTAATGGGTCATATTTACAAAGTGAGGCATGGGTTTTCCATCTCATCTTTCTTATTTAAACAACGTGTTTGGTTGAAGGGAATTAGCGATAGGAGAGTTTAAGGGGTACTAGACATATGCTCTATTGTTTGGTTGAGGGGCAAGAAAGTTGAGGAGGGAAGGGGAAATGAATTAAGGAGGCGAGGTTAGTCAAGTTCAGAAGGAAAATAAAAGGAGGTGAGGCTAATTTCCACATATCCCTTTCCTAGTTTCAGGTGGGATGGAAAAATTCCCACTAGTAAATTTCCACCACACATCAAACATGGGTTTGAGATGGATAATCTTTTTTCCAAAGCCTAAATCTCATCCCACTTCTCTCAGGCTGTCAAACACGTTGCAAGGAAATGTTGTGCGTCTTGTCTTAATTAATCACTCACTTTTTATGTTTTTTCAGCTATCTTACTTTCTAGTTTTATCTTTTCTTTCTTGATTTTACAATTTCGAGTTTTGGGGTCTTTCCTATTATTTTTATTTTTTATTTTTTATGGTTTACCATTTTCTCTTTTGTAAAAATATATTAATTTCTATTACCTCCATCCCAAAAGTATTTTCTTATGTCTAGATACATCCATATATAGACAAATCTAAGACACGTAATTCGGGACAGAGGGAGTATTTCATTAATATGCATTTTTTCTTAAATGCCTGAGCACTTTTTAAAAATCACATAATTCGAGAAAGAGGGAGTATTTCATTAATATGCATTTTTCTCTTAAATGCCTGAGCACTTTTTAAAAATCACATTAATATATTTTAAACTTCATAAATACTTTTTAATTATTTGTGCATTATTAAAATTCATAAACACTTTTTTGAAACTACAAAACACTTTTAAATTACAGGAAATATTTTGGAATTATGTGTACACTTTTTAATTGAATGGATTTTTAAAAATTACATAAACACTTTTATTTACATGGAACCTTTGTTAAAATATGGAATGTCCTTTAAATTTAACTAACATTTTTCTCAAATTGCGTAAGTTTTTATAAAATAGATGACCTTTCTATTATTATACGGATATTTTCCTAAAATACGTAAACATTTTTATAAAAATATACGATTATCTTTTAAAATGTGTGAACACTTTTTTACATGGATATCTTTTAATACGTGAATAATTTTTAAATGCATAATTGTTTCATAAATACATTTTTACGGGGGATTATAACTAATAAAGTTTTATGTGTGCATATTATTATAACACATGAGTATTTTTATTCCACTGAATACACATGATTGTTTTTATATTATTTAACAGAATTCCAGAAAAACAAGAAACATTGTAAGGTGGGCCGCACCGATTGCGGGACGTTCAGGCAGCGCTGTGGGCGGCCCCGTGCTTAACGCTCGCACGAAGCAGCGTATAGCACAGCCCTTTGTTCCCCTCAAAAAAAAAAAAAAAAAGAGAGCACAGCCCTTTGTTCTCTTCCAATCTCTTTTGCAGTTCGTTCCCTTCCCCGGCGAGCCCACCGCCGCAGCGACATCTCGCGTGCCACCGAGGCGCCGGAGTTTGATTATGGCATCCAACGATGGCGAGGGAGGAGAAGGGTGGGAGGCGGCGGTGCGAGCGGAGATGGGCGGTGCGAGCTGGTGGGACGATCCAGACGGCGCCGACCTCCACGCCAGGTTCAAGGCCTTCACGGGGCAGCGCCGCGACTGGCCCGAGCCCAAGCTCCTCTTCTGGAAGGACCTCCTCCTGCGCGTCGCCCGACGCCTCCGCCTCTGCTCCGCCCCCGCCCACTTGGTAAGTGACCGCCACCTCAAATGCGAGGGTTCGTTTGCTTTCTCTCCTGAGACCATGACGGCGACGGCCACTGCCGCAGGTGACGAGCGTTTGGTTTGCCCGCCCCGGAGGCATCACGCCGCTCTGCTTGCCGCAAGTTCTGGTCAGTTTCTACAACAACCTCACTGTATGTACAGCGTGTGCTATCGGCGTGAGCTAGTGACAAATTTTTTCTGGACATTTCAGGAGGAGATGCGTGCCGATGGGGAGATACTGCTTAAATCCGAGCTAATTGTTCCGACCGCAGGCGGCTTGTATCAGCTTGTCAGGAGGGTGAGCCAGATGGCTATCTCAAGGCGTCCGATTGTACAGGAGGACATCCTTGTGTTTAGATCTTTGGTTGAGGTATAAATTCCTTTTTCAGGCAATGTTGTTAAGAGTGTTAGTATGCTGATTTGATGCCCTGCTATTCAATTGCAGGAACGGTTTGAGGACATTGCTTCGCAGCTGAGAGGCTCCCATTGGACATCAACATGTGTCATTACTTTGACTAAATTCAATAGCTTCTTTTACGGGCGGGAGGATGCTCATGCAGCGTTATGTTACTTGACGCAACGTGGGAAAGCACGGTATCTTGCGATCAGGAAGGAAGACCCTGTCGAGGTTCACGATTTTCTGTTCCATTTTCTGTGGCTTTGTTGCAGTGAATTCCCTCATGTGTTAATACTTAAGTTGGGTGGCTAGCTTCAGGGTGTGAAGTTTCCACTTGTCTCTGCTCATGCTCCTGCCGTCTCGAAGTTTGACTGTGATACCTTACACTTAGTTTGGCAAGAAGAGAAATTGCAGCAGCAGTTTGATGTGCTTGATCGCCGATGGGAAATGTTAGTCTACTTATTGATTTGCCATCTACAATTTGCATGTAACTCTTACGTGTTGTGGTAGAACTCCTATGTAGATTGCATAGACCTAAGCCTACACATTCCAACAGTTGCTATTGTAGGGCAGTTTTACAACTAATATATTCCAAATGACTAGTACTGGTGCCATCACACATACTCCCTCCGTCCGGGTTTATTAGGCCCCCTCATATTTTGAGTCAAAATTTGACCTTACATTTGCGTAATAAAATATGATTTATATGTAGAAAAAGTGATATCAAAACTTCATTCGAATATGAATCCCACAATATAATTTCTATGACATCACTTATATTTTGCAAACCAAATCTATGGTCAAAGTTTGACCCAAAATACAAGGGGGGACTAATAAACCCGGACGGAGGTAGTAGTGTCAAGGTCTTCATGATTATTAGGGGTTGTTACTGTAGTTATTATGTTGACAATTTGTTCCAATTTTTACATAAATGCTAAACATGATCAGCTTATTTCCAGAAAATAATGGACCTTGGAGATATGATACGTTGTAACGCCACAGCTCCTTATAGGATGTCTACCCCACAAGTCGCACAAAATCACACCGTCGGGCTGAATCCGTACATTTTTCGGTGGGGGAGAGGGGTGGTGGTGGTGGTGGTCTGTGTGTGTG
>NC_041385.1:195860802-195897735 GCF_002162155.2 Triticum dicoccoides | reverse complement strand
GTTATTTTCTGCTTTTGTTGTAACTTAAGAGATGAGTGTGTATGTTCCAGTATGGTGTTTTTATTACTGTTTTTGGTGCTACATGATTTGCCTTTCCACATTTTTGAATTATGTCATAGCTACAAGTATTGTTGATAATTCAGCATTTGTGAGATCTGAAATATGTAAAGAATTAGGAAGACTACATTAAGTGCCAAGTCCATGATCATACTTCGATTCTGAAGCTTCGTTATTTTTATTTTGGTTGAGTTGTTGAATGGCAATGCTAGAATTTGTATTAAATATCCATATTTTTATAGTTCAAGGAGAGCGGCGTTGATGTCCTTCAAGGCCGGAGACAAACAGGGGGCTTTTCGTTATGTGAGGCAGTCTAAATTATTATCAGAAAGCAGGAACAAATGTACACAACTATTAGAGAGGGTTGAAGAAGTTATAAGCCTGATTGCTAGTGCTGAATCAACCAAACAGGTACTGTAATTTTACAAGAGACAGATGTCCAATCATAGATAGTCATGTAACCAAAAATGGACGTGTTATATAAATAATTAACTCTTTACATGCGGTATCTTCTATTAGGTTTATGAAGCAATCCAAATTGGTATGAAGGCAATGAAGGAGCATAATGTCAGCATAGAGGACATTAATACCCACCTAAAGGAGGTCGATGACCTTGTTGCAGCGCAAAGAAAAATTAACGTTGCCTTAGGTAAGTTGTCAATTTGGAATTTCCAGCTTCCAGTTGAGGAAGTTTATCTTGTAGACACAAGATAGTTTTTTTTCTTCCTGTATGTGCTCTCTTTATACATAGGGAGAAGTAATATGCAACTTGCCAGGAGTTCAATTATATGCAAACCTCTGCATAGTCATAAGTTTGAGATTTTTTGGGCTCATTCTTCCGCTGTCAACCAACCTGAAATATAGTGAAAGTCTTGCACATATCTGAACATTCAAAGCTCAACCCAGTCCAAATCTGATCCAACCCAAGTTCCCAAATCTAACCTAGCCAGGCCAACCCAATACTGACTGGACTCTTCATTTTGCACCAAACCCAACCCGTCTGAATGGGTATGAAACCTAGTTTCATACTACCTCCGCCCTGGTTTATTGGTCCCCATTGTAATATGTGCCAAATTTTGACCATAAATTTAACTAACAAAATGTTCATGCATGTCACGAATATCATTGAAAATTATGTTCAAATACGAATCCAACGATATAATTTTTGTTGACATACACTAACATTTTGTCAGTTAAATCTTTGGTCAAATTTTAGCATAAATTACAAAGGGGTCTAATAAACCAGGACGGAGGTAGTATTATTTTGTGTTTTGGTTTGATCATCCGTTGATACGACACATATTTGAGTTCCATGTGCAGTCAGTTTAGAGATGAAATGGATATGCATTATTTCTCATAGGCATTCATTTTTGTGCAAATGATCATGTTCTTAGTTGTACTTACTAGTTAGCGTGTACAGCACTGTCCTAATCTTGTTTACGCTGTAAAATATTTTCCATGGTAAAACCATGCATACAGACTTATACGAGTATAATTTTATTATCTGGGTTTGGCCTCATAATGTATTTGGTTTAGATTTCCGTGTCCTACATACTATATATATAGGCCTTTGGGCAACGGAAGCAACTTTTTTCTTCTTCTTACAGCCTCTTACAGAAATGTAGGGAAAGGCTGCGTACTATAGACCCAAAGTGGTCGGACCCTTCCCTGGACCCTGCGCAAGCGGGAGCTACATGCACCAGGTTGCCCTTAATTTGTGACAAATCAATGGATCTTTATATGTAGGTAGTCTTTTATGTTCTGATCCAATTGTTATGCAGAATCAGCACCTTTGGATTCATTGGCTGATGAAGAAGATATAGAAGAGGAATTCAGAAACCTCGAAGCAGAATTGGAGGATAAGGTTTCTCCTGTGCATGTTGAAGAACCAGAACCAGTTTTACATGCAAATGACGATTCACCTGAAGAAACTGTTGAGTCGCTGAGCAATAACCTGTCAAGCATGAAACTTGGGGCCATGTAATGCTCTTTTTTCTACTTGTTGAATGTGACATGTACATCATGTGATTTGGTATGTTTTGGCCTATCAACGTGTAATGTATGCCTTCTGATAACTAATATGAGTGACATGAACTTTCATTTGTGGTAACTAATTGTCACGCCCTCGGGGACGGACGGGGATCGGCGACGGCGAGGAGGGTGAGGAAGGAAGCAGAGCAAGGGGATCGGCAGGAGGAAGGAGAAGATAAGACAGAGAGAGGTTCAGAATATTCTCAATTCAAACTTGATCCCTACACAGCGCATCCGTTCGCTTATATAAGGCGAACCCATTACAAGGCCCACGGCCCACACCACACTCACTCTACCCTCTGGCCCAACAAGTGGTTGCTTCAATTGATCTTTCTCCCGCCCTGCATCTGGTTCCTTCTGTCGCCCGCACGGTGCTGCTTACAGTACCCGCCCCTGAAGAACCAGCTTGTCCCCAAGCTGGTGCGCTTGGGTACCGCGACTTGAGCACCTCGTGATCTTCCCAGGTTGCTGTCGAAGCAGGAATTGTTGCCCATTTCACCAAAATCTGTAGGTGCGCGGCATTGCCCTTCTTGACCAGACGACGATCGAGGATTTCTTCAGGTACTACTCCTGGTGCTGACAGATCCACTGGAACCGGTAATGTGGTGAACACTGGGGTATGATCAGGCACATGTCCCTTCAACTGGGAGACATGGAAGACCGGATGTACCTGGCTCCCTCTTGGTAGCTCCAGGCGGTATGCTGCTGTCCCTATTTTCTCCAAAATTTTGTATGGACCAAAATTTTTGAGAGCCAACTTGTGACAAGGACGATTGATCACAGTTGATTGGGCGTACGGTTGTAACTTTAAGTACACCATTTCGCTGATAGCAAACTCCCTCTCTGAGCGCTTCCGATCGGCAAACAGTTTGTACTTGCCTTGAGCTCTTGTCAGGTGTTCCTTCAGAGCTGCATTGTGCTCCGTATGAGTTGCCAGCCAAGTGTGTACATCGGAGTTGTGAGATGTAGCATGTCCCATCAGTTGGCCCATATTGGGAGCATGACCATAGAGCGCCTGGAATGGTGTACAGCCCAACGATGAGTGATATGCAGAGTTGTACCAAAATTCAGCCTGTGGAAGCCAAGATGCCCACTTCTTCGGAGAATCATGTACCGCACAGCGCAAATACATCTCGAGACATTGGTTGACACACTCTGTTTGGCCGTCAGTTTGTGGATGGTAGGCTGTGCTCATCTGTAGCTCAGTGCCCCACACACGAAATAGCTCTTTCCAGAAGGAGCTAGTGAAGATCTTATCTCTGTTTGAAACTATAGCCAGAGGCAAACCGTGCAGTTTTACTATGTTGTTTAAGAAAACTTTGGCCACAGATGCAGCAGTGAACGGATGCTTTAAAGGCAGAAAGTGACCCACTTTAGTAAAACGATCGACCACCACCAAAATTGCACTGTATCCGTCTGACTTGGGCAAACCTTCAATAAAATCCATGCTGATTTCTTGCCATGGGCTGTCAGGCACAGGAAGAGGCTGCAACAATCCAGGCTTTTTGCACAGTTCATGTTTTGCCTGTTGGCAAGTGGCACATTGCTTCACAAAGTTTTCCACAGCCACTTTCATCCCGTGCCAACTGAATAGCTGCTTCACTCTGTGATATGTTGGAAGGATTCTAGAATGGCCTCCCACAGGACTTGAGTGAAAAGCTTGGATCAGTTTGGTTTGGAGGCCTGTGTTGGCTCCTACCCAAATCCTGTGATCTTGTTTGATCAGACCTTCTTGTAATTGGAATCCAGGACAAGCATTTGGGTCCACAGCCAACCTTTGCAGCATTGAAGAGGCTATAGGATCCACTGAGTAAGAATTCAGTATTTCTTGCACCCAAACTGGTTTACTGGTGGACACAGATTGCACTTGAAACAGGTGGGCAACTCTAGACAGAGCATCAGCTGCTGAATTTTCCACTCCTCGCTTATACTGTATAGTGAATTGCAACCCTACCAATTTGGTCATTGCTTTCCTTTGCAAATCTGAAGTTAAATTTTGGTCTCCTAGGTGGCACAAACTCTGATGGTCAGTTTTGATCACAAAAGGTGCTCTAGATAAATAAGATCTCCATCTGTCAATTGCCATCATTATTGCTAGGAATTCCTTTTCATATATGGACTTTTTCTGGTTGTTGACTCCCAGTGCTTTGCTGTAGAAGGCCACTGGATGGTCCTCCTGAGACAACACTGCTCCCACTCCTGTATTGCAGGCATCTGTCTCTATAGTGAAGGTCTTGTTGAAGTCAGGAAGAGCTAGCACTGGTGTGTTGATCATGGCTTGCTTGAGTAGCTGGAAAGCCTGTTGAGCTGCATCAGTCCATACAAAGGCCTGTTTCTGAAGCAAGGTAGTGAGAGGTTTGGCTAACAGCCCATAGTTTCTCACAAACTTCCTATAATATCCTGTGAGGCCCAAAAACCCTCTCAATTCAGTGACATTGGTTGGCACAGGCCACTGTACCATGGCCTCAGTTTTAGCAGGGTCTGTTGCTACCCCTTGGTCAGAAATAATGTGCCCTAAATATTCCAGAGAGTTCTGAGCAAACACACGTTTAGATTCCTTGACACACAACTTATTCTCTCTGAGAATATCAAACACAGACTGCAAGTGTTCCAGATGCTCCTCAAGAGTGAAACTGAATATTAATATATCATCCATGAATACCAGCACAAACTTCCTATTTGGCCCTGCAAACAGGAAATTCATCACACATTGAAAAGTTCCTGGGGCAGTAGCCAATCCAAAGGGCATCACTCTGAACTGAAACTGCCCATGATGTGTTTTAAAAGCTGTCTTGAATTCATCTTCCTCTTTCATTCTTATTTGATGGTAACCAGCCTTAAGATCCAGTTTGGAAAACCATTTTCTTCCTCCTAACTCATCCAGTATTTCATCAATGACTGGCATGGGAAATTTATTCTTAACAGTCACAGCATTGAGCTTCCTGTAATCCACACAGAACCTCCATGTGCCATCCTTCTTCTTAACCAATAGCACAGGTGCAGCAAATGGGCTCATACTAGGTGTGATCAATCCAGCATCTAGCATTTCCTTGACCTGTTTCTCTATTTCATCTTTCTGTAAAGGAGAGTATCTGTAGGGCCTACAGTTAACAAACATTGCATCTGGAAGCAGATTAATGGTGTGGTCAAAAGCTCTGTGGGGAGGTAGAGTTTTTGGATCTCTGAACACCTCTTTGTTTCTGTCTAGAACTTGTTGCACAGCTGGAGGTGTTTCCATAACAGGTGCCATGACAATTCTGTTGAGCAGGGCAGTTGCCCAAACATCATTCCCTTTTTCCCATTTAGCTAGCTATTCTGCTGACACCTCCTCAATGTGATCTTGTTTTACTGGTAACACCCCTTGTAATCTGACATCTTGCCCTTTGTACTAAAACTGAATCCACTTAGCAGCCCAATGACATTTCATCACACCCCACTGTTCCAACCAATCCATGCCTAATATGATATCATGTCCTCCTAGTGGTAACACTTGCATGGAACTGCAAAAACTGTGCCCTTGAATCCACCAGGTCAGTGCAGGAACACTTTCAGTACAGTTTATGATGTTTCCGTTGGCTACCTTCACAGGCATTGGTCTTTCTAGTTTTTGTGCAGTGACAACAATCTTATCCAATAAGGACTGATCCACAAAGGTGTGAGTACTGCCAGAGTCTACTAGAATCAGTACTACTTTATTGCCCACCAATGCCCTCAGTTGAATTGTTTTTGGATGAGCAGCTCTAGATAGAGCTGTAGCAGATACAGTGGCACATTCTTCTGTTTCTCCAGTGATCAGTGCATCTAAAACAGCATCAGAAATTATCTCATGTGGATCCACAGCTTCTGCAGCCTTCAACTGAGCTTTTTCTGCTACTGTCTGATGACACACATGCCCTGGCACAAACTTTTCTCCACACTTGTAACACAAACCATTTGCACGCCTATATTCCTTCAGTTGTTTGGCTTTCCACAGCTCCCCCGTGGCCAGCCCAGTTCTATTGTCTGTCTTGCCATAAACGGCCTTAGTGAAACCTGGTTTGTTGTTTTTCTGTTGCAGCAACAAACCCTCCTGGACAGAAGCATACTGAGCTGCTACTTGCACAGAGTAAGGAATCTGAAACTCCACCACTGATCGTAACTCATCCTTCAGACCCATGATAAACCTGGTCACTAGGAACGTCTCACTGAGTGTAGGCTCGTAGAGTCTCACTGTGTACACCAGCTGTAGAAATTGCTGCTTATACTCATCCACTGTGCCCAACTATTTCAACATCATCAGCTCCTTCATCTTCTACCTGTACACATCGACATCAAATTCCAACAATACAGCAGCACAGAATTGTTCCCATGTGTGAAATGCCCCGGTCTGCTTGAACGCTTGGTACCAATGGGCTGCGTTATCTGACAGATACAGTGATGCCGAAGTAACCTTGAAGCTGTCAGGGATGTTGTACAATCTGAAAAATGCCTCACACTTGTCCAACCAAATCCTGACTTCAGTACCATCAAAACGTGGAAAATCCATCTTCGGCATCCATTGCCGTTTGCTCGTGTTCTCATCACACACCGGAGTCACAGGTTGCTGTATAACAGGAGCAGTATCAGGTACCTGAATCAGACGGGGAGGCGGTCGCCCAGGCAATTTCGGCCCTGCCCCCAGAATGCCATCTGAGACTTCTGACGCAGTTGGGGAAGACGCTTCCGTGGTGTCCTGTTGCTTGTGCACCTGCGCAGAGTGCGCCTGATTCTGCTGCACCAGTCCCAGCGTGTCGCACGAGAGGTCGACCTTGACTTGTACCTGATCCAACCGCACTGACTGCTCCGATAATTTGGCGTCGAGAGCCTCGAGCTGCGCACGGATCCCATCGACCGCATCCAACTTGTTCTGCGCGGCTCGAAGCGCCGCAAATTCCTTCAGCATCCGCTCCTGGAGCGCCTCCATCTCGTCCGCTAGGAAGCGCGACTGCGGGTTGGGCTTGAATGTCGTCGTGGTCGCCGGCTTCCCCCAAATCAACCCACCTCAGGTCAGGAATTACGCAGATCGAACCCTAAGGTGATCCGCTACCGTCGCCTCGGATTTGCCGGGTACGAATTGGGGAAAAAATTTTGTGGTGCTGCGGCGCAGCGGCGCGGCGAATCGCGGCCAAAGCTCTGATACCAGACTGTCACGCCCTCGGGGACGGACGGGGATCGGCGACGGCGAGGAGGGTGAGGAAGGAAGCAGAGCAAGGGGATCGGCAGGAGGAAGGAGAAGATAAGACAGAGAGAGGTTCAGAATATTCTCAATTCAAACTTGATCCCTACACAGCGCATCCGTTCGCTTATATAAGGCGAACCCATTACAAGGACCACGGCCCACACCACACTCACTCTACCCTCTGGCCCAACAAGTGGTTGCTTCAATTGATCTTTCTCCCGCCCTGCATCTCGGTTCCTTCTGTCGCCCGCACGGCGCTGCTTACACTAATATGGTTGCTAATAACTTTTAACTGTTTTATCTTCCACGAACCTCAGACCTCCGAGTATGTACTGTTCGAAGCACATGGCTCATGTTTATAGTGGGAGCGTCCCCAGGTTTTACTGCACTAATATTCAACTTACCAATGGTTTGTTACTACTCCCTCCGTCCGGAAATACTTGTCGGAGGAATGGATGTATCTAGATGTATTTTAGTTCTAGATACATTCATTTTTACGCATTTTTCCGACAAGTATTTCGGGACGGAGGGAGTACAATACGGGAGCAACTCTAGTAGATGCGCAATAACGGTCGGATTGCCATAATAACCGCCCATATGGCGTTCGGGGCAAAAGAAAAAAAGAAAAGAAAAGAAAATCTGGTCTAGCAGGTTCGACATACCGGCCTAGGCCTCCACATTTTTGGCAAAGCGCTCTAAATAGTTGGTTGCAACCTGAAAATTTGGAAGCTGGGGGTGTTGCTATGGAGTGAGCTCCAAACCCAACAACCCGCGGAGGAGGGAAACTTCAATCTGTTTTCTTCCAACCGCTTTAGCTTCTGTCAACGGCGCATTTGTTAGTACGACCGCCGGTTCGATTCTTATCAATGGCACAACGGCATTTCCGTCAAGAAGAGCATCCATTAATGCTCTCCGGTTGCCGTTGGGGCGCGCTCTTTCATGGACATATAAAACGGCACACCCTCAGCTTGCCAGCGCCCCACATTAGCCGGTTTTCGCGTCCGCTGATACGTTCATTTTGCATCATGTTTTTATGTTCATATTTATTACAATATGGACTGTTATTTCACTTTATAATACAATTCTTATACCTTTTCCCTCTCATTTTGCAAGTTTCATATAAAGAGGAAGATTGCCGGCAGCTAAAATTGTGAATCTGAATCGGAGGCACTTTCTCTGAACATCTCCAAATGAGCTGAAAATTGACGAAGAATTATTTTGAAATATATTAAAATTATTGGCGAAAGGAATACCAGAGGGGGACCCCCTAGGCAGCCACAAGCCCGGGGGCGCGCCCTTGAGCTTGTGCCGCCCCTGGCAGGCCTCCGGGGCCCATCTTCTCCTATATGATGCCATTTGCCTAGAAAAATTAGAAGGAAGGTTTCGGGACGAAGCACAGCCGTATGTAGGCGGAACCTGGGCAAGAGCACTTTTGCTCTCCGACAGAGAGATTTGCCGGAGAAACTTCCCTCCGGGAGGGGGAAACCGAAGCCATCATCATCACCAATGATCCTCTCATCATGGGAGGACCAATCTTCATCAACATCTTCACCATCACCATCTCATCTCAAACCCTAGTTCATCTCTTGTATTCAATCTTTCTCTTAAAACCTCAGATCGGTGCCTGTGGGTTGCTAGTAGTGTTGATTACATCTCGTAGTTGATGCTTGTTGGTTTATCTGTTGGAAGATCATATGTTCAAATCATTGATGCTATTCAATACCCCTCTGATCTTGAGCATGAATATGATTTGTGAGTAGTTACGTTTGTTCTTGAGGACATGGGACAAGTCTTGTCATAAGTAATCATGTGAATTTGATATTCGTTTGATATTTTGATGATTTGTATGCTGTTGTTTCCTTTTATGGTGTTATGTGAACGTCGACTACATGACACTTCATCATCTTTGGGCCTAAGTGAAAGCATTGTGGAGTAGTTATTAGATGATGGGTTGCTAGAGTGACAGAAGCTTAAACCCTAGTTTATACGTTATTCCGTAAAGGGCTGATTTGGATCCCTATGTTTCATGCTATGGTTAGATTCATCTTAATTCTTTTTTCATAGTTGCGGATGCTTGCGAGAGGGGTTAATCATAAGTGGGAGGCTTGTTCAAGTAAGAACAACACCCAAGCACTGGTCCACCCACATATTAAATTATCAAAGTAGCGAATGCGAATCGAACAATCATGATGAAGGTGACTAGATGAAATTCTCTTGTGTCCTCAAGACGTTTTTGTTATTATAAGAGACCGTTCAGGCCTGTCCTTTGATACAAAAAGGATTGGACTACCTTGCCACACCTTTGTTACCGTTACTACTATTTGCTCGTTACAAAGTACCTTTGAAAGGATCGATATAGTTGACTAGAGGGGGGGGTGAATAGGCAACTAACAATTTTTAAACTTTTCTTTACCAAATTAAACTTTGCAACAAGATAGGTTGTCTAGATATGCAACTATGTGAGCAACCTATATGATGCAATAACAACTAGCACAAAAGCAAGCAAGGGATACAACACAAATAAGCTTGCACAAGTAAAGGCACGAGATAACCAAGAGTGGAGCCGGTGGAGAAGAGGATGTGTTACCGAAGTTCCTTCCTTTTAAAGGGAAGTACGTCTCCGTTAGAGCGGTGTGGAGGCACAATGCTCCCCAAGAAGCCACTAGGGCCACCGTATTCTCCTCACGCCCTCACACAATGCGAGATGCCGTGATTCCACTATTGGTGCCCCTGAAGGCGGCGACCGAACCTTTACAAACAAGGTTGGGCAATCTCCACAACTTAATTGGAGGCTCCCAACAACACCACGAAGCTTCACCACAATGGACTATGGCTCCGAGGTGACCTCAACCGTCTAGGGTGCTCAAACACCCAAGAGTAACAAGATCCGCTAGGGATTAGTGGGGGGAATCAAATTTCTCTTGGTGAAAGTGTAGATCGGGGCCTTCTCAACCAATCCCGAGCAAGTCAACAAATTTGATTGGCTAGGGAGAGAGATCAGGCGAAAATGGAGCTTGGAGCAACAATGGAGCTTTTGGGGGAAGAGGTAGGTCAACATTGGGGAAGAAGACCTCTTTATATAGTGGGGGGAACAATCCAACCGTTACCCCCCAAGCAGCCACGCACAGAGCCGTACTACCGCTTGGGCAGGGCGGTACTACCGCTGAGCCAGCGGTACTACCGTTCCCTCCCAGCGGTACTGCCGCGCTCACGAGGGTAGTAGGGACCTGGGCCCAGAGCGGTACTATCGCGGGAGTACGGGCGGTACTACCGCTTGGAGCGATACTACCGCCGCTACTGCCGCTACTAGTACCGCAAAACCCGACATGAAAAACAGGGGTCTCGAGTTGAGGCGGTAGTAGCCCGGAACCACAGCGGTACTATGGCCGAAGACAGCAAGCGGTACTACCGCTTGACGTGCTTCGGCGGTACTACCGCCGAGGACCGCGGTACTACCGCTGGGACAGGTCAAGGCAGGCAAGGAGAGGAAAGGTAGCTCCAATGAAGCGGAAAGGAATGTTGGGTGTGATAAGGATGTGTACATGTTGATTCCACCCTAGCCTTACCAAAGCGGATCCCCTCTTGATAGTATGGTGACTCCTACGAAACTAGTCCACCAACAGAGAAACGAAGGAGCTACACCGTCTTTAATAAAAACACCGAGGGGATGGAATCGTCTCGTGCCAAAGGATGAATTTCTGAAAATCTCAACGCACACGATTAGTCCGCAAAAGCATTGTCATTAATCACCAAAACACCTTAGGGATAAACATGCCCTTACAATCTCCCCCTTTTTGGTGGATTGATGACAATATGGGATTTGCACAAACGGGGAAAGACATAGGACACGCGCAAAACCCCACCGTCCTAAAATGTAGATGGGCTCCTCCTAGATGTGTGCTATCTAGATAAGTGCTTTGGACTGCATGGCACACATACTAGGATCAACGCTCCCCTACATTTTAGAGACGAACAACCTAAGCAGGGTATATGAGAGCAAAATAAATAACAAGATAGGCATGCAACTCATAAGCTAGATAGACATAGATAAAGATAATCTAAAGATAAGGTAGCCTCTAAAGATAAGGTAGCATATGTCTCACACCATATGTCTGGAACTTAGGTCTCACTGACACAAAACCAAACAAAGCAAACGGCGAGAAAACACAAACACACCACATAGAAGACGAAAGACACAAATCCCTAAACTCTCCCCCCTTTGGCATCGAGACACCAAAAAGGAGAGGGACTGTTGCTACGGCTCCAGGTGATAGCAAGTGAGGGTCTCAAATATCAGATCTCAGCGGGATCGTCTTCGCCACCGTCGTCGGTCGGGAACTGCTCAGCATCAGAATCTGTCACGGGCAGTGCTACTGAATCCACTCGTCCTTAGTAAGCTAGTCCTCAGATGCACTGATAACTGTGGCACCCAACTGACGTATGAGCTCCTTGTGACGACCTCGGGCCTTCTTCTCAGCCACATGAGTCATGTACTGACCATGAGACTCCAAGCAGAACAACTTCTTCATCTTGAGCTTGAGCTTCTTTGCCCAAGAGGGCTCTGCCCCAGAAGGCTCATAGTCATCATCATCCTCAGCCTCGGCCTCCTCCTCGGTCTCCAGGGCAGCAGCAGACGAAGGACCTCCAGATTTAGGGACTTGAGTGCCCAGTTGTCCTTCTTCCTCAGACGCTTGATCTCATGAGAGACCAACTCTCCAGTCTCTAGCATCACCTTGGGATAGACATGATCCCAGGCCTTCTCAATAAGCAGCATGATGAACGGACCATAAATCGGGCACTTGCGCTCGGAGATAGCAGATAAGAGCTCAGACCACATAGCATGAGAGATATCCAGGGACTCGCCGGTGTTTTCTTCCTTCTCACGCTGGCAGAAGAGAAGCATGTCCACGAGATAAGAATTAACCATATCCAGATTCCCGATGCGAGGGAAAAGAGTCTCACGGAAGACATGGTGAAGAATGTCCAGAAAGGCAGGCAGCTCATACATTTCTTTCTTTGTCTCAGGGTTGATCTTTAGAGTACAGTAGGGCCAGAGTGCTTGCTTGTGAGTGGAGGTGGTGTTGCGGTGTGGGCGAAAGCCAACAGGAGACGCAAGTCCGTGATCTTCCACCCCAATCAACTCCACAAACGCCTTCCACTTGACATAAAGCAACTTGCCATTGGTCATCCAAGTCAGTGTCCTGTCCTCATCAGTCCCGAGATGAACCGTGGCATAGAATTGGGCCACAATATTAGCATCATAATCTTTGTTGAATTGCATGATACCAAGAATGTTCAGTTGAGTGCACATCTGAAGAGCTTCACCAAAGTATTCAGGATCCTTCTCCATATGGTCGGTGTCGATGGAGTGCACGTTAACATAGAGGTTCTTCTTGGCCTTGAGCACGTCAAAGAATATGGCAAACTGAAACCTGTTCCAGAACGGACGGTTGACCAAAGTGAGATCTTGGTCTGCCTCATAGGGGTTGCGGTGACGCCTTGCCCAGAACTCCTTGGCTTGCATTTCCGGCACGGTTTTGCCAGATTGCTTCGGCTTGACAGCAGACTTCTTCTTGAGTTGAGGTGGAGGTGGAGCACTTGAGGAACCTCCTGCAGACTCAGTTGTGCGGTAACGCTTTGACGTGGCAAGACCGGGGTTGATACGCCGAGCCTGATGCTCAAGATGTTCATCACCTGGAACCACACACAAGAACACGCAAAACAACCAGAAAGAATGAGCATAAGCCACCAAACACAACAAAAGGATCACTGAGTGGTAAGAGTACAATGAAACTTGGTAGAGGGCGGTAGTACCGCGACCTGTAAGCGGCAGTACCGCTCCAAGCGGTAGTACCGCTCCAGAGGGAGCGATAGTACCGCTCGAGACGGGGAAACAACGGTTTCCTACTGCCGTGGTCAGATCCGGCACTACCGTCCTACCAAATTCAAAAATACTTCTACCAACCTGTCGTGGTGTTCTCATGGGGGGTGCAAGACGACATATGCCACAAGGTGGCTTCGTGTGAGGGCAAGACTGCTACTGAAATATCTAGGGATGGGTATGCGAGTAGCACGCGCTAGTTTACCCAGGTTCGGGGCTCTCCGGAGAGATAATACCCCTACTCCTGCATGTCTGAGTATATATCTGGGGTGCACATTAGGCAGTACAAAGTGCTCCTGGAGCTGTATCTGGGATCAGTGTCATGGCCATCTGACTCTGTATATGTGTGTACCCGGAGTGAGCATGCATGCTCTAGTGGCCAAGCATGACCGTGGGGGAGTGTGTGGCCGTGGGCGTCCATCCCCTGATGGATGGATGGTTGCTATATATAGGCATGGCTAGCTTAACATGTAAGCTATGTGGTGGCATGTGAGCAAGGGGGTATGGTGGGGTGTCATGCTTGTCCCCTCGGTCACTTCATAAATAGTGCCAGGGGACAAGTGACACTATACATGATGACATCGAGGTACAACTGTCTCGTCCGCGGTATGGCTGCCACGTCGGGGTCTTGTCGGTGTCGGGTCGGGCTGCAGTCGGCAGCCGGCTGGTTGGCGCAGCCGGCAGCCGGCCGTGCAGAGCAGTTGGACGGGGAGCCGGCAGGAGCGGCCGGGCAGTCGGACTGAGGGGCTTTGCTAGCCTCGATGTCTTGAATTATTGTCTCACCGTCTTCGGGGTATCCGTGGCCAATTACTCCGACAGTAGCCCCCAAGCCTCCGGGCAACTTGGCAAAGTTGGGCGGAGGTTTTTTGGTGGGTGTTCACGGAAATGATCATGCAAAAGATAAAGTTAGTCCACATAGATATATCAAATGATTGCTTTTAGTATTGCAAGTTTTATGCGGAGGGTGCCGACTCGGTTTCGTCCGAGCCCCCTTCAATCTTTTTCGTGTTCCCTCTGCTTTTTGGCTTGTGCTCTCGCTCGCCGGACAGCCGCTCCGCGGTCTGTGGCTGAGAGTGGGCCGCGAAGTGGAGTGTACAGTACTCAGACTCTGGGAGCGGATTTAACCGAGCAGATACTCATAAAGGAAACGGTCGGGTCGCCCGAAGCGTTTTTCTTCCCGGCCGTTTTTCGCGTTGGTGGCCTCCAGCGTTCACTCTTGCCAGCCGGACAGCCGCTCTGCGGTCTGTGACTGAGAGTGGGCCTTTGGTACCGCGCACGCTACTAACCCGTCTGCGGGAACTAACGTCTCAGGCCAAGCGGCCAGCCCCTGGGCCAACTCTGGCTGGCATCGGGGTAAACAGTGGTGCAACTGTAATAAAAATGCGGAGATAGCCCCCGAGCATCGTTCGGGGTTATCCGTGCTTGCGTGATGCAAAAATATGCGGGTGAGGAGCTCACATTGATTTTCGTGTAGTCGCGGTTGTCGAAGACAACCGGCATGACTCGACGCTCGCGGAGCACGTCGGTGCACCCGCTGGGTGTAGCCTTCGAGCCTCCGGGTGCTCGAGGAGGGTCCAGCTGGTCGGGTTTGACCGGCCAGGCGGCGAGCGGAACGCGGCCGAGCCGGCTTGGCGCAGCCGGCCAGGCGGCGAGGAGTCTGGCAGCGCCCTCTTCTTTTTTCTCTTCTGCCGGCTGCTGGCAGCCGGACAAAACTCTTCTCGTCTGTTTCTTGCAATCTTCAGTGGGAGCGCGCAGCGCACCCACTGGGTGTAGCCCTCGAGATTCGGGCCAACTGCTGAGCAGTCGGGCCGGATCTCCCGGCAACTACTTTGTCTTCTCTTTTTCTCGTCAACCGGCTGTGCGTAGCCGAACCGGTTCATCGGTCGGCCAGGCAGCGAAGCGGTCGGATGCACAACTAGCAGTCGGTCGTACATTTCTTTCTTTTTCTCTGCCGGCTGTGGGCAGCCGGACGGCTTTCCACTCGTGGTCGTGTTGATGGAGCACTCTGCCCGCATCTCTCTTTCTTTTTTTTTTTTGCAGCAGCCGGCCACGATCTTTTTTTTCTTTGCATGAGCAGCCGGCCACAGTGGGCAGACGGCCCTCTTTCTTTTCTCTCTCGATGCCGGATGGGCAGTCGGCCCGTCTTCTGCACGAGCAGCCGGCTGGATGCTTTTTTTTTCTCTGTTTCTTTTCTTTCTCGGGCAGCCGGCCTCTCTCTCTTTTTCTTTCTTGTCCCAGCCGGCCTCTCGGACAATCGGCTTGCGAGGAGTGGAGCGACGTGAAGCCGGTGCGCGGGCCGGAGGCGGTTGGCCGCAGCGGCAAGCCGGCGCGCGCAGGCGGGGCCAGCCGGCGAAGAGCCGGCTGCGAGCGAGGAGGAAACCGGCCCCGCAGGAGTGGACGGACCCGGGCAGCCAGCACTGGGCGCACACGGGCGCGGGGACGTGGCAGCAGCAAGCGCGGAGCCAGGGGGAGCCGGCCAGCCGGCGCAGGCCAGGCGATGGAGGCGGAGAGGAGGCCGGAGCCGGCCGCGTGGTGCGCGCCGCGAGGCCGGAGCCGGCCGGGGCAGGTGCGGCGAGCGGAGCCGGCGCAGGAGGACCGGCCGACTAGTGAGGCGCAGAAGTCGGAGTCCGGGTTGTGGCGCGGCGGCGGAGCCGGCAGGCGGCGGGGCCGGCCATCCGGGAGCAGGTGAAGCGGGAGACCGGCGCGCGAAGGGAACCGGACGTCGGGATGCGGACGCGCTGGCAGGGATGCGCAGGAGACCCGGAGGCGGCCGGGCGCGGACGGAGGTGGGTAGGCGAGGCGGAGCCGGGTGCTGGAAACGCGCGGCGGCCACGGCGTGGGCCGAAGCCGAAGCGAGGCGGAGCAGCACGCGGGGGTAGCTGCAGGCCGGCCAAGTGGGCGTAGTCGTCGCGCGGGGAGCTGGGGCGCGCGGAGCAGAGGCGAGCCGGAGCGGCTGCATGCCCATGCACGCCGGGGCGGGCGGCCATGCACGTACGCAGCCACGCAGGCGGCCATGCACACGGCAAGTGCAGCAGCATTGGCGTTTAGCAAGAGACCCTGACGTTGTCTGGGGATTATACGGCCATTATCTGAGGCTGCATGAGTCGTATATGAGGAATATCTGACACTGATCTGGCTTGCATCTATACTACTTGCATCTGGCTCATGCATGGGTAGCATACGGGCTGATGTATGGCTCGAGTCTGGGTGGTGTTTGACCATGGTTTGACTTGCATCTAGCTAGCTAGCGTAGATGATATATGGAGGAGTGAACGCGCGTTTCGGCCGAAGCACGTCGCAACGCGGAGGGGAGCAAACGAGAGCGGCACGTGGATGGACACGGCCGACCGAAACAAGGCCCCGCGCGTGGCGCGCGCGCGGACGGACAGTCGGCGTCGCAACGGTGGTGATGACGAAGAGGCGGACAGCGAGGACGCGCCGCCTCTCGCGGCCGATCCGGGGGCATGTCGAAGTCGAGCCCCCGAGCGCTACCGGAGAGATGACGGCGACGCCGTGGTGACGACGAAGACGGCGAGGACGCGCCGCCCCTCGCGGCCACTCCGGGAGTGTGTTTATGTCGAGCCCTCGACCGCTACTGGAGAGACGGCGCGACACCGCGGAGGTGAAGGCGAAAATGGTCTCGCCCGGACTGCGAAACCAGCAGCAGCGTGGTAGCATAGTATCACCCCACGGTGGGCGCCAAATGTCGTGGTGTTCTCACGGGGGGTGCAAGACGACATATGCCACAAGGTGGCTTCGTGTGAGGGCAAGACTGCTATTGGAATATCCAGGGACGGGTATGCGAGTAGCCCGTGCTAGTTTACCCAGGTTCGGGGCTCTCCGGAGAGATAATATCCCTACTCCTGCATGTTTGAGTATATATCTGGGGTGTACGTCAGGCAGTACAAAGTGCTCCTGGAGCTGTATCTGGGATCAGTGTCATGGCCATCTGACTCTGTATATGTGTGTATCCGGAGTGAGCATGCATGCTCTAGTGGCCAAGCATGACCGTGGGGGAGTGTGTGGCCGTGGGCGTCCATCCCCCGATGGATGGATGGTTGCTATATATAGGCATGGCTAGCTTAGCATGTAAGCTATGTGATGGCATGGGAGCAAGGGGGTATGGTGGGGTGTTATGCTTGTCCCCTGGGTCACTTCATAAATAGTGCCAGGGGACAAGTGACACTATACATGATGACATCGAGGTACAACCGTCTCGTACGCGGTATGGCCGCCACGTCGGGGTCTTGTCGGTGTCGGGTCGGGCTGCAGCCGGCAGCCGGCTGGTTGGCGCAGCCGGCAGCCGGCCGTGCAGAGCAGTCGGACGGGGAGCCGGCAGGAGCGGCCGGGCAGTCGGACTGAGGGGCTTTGCTAGCCCCGATGTCTTGAATTATTGTCTCACCGTCTTCGGGGTACCCGTGACCAATTACTCCGACACAACCACTAACCCAAACTGCCTAGATGCCTTCTCCATCCTACTCAAGCCTAGATTTGGCCAAAAATCTAGAGATGCAATCATTATTGCCCCTAAGATGCTAGATTGGAGATCTAGACAAGAAGAGAGAGGGAACGGGGGCAATACCGGCATCCATGGCAAGAGGACAAGGTGGGGATCGACTCCACCGAAGAGAATGGAGAGGGACGCCCCGGAGAAGAAGATCCGCCGGAGCCCTCCCGCGGCGCCAGTTGCTGGAGAGACGAGACAGAGCGAGGGGGCGAGCGAATGGGTATGGGAAAGGGAAACCTCCCCTGCCCACGACTTAACCCCCTGACCTCGCCCCGCAGCGGTAGTACCGCGCTGGTGGGCGGCAGTACCGCTTAAAGCGGTAGTACCACGCACCACTAGCGGTAGTACCGCCCAGCAACAAAAAGGCACAAGGCAGAACGACTAAGCTCAAACAGAAATGGAGAAACACAGCCAAGAAGGAGGAAAGACCAACATGGCCACAAACACACTAACAAAGGGCCAAAACACACCTCTTCAAGAGAGGGCGGTGGCCGAGGCCACCTATGTTTGAGTCAAGAGGTATGGCGTCGCGAAGATTTTAACCTTGGACCCATGACCAAAACTCGTCCTTGAAGCACAAGTACCATAAAAAATAGTTAAAGTGAAAGACTAGATCAATTTATGCATAATGGGAGAGGGAGAGTTCATTGAGAGAACAACACTCCCCCTATGTCCATGCCTACATCTAAACTAGACAACAAATTGAGTGAGGTGGGGTGTGCAAGGGTTCAAGTCACATTGCTCGAATCAATGATATTTAGCTCACGCCTTAACTCGCGAAATCTTGCTTCATCCAAGGGCTTCGTGAAAATATATATCTGCAAGGTTATCATGAGTGTTGACATACTTGAGCTCGATCTCCCCTCGCCTAATGTGATCCCGGATGAAGTGATACCGAATCTCAATATGCTTTGTCTTGAAATGTTGCACCGGGTTGAGAGAAATCTTGATGGCACTTTCATTATCACACCAAAGAGGCACTTTGTCACAAATGACACCATATTCCTTTAAAGTTTGCCTCATCCATAAGAGTTGTGCACAACAACTACCGACCGCTACATATTCCGCTTCGGTGGACGAGAGAGACACACAACTTTGCTTCTTGGAAGACCAACTCACCAAAGAGCACCCAAGAAATTGGCACCCTCCGGAAGTGGACTTCCTATCCAGTTTGTCTCCCGCCCAATCGGAATCCGTAAATCCTTCAAGCTTGAAGTTTGCTCCTCTTGGGTACCATAGGCCAAAGTTTGGGGTATGAGCCAAATATCGAAAGATTCGCTTGACCGCCACATAGTGGCTTTCCTTTGGTGCGCCTTGAAACTGTGCACACATTCTCATACTCAACATGATATCCGGTCTAGATGCACAAAGGTAGAGCAAGGATCCAATCATGGAGCGATATACCTTTTGATCCACCGCTTTACCATTGGGATCAATGTCAAGTTGGCACTTGGTAGGCATTGGAGTAGAAGCCGGCTTGACATCACTTAGCTTGAATCTCTTTAGCATGTCTTGAGTGTATTTGGCTTGGTTGATGAAGGTACCTTCTCTTCTTTGTTTGATATCAAAACCAAGGAAGAACTTCAACTCTCCCATCGAAGACATCTTGAACTTAGAGGTCATAAGAGCGGCAAATTCTTCATTGAAAGCTTTGTTAGGGGAACCAAAGATAATGTCATCAACATATAGTTGGCACACAAACAACTCCCCTTTGACCTTCTTAGTAAAAAGAGTGGGATCGATTTTCCCAACTTCAAATCCACGATCTTGTAACAACTCGGTAAGGTGGTCATACCACGCACGTGGGGCTTGTTTAAGGCCATAGAGTGCCTTATCGAGTTGATACACATGATCCGGGAAGTAAGGATCCTCGAAACCGGGGGGTTGCTTGACATAAACCAACTCATTAATAGGACCATTAAGAAAAGCACTTTTCACATCCATTTGTTGTAACTTAAAGTTGTGATGGGAAGCATAAGCAATCAACAAACGAATGGATTCAAGGCGAGCAACAGGAGCAAAGGTTTCACCGTAGTTGATACCCTCGACTTGGGAGTAGCCTTGTGCTACCAATCTTGCCTTGTTGCGAATGATGTTCCCATGAGCGTCTTGCTTGTTCTTGAAAATCCACTTGGTTCCAATGATGTTATGGTTCCCTGATACGTCCATTTTGCATCATGCTTTTATGTCAATATTTATTGCATTATGGGCTATTATTTCACGTTATGTCACAATACTTATGGCTATTCTCTCTTATTTTACAAGGTTTACATGAAGAGGGAGAATGCCGGCAGCTAGAATTCTGGGCTGGAAAAGGAGCAAATATTGAAGGACTATTCTGCGCAACTCCAAAAGTCCTGAAACTCCACGGAATACCTTAAAATAAATAAAGAAAAATCGTCACCAAAGATGAAGGCCAGGGGGCCCACACCCTGCTCACGAGGGTGGGGGGCTGCGCCCCCCTGGGCGCGCCCCCTACCTCGTGGACCTCCTGGTGGCTCTCCACGTCCATCTTCTCCCATATGAATTCTTTCGATGAGAAAAAAAATAGGAGAGAACCTTTCGGGACGAGACTCCGCCGCCACGAGGCGAAACCTTGGCGGAACCAATCTAGGGCTCCGGCAGAGCTGTTTTGCCGGGGACACTTCCCTCCGGGAGGGGGAAATCATCACCGTCGTGATCACCAACGCTCCTCTCATCGGGAGAGGGAAATCTCCATCAACATCTTCACCAGCACCATCTCATCTCCAAACCCTAGTTCATCTCTTGTATCCAATTCTTGTCTCCAAGTCCGGGATTGGTGCTAGTAGGTTGCTAGTAGTGTTGATTACTCCTTGTAGTTGATGCTAGTTGATTTATTTGGTGGAAGATCATATGTTCAGATCCTTTATGCACATTATTACCCCTCTGATTATGAACATGAATATGCTTTGTGAGTAGTTACGTTTGTTCCTGAGGACAAGGGAGAAGTCTTGCTATTAGTAGTCATGTGAATTTGGTATTCGTTCGATATTTTGATAAGATGTATGTTGTCTAACCTCTAGTGGTGTTATGTGAACGTCGACTACATAACACTTCACCATTATTTGGGCCTAGAGGAAGGCATTGGGAAGTAATAAGTAGATGATGGGTTGCTAGAGTGGCAGAAGCTTAAACCCTAGTTTATGCGTTGCTTCGTAAGGGGCTGATTTGGATCCATATGTTTCATGCTATGGTTAGGTTTACATTAATACTTTTGTTGTAGTTGCGGATGCTTGCAATAGAGGTTAATCATAAGTGGGATACTTGTCCAAGTAAGGGCAGTACCCAAGCACCGGTCCACCCACATATCAAATTATCAAAGTACCGAACGCGAATCATATGAGCGTGATGAAAACTAGCTTGACTATAATTCCCATGTGTCCTCGGGAGCTCTGTCACGTGCTGCTATGGAAAGTAATTGTCTGAGGGGCTTGTTCGGGGTATCTTCACCCCGTCTAGTTGAGCCAAGAGTTGCTCCTCAACCTACTCAACCTACTGAACCTACTGAACCTATTGAAAATGAAACTCCTTTTCAGATTCCTTCGGGTATGATGGAAAAACTGCTAGCTAACACTTTTGCAGGAGATGGAACAAAGCATCCTGACGAACATCTACGCTATGTGGATGATATTTGTGGACTATTTAAGCTTGCAGGTATACCCGATGATGTTGTTAAGAGGAAGGCTTTCCCTTTATCTTTGGAGGGAGACACATTGACATGGTATAGGCTATGTGATGATACGAGATCATGGAACTATAAAAGATTGAAATTGGAATTTCATCAAAAGTATTACCATGTGCATCTTGTTCATCGTGATCGCAATTATATATATAATTTTTGGCCTCGCGAAGGAGAAAGCATCGCTAAAGCTTGGGGGAGGCTTAAATCAATGTTATATTCATGACCCAATCATGAGCTCTCAAAACTGACAGTTCTCCAGAATTTTTATGCTCGACTTTCTGATAACAATCGCACCATGCTCGATACTTCTTGTGCTGGCTCTTTTATGATGAAGCCTATTGAATTTGGATGGAATTTATTGGATAGAATTAAACGCAACTCTGAAGATTGGGACCTCGATGAAGGTAAGGAGTCAGGTATGACACCTAAGTTTGATTGTGTTAAATCTTTTATGGAGACTGATATTTTCCGTAAGTTTAGCACTAAATATGGACTTGACTCTGAGATAGTAGCTTCTTTCTGTGAATCTTTTGCTACTTATGTTGATCTCCCCAAGGAGAAGTGGTTTAAATATCATCCTCCCATAAAAGTAAAAGTAGCTGCACCTATTAAAGTTGAAGAAAAGATTGTCACTTATAATGATCCTATTGTTCCTACTTCTTATGTTGAGAAACCACCTTTCCCTGTTAGAATGAAGGATCATGCTAAAGCTTCAACTGTTGTTCGTAAAAGCAATACTAGGACTTATACACCTCCTAAGCAAGTCAAAGTAGAACCCAATATTGCTATTGTTAAAGATCTCTTGTCTGATAATATTGATGGGCATGTTATTCAATTCACTGGTGAAACTGCTAGAATTGCTAAACCCTGTGATAGAGATAAACATAGACCTGTGGTAGGCGTGCCCGTTATTTCTGTTAAAATAGGAGATCATTGTTATCATGGCTTATGTGATATGGGTGCCAGTGCTAGTGTTATACCCATTGGCTTATACAAAGAAATTATGCATGATATTGCACCTGCTGAGTTAGAGGAAAGTGATGTTACAATTAAACTTGCCAATAGAGATACTATATCTCCAATGGGAATTGTTAGAGATGTTGAAGTCTTGTGTGGGAAAACCAAATATCCCGCTGATTTTCTTGTTATTGGTTCTCCACAAGATAGCTTTTGTCCTATTATATTTGGTAGACCCTTCTTGAATACTGTTAATGCCACGATAGACTGTGAAAAGAATGTTGTTACTGTTGGCTTGGATGATATGGTTCATGAGTTTAATTTCTCTAAATTTAGTAAACAACATCGTGAGGAAGAATTGCCTAGTAAGGATGAAATTATTGGTCTTGCTTCTATTGCTGTACCTCCTAGTGATCCTTTAGAACACTATTTGCTAGACCATGAAAATGATATGTTCATGAATGAAAGAAGGGAAATAGATGAAGTATTCTTTAAACAGGAACCTATTCTGCAACACAATTTGCCTGTTGAAATCCTAGGGGATCCTCCTCCACCCAAGGGTGATCCCGTGTTTGAGCTTAAACCGTTGCCTGATAATCTTAAATATGCTTATCTTGATGAAAAGAAAATATATCCTGTTATTATTAGCGCTAACCTTTCAGAGCATGAAGAGGAAAGATTATTGAAAACTCTGAAGAAGCACCGTGCCGCTATTGGATATACTCTGGATGATCTTAAGGGCATCAGTCCCACTCTATGTCAACATAAAATAAATTTGGAAGCTGATGCCAAACCAGTTTGTGATCCTCAATGACGTTTGAATCCTAAAATGAAAGAAGTGGTAAGAAAGGAAATACTCAAGCTTCTGGAGGCAGGTATAATTTATCCCGTTGCTGATATTCAGTGGGTAAGTCCTGTCCATTGTGTCCCTAAGAAGGGAGGTATTACTGTTGTCCCTAATGATAAAGATGAATTGATTCCGCAAAGAATTATCACAGGTTATAGGATGGTAATTGATTTCCGCAAATTAAATAAGGCTACTAAGAAAGATCATTACCCCTTACCTTTTATTGAGCAAATGCTAGAAAGACTATGCAAACATACACATTATTGCTTTCTAGATGGTTATTCTGGTTTTTCTCAAATACCTGTGTCGGCTAAAGATCAATCAAAGACTACTTTTACATGCCCTTTTGGTACTTTTGCTTATAGACGTATGCCTTCCGGTTTATGTAATGCACCTGCTACCTTTCAAAGATGCATGATGGCTATATTCTCCGACTTTTGCGAGAAAATTTGTGAGGTTCTCATGGATGACTTTTCCGTCTATGGTTCCTCTTTTGATGATTGCTTGAGCAATCTTGCTCGAGTTTTGCAGAGATGCGAAGGAACTAATCTTGTCTTAAGTTGGGAAAAGTGCCACTTTATGGTTAATGAAGGTATTGTTTTGGGGCACAAAGTTTCTGAAAGAGGTATTGAAGTTGATAAGGCCAAGGTTGATGCTATTGAAAAGATGCCATGTCCCAAGGACATCAAAGGTATAAGAAGTTTCCTTGGTCACGCCAGATTTTATAGGAGGTTCATTAAGGACTTCTCAAAAATCTCTCGGCCTCTGACTAATTTATTACAAAAAGATGTACCATTTGTCTTTGATGATGATTGTGTAGAAGCATTTGAAATACTTGAGAAAGCATTAGTCTCTGCACCTGTTGTTCAGCCACCTGATTGGAGTTTACCATTTGAAATTATGTGTGATGCTAGTGATTATGCTGTAGGTGCTGTTCTAGGGCAAAGAGTTGATAAGAAATTAAATGTTATCCATTATGCTAGTAAGACTCTAGACAATGCACAAAGAAATTATGCTACTACCGAAAAGGAACTTTTAGTAGTTGTATTTGCTTGTGACAAATTCAGACCCTATATTGTTGTTTCCAAAGTTACTATTCACACTGATCATGCTGCTATTAAATATCTTATGGAAAAAAACGATGCTAAGCCTAGACTCATTAGATGGGTTCTCTTGCTCCAAGAATTTGACTTGCATATTGTTGATAGAAAAGGGGCTGAGAACCCCGTTGCAGACGACTTGTCTAGGTTAGAGAATGTTCTTGATGACCCACCACCTATTGATGATAGCTTTCCTGATGAACAATTAAATGTTATAAGCACTTCTCGTAGCACTCCGTAGTATGCTGATTATGCTAATTATATTGTTGTTAAATCTATACCACCTAGCTTCACATACCAACAAAAGAAAAAGTTTTTCTATGACTTGCGACATTACTTTTGGGATGACCCACATCTTTATAAAGAAGGAGTAGATGGTGTTATTAGACGTTGTGTACCTGAGCATGAACATGAACAGATCCTACACAAGTGTCACTCCGAGGCTTATGGAGGACACCACGCTGGAGATAGAACTGCACATAAGGTATTGCAATCCGGTTTTTATTGGCCTTCTCTCTTCAAGGATGCCCGTAAGTTTGTTTTGTCTTGCGACGAATGTCAAAGAATTGGTAATATTAGTAGACGTCAAGAAATGCCTATGAATTATTCACTTGTTATTGAACCATTTGATGTTTGGGGCTTTAATTATATGGGACCTTTTCCTGCCTCTAATGGATATACTCATATTTTAGTTGCTGTTGATTACGTTACTAAGTGGGTAGAAGCTATTCCAACTAGTAGTGCTGATCATAACACTTCTATTAAAATGCTTAAGGAAGTTATTTTTCTGAGGTTTGGAGTCCCTAGATATTTAATGACTGATGGTGGTTCACACTTTATTCATGGTGCTTTCCGTAAGATGCTTGCTAAATACGACGTTAATCATAGAATTGCATCTCCATATCACCCGCAGTCTAGTGGTCAGGTAGAATTGAGCAATAGAGAGCTCAAATTAATTTTGCAAAAGACTGTCAACAGGTCTTGAAAGAATTGGTCCAAAAAACTTGATGATGCATTATGGGCCTATAGAACTGCATACAAAAATCCTATGGGTATGTCTCCGTATAAAATGGTTTATGGAAAAGCATGTCACTTACCTCTCGAACTAGAACATAAGGCATATTGGGCTATTAAAGAGCTCAACTATGATTTCAAACTGGCCGGTGAGAAGAGGTTATTTGATATTATCTCACTTGATGAATGGAGAACCCAAGCTTATGAAAATGCCAAGTTGTTCAAAGAAGAAGTTAAAAGATGGCATGACAAAAGGATACAAAAGCGTGAGTTTAATGTAGGTGATTATGTATTGCTATACAACTCTCGTTTAAGATTTTTTGCAGGAAAACTTCTCTCCAAATGGGAAGGTCCCTACGTTATCGAGGAAGTCTATCGTTCCGGTGCCATAAAAATCAACAACTTCGCAGGCACAAATCTGAAGGTGGTAAACGGTCAAAGGATCAAACACTATATCTCAGGTAATCCTATAAATGTTGAAACTAATATTATTGAAATCGTAACCCCGGAGGAGTACATAAGGGACACTTTCCAGAACGTTCCAGACCCCGAAAAGGAATAGGTATGTGGTACGGTAAGTAAACCAACTCCAAAACAATTTTTAAGGCAATATTTCTCCGTTTTGGAATATATAGAAAAATAGAAAAATAAGTAGCAGTCCGGGGAGGACACGAGGCCTCCACGAGGGTGGAGGGCGCGCCCTACCCCCCTGGGCGCACCCCCTACCTCGTGAGCACCTCGTGTGCCCTCCGGACACCGTTTCCTTGCACGATACGTATTTTGGTCGGTAAAAATTCATTATATATACTCCCGAAGGTTTTGACTCTCGTATCACGCAAATCTCCCCTGTTCTTGTTTCGAGCTGTTTTTTTGATAGGTCTAGAGCACCATGACTTCTCCCTCCTCCAACAACGAAGACAAGGATGCTTGGCTATTGAAGATAGAGTTGAAAAGAGAGGAACCAGAAGAAATCAACAAGGATGAAGGGATCAAGAAGGCCATGGAGGTTCAAGCTCCGGTGGTGAAAGAAGAAGACATCCCTCAACCCTTACCTAACCTTTTTACTCCAACAGAGCTTGAAGCCTTCAAGATGATTGAGTTAGCCCGCATACAGAACAAGTATCTCACACAAGAGAATATTTTGCTGAAGGATCATATTGCTGGGCTCAAGGGCATTATCCGCAAACTGGAGGAGCTTTTGCGCTTAATGTGCGATTATCCACCGTCATCATCACCACCTCCATCACCTCCGAGGACATAATCACACGGGTATGGGCACTCCCCTTGGCAACTGCCAAGCTTGGGGGAGGTGCCCTGGTATCGTATCACCATCACAACTCCTATCTTTACCGTTTTTTTCTTAGTTCGATCCTATTAGTAGCATCTTGATTTAGTAGAATAAAGTCATGGCATGATCTAGTTTTGAGTTTTGCTTTATGATCCTTCTTTGTAACCGAGTCCGTGAGCTATATAATAAAGATTAGTGTTGAGTCAAGGGCTTGAGTATTTTGCCACGATCTTGGGTGATTAGAAGAAAAAGAATAAAAAGAATCAAAGAGTTCATATTGATCTTAGTGAAAGTAATGACTCCACATAGAAAGAGTATGATGATTAAAAGTTGTTGGGAGTTGGCAAATATAGCTTTGGTCATCGTTGCAATTAATAGGAAGTAATAAGGAAAGAGAGGTTTCACATATAGATATATTATCATTGACATGTTTTATGATTGGGAGAACTCATTAAAATATGACATGCTAAAGAGTTGAGGTTGGACAAGGAAGACAACATAATGAGTTATGTTTTCTTATATCTAAGATAAAGTATGTTGTCATGGATCCTCTACCGTGTTGAGCTTGCCTTTCCCCCTCATGCTAGCCAAATTCTCAGCACTAAGTAGAAATACTACTTGTGCCTCCAAATGCCCTTAACCAGTTTTGCCATGAGAGTCCACCATATCTACCTATGGATTGAGTAAGATCCTTCAAGTAAGTTGTCATAGGTGCAAGCAATAAAAATTGCTCTCTAAATATGCATGATTTATTAGTGCGGAGAAAATAAACTTTGTACGAACTTGTTGTGGATGCAATAAAAGCGACGGACTGCATAATAAAGGTTCACATACAAGGGGCAATATAAAGTGACGTTCTTTTGCATTAAGATTTTGTGCATCAACCCTAAACGCGCATGACAACCTCTACTTCCCTCTGCGAAGGGCCTATCTTTTATTATTATCCTCTACCTTATGCAAGAGTCATGGTGATCTTCACCTTTCCATTTTTATTTTATCCTTTGGCAAGCTCAGCATGTTGGAAAGAACATGATATATATATCTAATTGGATGTGGGGGAGCATGAAATATTATTGTTGACATTACCCTTGAGGTAAAAGGTTGTGGGGCAAAACTATAAGCCCCTATCTTTCTCTGTGTCCGGTTGAAACTCCGTAACCACAAGTATTGCGTGAGTGTTAGCAATTATGAAGGACTAAGTGATAGTTGAGTATGTGGACTTGCTCTTAAGCTCTGACATAGACTCTTTCTGATGTTATGATAAATTGCAATTGTTTCAATGACTGAGGGTATAATTTGTTGGTGCTCAATAAGATTTCTGATTCATACTTTGGCTTTGTGAGAAGATCATCACTAGAACATGAGTAATCATATGACAAAATTTATATATGTTGCTGTTATGAAATAATCATGATGCCTTCATGTCCGTATTTTATTTTTATCGACGCCTCTACCTCTAAACATGAGGACATATTTATTGTTATTGGCTTTTCGCTTGAGGACAAGCGAGGTCTAAGCTTGGGGGAGTTGATACGTCCATTTTGCATCATGCTTTTATGTCAATATTTATTGCATTATGGGCTGTTATTTCACGTTATGTCACAATACTTATGGCTATTCTCTCTTATTTTACAAGGTTTACATGAAGAGGGAGAATGCCGCCAGCTGGAATTCTGGGCAAGAAAAGGAGCAAATATTGAAGGACTATTCTGCGCAACTCCAAAAGTCCTGAAACTCCATGGAATGCCTTAAAATAAATAAAGAAAAATCGTCGCCAAAGATGATGGCTAGGGGGCCCACACCCTGCTCACGAGGGTGGGGGGCGCCCCCTGGGCGCGCCCCCTACCTCGTGGGCCCCCTGGTGGCTCTCCGATGTCCATCTTCTCCCATATGAAGTCTTTCGATGAGAAAAAAATAGGAGAGAACCTTTCGGGACGAGACTCCGCCACCACGAGGCGGAACCTTGGCGGAACCAATCTAGGGCTCTGGCAGAGCTGTTCTGCCGGGGACACTTCCCTTTGGGAGGGGGAAATCATCACCGTCGTCATCACCTACGCTCCTCTCATCGGGAGAGGGCAATCTCCATCAACATCTTCACCAACACCATCTCATCTCCAAACCCTAGTTCATCTCTTGTATCCAATTCTTGTCTCCAAGTCCGGGATTGGTGCTAGTAGGTTGCTAGTAGTGTTGATTACTCCTTGTAGTTGATGCTAGTTGGTTTATTTGGTGGAAGATCATATGTTTAGATCCTTTATGCACATTATTACCCCTCTGATTATGAACATGAATATGCTCTGTGAGTAGTTACGTTTGTTCCTGAGGACAAGGGAGAAGTCTTGCTATTAGTGGTCATGTGAATTTGGTATTCGTTCGATATTTTGATTAGATGTATGTTGTCTAACCTCCAGTGGTGTTATGTGAACGTCGACTACATAACACTTCACCATTATTTGGGCCTAGAGGAAGGCATTGGGAAGTAATAAGTAGATGATGGGTTGCTAGAGTGACAGAAGCTTAAACCCTAGTTTATGCGTTGCTTCGTAAGGGTCTGATTTGGATCCATATGTTTCATGCTATGGTTAGGTTTACCTTAATACTTTTGTTGTAGTTTCGGATGCTTGCAATAGAGGTTAATCATAAGTGGGATGCTTGTCCAAGTAAGGGCAGTACCCAAGCACCGGTCCACCCACATATCAAATTATCAAAGTACCGAACGCGAATCATATGAGCGTGATGAAAACTAGTTTGACGATATTCCCATGTGTCCTCTGGAGCGCTTTTCCTATTATAAGAGTTTGTCTAGGCTTGTCCTTTGCTACAAAAAGGATTGGGCCACCTTGCTGCACTTTATTTACTTTTGTTACTTGTTGCTCGTTACAATTTATCCTATCACAAAACTATCTGTTACCACTTATTTTAGTACTTGCAGAGAATACCTTGCTGAAAACCGCTTATCATTTCCTTCTGCTCCTCGTTGGGTTCGACACTCTTACTTATCGAAAGGACTACGATAGATCCCCTATACTTGTGGGTCATCATTCCCCGACGGCCGTGGCACCAATCTCCACACCTTGCTGTACTCGAAGTTGTTGAGTTCTTCATGCATGGCATTGAGCCAATCCTAATCTTCGAGCGCCTCATAGACCTTTTGGGGTTCAACACAAGAGACAAACCCGTGATGTTCACAATAGTTTGCTAATTGTCTGCGAGTGCTTACCCTCTTTCTTAGGCTTCCAACCACATTCTACATGAGATGCCCTTTGGTGGTAAGCTTGGAAGCAATCTTCGCGGAACGGCGCTCTATTTCCTCCTCAGATGTGGAAGGAGGAGGATCAACTTGAGTATCTTGAGCGCCGTATTGAGCTAGTTCGAGATCTTGAGCTTGCTCTTGATCGTGAACTTGCTCGAGGGGGAGAACTTGACCTTGGGCATCATTTGGTGGTTCACCACCATCTCAAGGTTGATCTTGACCTTGGTCTTGTTCATGAGGTTGAGGACCTTCACTTTGTTCTTCGGAAGGGTGTGGGTCTTGGGGAGGTGATGGCTCCACTTGAGTGGAGCATTGTCCATCTCCTTCGGCCACAAGGGGTTCCTCAATGGGTAGAATATGACCAATACCCATTCTTCTTATGGCTTGGGGAGGAATTTCATCACCTATATCACAAGTACCACTTTGCTCCACTTGGGAGCCGTTATTTTCGTCAAACTCCACGTTACACGTCTCCTCAATGAGTCTGGTGGACTTGTTGAGGACACGGTAAGCATGAGAGTTTGTAGCATAACCAACAAATATGCCCTCATAAGCTCTAGCCTCAAATTTAGACAAACGAACACCTTTCTTGAGAATGAAACACTTACACCCGAACACCCAGAAGTACTTGAGATTGGGCTTGTTACCGGTGAGTATTTCATAAGGAGTCTTGTTCAAGCCCTTGCGGAGATAGAGCCGATTGGATGCATGACATGCTGTGTTGATGGCTTCGGCTCAAAAGTTGTATGGAGACTTGAAATCCGCCATCATGGTCCTTGCCGCATCCATCAATGTCTGGTTCTTCCTCTCTACAACACCATTTTGTTGAGGGGTATATGGTGCAGCATATTGATGGTTGATCCCCTCATCACTAAGAAACTCATCCAAGGTGTAGTTCTTGAATTCGGTGCCGTTGTCACTTCTTATTGTCAAGATCTTTGCATTATGTTGACGTTGAGCTTCATTTGCAAAGTCAATGATGGTTTGTTGAGTCTCACTCTTCCTCTTGAAGAAATATACCCAAGTGTATCTTGAATAATCATCCACAATCACCAAGCAATACTTTCTACCTCCAAGACTATCAAACGATGGTGGCCCAAAGAGATCCATGTGAAGGAGCTCCAAGGGTCTCTTTGAGTAGATGATAGTCGTGGGAGGATGAGCCGTCTCATGAAGCTTTCCTTCAATACAAGCACTGCAAGCACGATCTTTGGCAAAACTAACATTTGTTAGTCCACGGACATGGTCCCCCTTGAGAAGACTTTGCGAAGATCTCATATTGACGTGGGCTAAACGGCGATGCCAAAGCCGTCCCACGTCAACTTTAGCCATTAGGCATGTCGCGGTCTTAGTGGGTCGCTCCGAAAAGTTAATCACATAGAGACCGTTCTCGACATGCCCAACAAAGGCTACTTTAAGAGTCTTTCTCCACAAGAGGGCCACGATATCAACATCAAAGAAAGTGGCAAAGCCCATAAGTGCAAGTTGACGAACGGAAAGTAAATTGTATGCAAGGGACTCAACAAGCATGACTTTCTCGATCGTTAGATCATGAGAAACGACAACCTTGCCAAGACCCAATACCTTAGAATGTGAGGCATCACCCCACTCGACATTGGTGGGCATAGATGGAATCTTTTGCACGTCCACCACCAAGTCCTTGCTCCCGGTCATATGATTTGTTTCTCCACTATCGAGCAACCGTGACCCCCCACCGGAAGCAAACACCTACAAGAGATCAATGGTTGGTTTTAGGTACCCATTTAGTAATGGGTCCTTTGATGTTAGTAACAAGTGTCTTAGGAACCCAAATAGACCATTCAATGTACTCATAAGGAGAACCAACAAATTTAGCATAAACATGCGCATCACTAGCATGACACAACACATATGACGGGTTAAAGTCGCCGGCTTTGTTGGAGGAGATGGTTTTGCCCTTTTTGACATCAACACCCTTCACATTTTCCTTCTTCTCCTTAGGAGCACCCTCTCCCTCTTTCACAAAAGTTTGCTTGAGAGGAGGAGGCCATTTGGTCTTGTCGTTCTTCTTCTTGTTCTTGGACTTGGGTGCAAACCCAATTCCCTTCTTGGCCACAACTTCCTTTCGATTGCTCAAAAGGTCGTTGAGGTTCTTCTCACCTTGAATGCATGTCACAAGGCCTTTCTGAAGTTGATCCTTCAACTTGGCATTCTCCTCCACAAGATGCACATGCTCACAACATCGGTTAGTAGCATATGCATTATCAATTAATACCATATGAGGAAAGGTGGCCTTTTCCTTGGTTAGCTTAACTTGGAGTTGAGCATGAGACTCCTTGAGGTTAGCGTGAGCACCCTTCAAGACCTTGTGGGCCTTGTCAAGTATATCAAACTCCTCCTGGAGTCTAGCATGATCAACCCCAAGTTTAGCCTTCTCGGAAGTTAGCACACAAGACACAACAAGAGCATGATCAAGATCTTTCTTTAACTGAGCATGGTCATCGTTGTATGACTCCTCAAGAGTCAAACGATGACCACGCTCTTCCTCAAGAGCATTAGAGAGATCTGATATCTCATCGGCATAGTCACGACTATGACCTTCCATCTTAGAGATGGTTTCTTCGTGAGCCTCAATCATGTCATTGGCTTCACCAAGTTGTTCCAAGAGAGCAACAAAGTGCTTCTTGGATTTGCCCTTGAGCTTACTCATAAAAGACTCAAATTCATTCACATCCTCATTAGACCCGTCATGTTCATCAATGCAACCCTCCAAAGAGGGATAGTAATGATGGTGGTTTTGATGTTGGGGGTTACCTTGTTAGAGGCTTTAGCCATGAGGCACTTGGCGGTGATGTTCTCATTGGGTGAATCAAAGAGAGACACCCAGGGAGTGGTAGCAATGGAAACGGAGGCCATGACCATTGCTTCTCCATTTTCATCATCATCGTCATCCTCATGGTATTCTTCTTGAACCACCAACCCGCGAGTAGGAGTCTTCTTGGTGAAGTTGTTCTTGTTTGGGAAGGACTTGGCTTTGTCTTTTTGGATGAACTTGCCACCATTGTCTTTCCGCTTCTCGTAAGGATAATCCCCAACGAAATGGCTCACATTGCCACAGTTGAAACAAGTTCTAACACGTTGCTTGCCCTTGAAGCCACTTGAGTTGTTCTTGTTGAAGTTGGGTCTTGAATTCTTCTTGCTCCAAAATTGTCTTTAAGCAAGAGCCATGTTCTCATGATAATCATATTTCGTATCTTCGGGGTTGCTCTCCTCATCCTCCTCTTCTTCCTCTTCTTCCACAATAACCTTGGCCTTCAAGGCAAGGTTGGGCTTCTTTGCCCTTTGAGAACAGAGCACCGCATTGTCGGCGGTCTTGTCCAAGATGCTCATTGCAACGAACTCATCCAACACTTCACTTGAGGTCATGGATTGGAAGTCCGGTCTTTGACGAATGACGGAGGACATGGCCTTGTTGTAGGGCATCATGGCCTTGAGGAACTTGCGCTTGATCCAATTGTCATCCGTGTCCTTGCTCCCATGATCTCGGAGTGAGACCGCGAGTTTGGTCACTCTTCGGAAGAGCTCACGAGGTTCTTCATCTTCTTTCATTGCAAACTCATCGGCTTCATCTTGCACCACTTCATAGTTGGAGCGTTGAATGCTAGCACTTCCTTGATAGAGAGACACAACGCATTGCCATGCGTCTTTGGCCATGGCATGGGGTCGAAGATGAGGGAGATCTTCGGGAAGAATTGCATCTTGGATGATTAAGAGAGCACTCTCATTGAATTGATTATCCACCACTTCTCTCGGGGTGAAGTTGCTTCGGTCATGTGGATAGAAACCTTCTTCAATGATTCTCCAAAGGTTAGTATTCACATGATTTAAATGACGCTTGAAGCGATACACCCAAGAATCAAAATCCTCATTTTTCACAATCTTAGGAGGAGGACCGGCATGATTTAAATGAGTAGAGGGAATCGGTCCTCCATAAGTTGGAGGTTCCACATGGGCGAAGATGCCGGTGCCATTTCTACCACTAGTAGAAGGACCCTTCTCACTATTAGCTTCCCCCTTGTCGGAGTTAGCATCCGTCACCTTGTTAGCGGGATCACCTACTTTCAACGGCGAGGTAGGTAGTTTAAGTCCTTCTAGGAATTTATTAAAACATGCTTTCAACCATAGTTTTCATGGAGGTTTTCAATGTGTCCAAGGCTACATTGAATTCCTCATGGGACACCGCGGTTTCCCCATTACCCGTAGACGAGATCGGATTCACACCAGAGTGCTCCTCCTCCCCACCGTCTATGGTGTCAACCATACTCTTCGGACGGCAAAGTCCTTAATAAAGAGACGAGGCTCTGATACCAATTGAAAGGATCGATATAGTTGACTAGGGGGGGGGGGTGAATAGGCAACTAACAATTTTTAAACTTTTCTTTACCAAATTAAACTTTGCAACAGGATAGGTTGCCTAGATATGCAACTATGTGAGCAACCTATATGATGCAATAACAACGAGCACAAAAGAAAGCAAGGGATACAACACAAATAAACTTGCACAAGTAAAGGCACGAGATAACCAAGAGTGGAGCCGGTGGAGACGAGGATGTGTTACCGAAGTTCCTTCCTTTTAAAGGGAAGTACGTCTCCGTTAGAGCGGTGTGGAGGCACAATGCTCCCCTAGAAGCCACCAGGGCCACCGTATTCTCCTCACGCCCTCACACAATGCGAGATGCCGTGATTCCACTATTGGTGCCCTTGAAGGCGGCAACCGAACCTTTACAAACAAGGTTGGGGCAATCTCCACAACTTAATTGGAGGCTCCCAACAACACCACGAAGCTTCACCACAGTGGACTATGGCTCCGAGGTGACCTCAACCGTCTAGGGTGCTCAAACACCCAAGAGTAACAAGATCCGCTAGGGATTAGTGGGGGGAATCAAATTTCTCTTGGTGGAAGTGTAGATCGGGGCCTTCTCAATCAATCTCGAGCAAATCAACAAGTTTGATTGGCTAGGGAGAGAGATCGGGCGAAAATGGAGCTTGGAGCAACAATGGAGCTTTTGGGGGAAGAGGTAGGTCAACATTGGGGAAGAAGACCTCTTTATATAGTGGGGGGAACAATCCAACCGTTACCCCCCAAGCAGCCACGCACAGAGCGGTACTACCGCTTGGGCAGGGCGGTACTACCGCTGGGCAGCGGTACTACCGTTCCCTCCCAGCGGTACTGCCGTGCTCACGAGGGTAGCAGGGACCTGGGCCCAGAGCGGTACTACCGCGGGAGTACGGGCGGTACTACCGCTTGGAGCGGTACTACCGCTGCTACTGCCGCTACTAGTACCGCAAAACCCGACACAAAAACAGGGGTCTCGAGTCGAGGCGTTAGTAGCCCGGAACCACAATGGTACTATGGCCGAAGACAGCAAGCGGTACTACCACTTGGGGAGCGGTACTACTGCTTGACGTGCTTCGGCGGTACTACCGCTGAGGATCGTGGTACTACCGCTGGGATAGGTCAAGGTAGGCAAGGAGACGAAAGGTAGCTCCAATGAAGCGGAAAGGAACGTCGGGTGTGATAAGGATGTGTACGTGTTGATTCCACTCTAGCCTTACCAAAGAGGATCCCCTCTTGATAGTACGGTGACTCCTACGAAACTAGTCCACCAACAGAGAAACGAAGGAGCTACACTGTCTTGAATAAAAACACCGAGGGGATGGAATCGTCTTGTGCCAAAGGATGAATCTCTGAAAATCTCAACGCACACGATTAGTCCGCAAAAGCATTGTCATCAATCACCAAAACACCGAGGGGATGGAACGAGTAAAGAGATTTTCCGGTAACGAAATTGAACTAGGTATGAAGATATTGACGACCGAATCTCGGGCAAGTAACATACCGATGACAAAGGGAACAACGTATGTTGTTATGCGGTTTGATCGATAAAGATCTTAATAGAATATGTAGGAGCCAATGTGAGCATCCAGGTTCCGCTATTGGTTATTGATCGGAGATGTGTCTCGATCATGTCTACATAGTTCTCGAACACGTAGGGTCCGCACGCTTAACGTTTGATGACAATTTGTATTATGATTTATGTGTTTTTGATGACCGAAGTTTGTTTGGAGCCCCGGATGAGATCACGGACATGACGGGGAGTCTCGAAATGGTCGAGAGGTAAAGATTGATATATTGGAAGGTTATGTTCGGACACCGGAAAAGTTTCGGAGAGGTTCGGACATTTTTCAGAGTACAAGGAGGTTACCGGAACCCCCCCGGGGGACTATTGGGCCTTCGTGGGCCTTAGTTGAAGAGAGGAGGCGGCAGCCAGGTGGAGGCGCCCCCTAGCCCAAACCGAATTGGACTAGGGGTGGGGGGCGCGGTGTAACGCCCCGGATTCGATGCGCCAGGTGTTTGTCAGGTATTCACCGTCGTTGCCATGTCATTTGCTTGCGTGTTGCACTTTGCCATGTCATCATATGCATTTCATATCATGTCATCATGTGCATTGCATTCGCATACGTGTTCGTCTCATGCATCCGAGCCTTTTCCCCGTTGTCCGTTTTGCAATCCGGCACTCCTATGTCATCCGGCGTCCCTTTCTTCTCTCCTGTTGTGAGCGGGTATTAAACTTTCTCGGAATGGCCCGAGGTTTGTCAAGCGGCCTTGGTATAGCACCGGTAGACCGCCTGTCAAGTTTCGTGCCATTTGGAGGTCGTTTGACACTCCAACGGTTAACCGGGTAACCGCAAAGCCCTCTTTGAGTTGCAGCCCAACACCCCTTGCAAAGTGGCCCAAAACCCACCTAACTCCCCTTCATGCTCTCGGTCGTTCGATCACGATCGCGTGGCCGAAAACCGCTCCTTATTTGGACTCTCCTAGCTCCCTCTACCTATAAATAGGTGTCTCCCCCCGAATTTTCGCGCAGATGAACCCTAGCCTCTTCCCCTGCGCGCCGCCGGACATGTCCGCCCGGCGGCCGGACACGTCCACCGCCGCCTCCACGTCCCCCGGACCAATCCGGGGACGCCATGTCACCTCCGCCGCCGCCCGCAGCCAACGGCCTCGCGCCACGTGTCGCTGCCGCCTCCACCCATCGCGCCGGCCCGCCAGGCCCG
>NC_041385.1:195853341-195860262 GCF_002162155.2 Triticum dicoccoides | reverse complement strand
CGCCTCTCCGCCGGCGCCCCGCGCCTCTCCGCCCGGCCGCGCGCCCCGCCGCCTCGCTCCGCCGCTCGGCCCCGCGCCCCACCGCCCGGCGCCGCCGCGCCCTGCGCCGCCGCCCCGCCGGCACCGCCCCGGCCCGCGCCCGAGCCGGCCGGCCGCCGCCACTGCTCCTCCGCGCCGCCCCCCTCACCGGGAGGCCTCCTCCCCGAGCCCCGGCGAGCTTCCCCCCGGATCCGCCCTCCCCTCGCCCTCTCCGGCGAGCTCTCCGGCGAACTCGCGCCCCTGCCTCGATCCACGTGCGAGGAGCCCTAGATCCGGAATTCTCGGAGGTTGATTTTTTCCACAGTCATTTTCTGATGTTATAATCATACCATGTTCATGCCATCACATCTGTGCATCCGTAGCTCCGTTTTGTGCGTGTAATATGTCAAATTGTTCGTCCCGACGAGTACTTCATTTAGTTCCATTGCATCATTTTCATTTGAGCTCATCTTGATGCCCGAAATGCTGTTGGAAGAGTGCATGTTGATGATAATCTGCTAAAACTGTTATAACTTGCTGTTTTATCATTTTTGCCATGATTGATGTGTGCATCCTATGATGTTGAGCTCTACATGTATGTTGATTTATGCCATACCATCTTTCCAGAGGTGTTAACCATGTATTTTTGTGAGTTGTGTGCTGAGTGAATCAAGCTTGCTAAGTAGGGTATTTGCTGTTGCTGTTTTCCTGACAGATTCTGTTATATTTTGTTACTATGTTAACATGCTTCTACTAATCATTCTATGCATAATCTGGAGATGCTCTATAAACATGTTTTGATCTACATGTCATGCTCTATCCATTCATGCCCCTGTTTGCAATTATAGCCTGCTGGAACATGTTGTAATCTTGCTCCAAAGTTGCTTGAATATGTTGCTGTCAGCCTGTTAACATTAAGTTCACTTGTTCCCATGTATTTTCCTAGTGATCCATGCACCCTATGAACTTGATCTTGCCATGCTTAGCTTCATAAACATGTATTCTTACTGTTGGTTGCCTTGCCATGCCATGTATTGCTCTGTAGTGAGTGTTTCAAGCTCACCAACATGCCTACTTATTGTTGTTCCTGCCATGTATGAATCTGTTATATAACTTGCCATGTTTACATGGGTGCCATCATATTTTCCGTGCCTTTTTGGCTTATGGTCAGTAAGGGACTTTTGATCTATGCTTTTAGTAGATTCATGCCATGCCTTTGTTTGCCATGATAAGTTCCTGTAACATGTTGTTTGCTTGCTCTAAACATTGCAACTTGATGTTATTTCTGCTCAAGTCTGAAACTGTTATTATTTGCAATATCTCCATGTCCTTTTGAGCATGTTCTAGTGATTTCTAGAGATAGCTCAGTGTTCATGTTTTGTTATGCTTTACCTGTACTTCATGCCCATGCCTTTTGTTATTATGTTGGGGTTCTGTAGCATATTGTTTTGATGCTTGCAATATGCCTAGTTGCTGTTATGGACAGATTGTTGTTATGACTTGTATAGTGTGTGTGTGTTGAACCGTTGCTCCGTTTTGAGTGTGCTCTATATGAAACTTGCTTGTTTTTGCATGTAGCTTCATATTATCATGTTGCATCCTTGTTTTGGTGTGTTTTCTTGATATTTGGGTGCATTTTGCATCAATGCCATGTTTAACTTGTTTTGCTCATATCTTCTAGGCCGTAGCTCTGAATCTAATGAACTTTATATGTAACTTGACTAGAATTTCGTGTAGATCATCTTGGTGCAACTTTAACTTGCTGTTTAACAACTTGAACATAAAGTTTATTCAGTTCTGGACCAATTTCGAAATTTGCATATGAGGACTTACCGGAATTGTTATATGTTGTTTCCGGCCTCATTTAAACTTGCTTTGATGTGTTGTTCATGTTTGCATCATCTCTTGACATGAGTAGCCTCATGTAGCTTTGTCATGCATCATGCTTGTTGTGCATCATGTCTTGTTCATGTGTGGTGTGTTTACCATGTTGTGTGCTTCTTCTCGATAGTTCCCGTTTCGTTGCGATCGTGAGGATTCGTTCGTCTCCGCTTGGTTCGTCTTCGTGGCTTCATCTTCTTCATGGACTCGTTCTTCTTCCTTGCGGGGTTTCAGGCAAGATGACCGCTACCCTGGATCTCACTACTATCATTGCTATGCTAGCTGCTTCGTTCTATCGCTATGCTACGTTACCTATCTTTTGCTCATCAAGCCTCCTATATTGCCATGAACCTCTAACCTTTGACACCATTCCTAGCAAACCATTGCTTGGCTTTGTTACCGCTTTGCTCAGCCCCTCTTATAGCGTTGCTAGTTGCAGGTGAAGTTGAAGATTTCTCCATGGTGGACAGGGTTATGTTGGGATATCACAATATCTCTTATATTATTAATGCATCTATATATTTGGTAAAGGGTGGAAGGCTCGGCCTTATGCCTGGTGTTTTGTTCCACTCTTGCCGCCCTAGTTTCCGTCATACCGGTGTTACGTTCCCGGATTTTGCGTTCCTAACGCGGTCGGGTGATTTATGGGACCCCCCTGACAGTTCGCTTTGAATAAAACTCCTCCAGCAAGGCCCAACATTGGTTTTACCATTTGCCTCACCACTACCTACTTTTCCCTTGGGAGTAATTAACCCAAGGGTCATCTTTATTCAGCCCCCCCGGGCCAATGCTTGTCTAAGTGTTGGTCCAAACTAGAGCGCTTTGCAGCGCCACCTCAAGGAAACTTGAGGTCTGGTTTTAGTTGTACGGACTGCTCATCCGATCATGGCCTGAGACGAGATACGCGCGGCTACTATCAGGATGTCGGCACGCCGGGAGGTCTTGCTGGTCTTGTTTTACCATTGTCGAAATGTCTTGTAAACCGGGATTCCGAGACTGATCGGGTCTTCCTGGGACAAGGTCTATTCCTTCGTTGATCGCGAGAGCTTGTCATGGGCTAAGTTGGGACACCCCTGCAGGGTTTAAACTTTGGAGTGCCGTGCCCGCGGTTATGTGGCAGATGGGAATTTGTTAATGTCCGGTTGTAGATAACTTGACACCTGATCCGAATTAAAACGCATCAACCGCGTGTCTAGCCGTGATGGTCTCTTCTCGGCGGAGTCCGGGAAGTGAACACGGTTTCTGGGTTATGTTTGACGTAAGTAGGTGTTCAGGATCACCTCTTGATCATTGCTAGCTTCACGACCGTTCCGCTTGTTTCTCTTCTCGCTCTCATTTGCATATGTTAGCCACCATATCATGCTTAGTCGCTGCTGCAACCTCACCACTTTACCCCTTCCTTACCCATTTAAGCGTTGCTAGTCTTGATACCCATGGTAATGGGATTGCTGAGTCCTCGTGGCTCACAGATTACTACAACAACAGTTGCAGGTACAGGTTATGCGATGATCGTGACGCGAGCGCGATGTTTGCTTGTTTTGGAGTTCTTCTTCTGCTTCTTCGATCAGGGGATAGGTTCCAGGTCGGCAGCCTGGGCTAGCAGGGTGGATGTCATTTGAGTTTCTGTTTATGATTCATCCGTAGTCGGATGTTGTTCTTGTATGATGTATTGTTGTATTCGTGTGGCATTGTATGCCTTATGTATGTATCCTCATCTATTATGTAATGTTGATGTAATGATATCCACCTTGCAGAAGCGTTCCAATATGCGGGTCTATCCTTGGTGGGACCTTCGAGTTCCTTTTGGATAGGGTCGCATATTGGGCGTGACAAGTTGGTATCAGAGCCTCAACCGACCCTAGGAGCCCCCCTTGATTGATCGTGTAGTTTGGCCGTTGTTGAGTCTACAAGAAAACTGTTTTCTGAGTCTAGTTATATCGGAGAGTAGGAATTCTTTTTACTCCTCAGCCCCTTCGTCACTCTGGTGAGGAATCTTGACATAGGTGTTTTGAATTACTCCTCTTCCTGTTCAAATTTTTCTTTAGGATCACGCGGTTAGTTTTTGTTCCTTGTCCATCCTCTTTTGTCCGGCGCATTTCTCGTCAAGTCGACTCGAGCCTCTTCATCTTTGCCAAGTTCAATCCTTAGTTGTTTTATTTTCCCACCCACTCTCCCTTTTTCATCTCGGAACCAGAGTCCGTAATCGAGTATCCATCCTACTCGTGCGAAGTCTTTTCTTTCTTTCCTCAATGATTTTAACCGGTGTTTTCTCTTCAAGATATTCGTTGTTTTCCCCTTCCAGTTGCCTGTGTTTTCCCGCCCTCCCACCCTCTTCTTCCCCGGAGTCTGACTCTCTCTCGACCATCTATTCCATTCGTTCGGAGCCTCTTCAGTCTTTCGTCAATTATTTCAACCGGTGAATTCTCGTCTCGTTCGTCATTCTTCATCCCTTTTCTTTTCCGGTGCACTCAATTCAAGTTTTCGGTGTTGATTATATTCTTTCCCTCAGCTCAAGTGTTTTCCCTGCTCGTTCGCCTCTCGCCAGTTTATCCTTCCGGAGTGCTCAAGACATCTCAGGAGATTCGTCTGGGTTCTAATTAATTCGAGGTTGTCTCCTCATTCAAATATTTCAATTATTCCGGTGCATCATCTATCTGTTCAACAATCCTTTCCAACGGTGTTTTTTCTTTTAGTGGGCCTAACCCACAGGTCTTTTCCCAGGATCTTACCTGACTCTTCTAATTCCCCCGGAGTCATTCATAATTCTTTTCAAGTGTGATGTAAGAATGAATTTCATCAGTCACATGCCTTCTCCAAGATCGATTTGAAATTCTTTTCATTGTTGGCTCAACCTCTTCGCTTTTCATTCTCCCGGAGTACCTCAGTAATTTTGGTGGTGTTTCCCGTCATCATTTGAAGACCGAAGAAGAGTTTTTCCTCTAAATCTTGTCCGTTTCCCGGAGATTCGCGGTGCTAGCTCAATGTTATCCTATTAAATTGTTTTTCCAGTCGTGCAAATTCTTTTCATCCATCCGGAGCATTTCAGGAGTTGCTTTCTCTCTCGATCATCCGGAGGCCATCTTTTCGAAAGATTTCTCTGTCCTAAGTTTTCAGATTCGTTGTCCAAATATTCTATATTCGTGCCCCGTCATTCGTCTCAATATTCTTCCGGTGCTTCGTTCAAGTATCCTTCAATCAGTTCGCGATCTCTTTGTTCTTTGCATCTAAATCCCCTCTAGCATATTTGTTCTTCTAATTCTTCCCGGTGATTCATTCTCTTTCATCAGTCAATTCCAAATTCTTCCGGTGGTTCTTTCAGATTCTTTTTCCTTGTTTATCATTTTAATTCGTTCGTTCTTTTCAACCTACCGGTGGTTCATGAAGACCTTCTCAAGTTGGCGATATGTCACTTCTCAATCCTTTTTCAAGAAGGATAAGTAGTATGCAAATCCATTGCTTCGCATCAATTAAATTGGTGGAGGATAAGCATACAATAAATCTTATTCTTATTTCATCCAAGTGATTAATCCCTTTCTTCGGAGTTTGTTCTTGATGAATAAATTCTAGTTCCAAGTCTTTTCATCTTTTCTTTTCCGGAGTTCAAATTTCCTCGGCCATGTCATCGAAACCTTCATCTAAATCATCGCAACGCTCTTCTATTCTTTCATCCTTCATTTCTATCTCGTCATTCTTTTGTTACCGGAGTTCTTCATGGCGATTCTTCATGATTTAATTCATTCTTCAAGAGTTCATCAAGTATCATTCCATCCTCTCAAGCTCGTGTTCTATTCCTACATGTTTCAGCCGGAGTGCTACCTAAATCCTTTCAGTCTTATCCGTTTCTTTTCTCATTCTAACCACTCTGGTTAGAATGAGTGATTTCATAGTCTATCTGATTTCGTGAGCTTTCGATTCTCGTCATTCTAGTCATTCCTCTCTGCTTCTCGAGTGCTCTCGATTCTTTGCTTCTTCTCTTGAGTTCTTGTTTCACCTCTCCCCTTTTCTCTTCCGTCTCGGTCCTAAGATCTCGGGACGAGATCTCTTGTTAGTGGAGGAGTGTTGTAACGCCCCGGATTCGATGCGCCAGGTGTTTGTCAGTTATTCGCCGTCGTTGCCATGTCATTTGCTTGCGTGTTGCACTTTTCCATGTCATCATATGCATTTCATATCATGTCATCATGTGCATTGCATTCGCATACGTGTTCGTCTCATGCATCCGAGCCTTTTCCCCGTTGTCCGTTTTGCAATCCGGCACTCCTATGTCATCCGGCGTCCCTTTCTTCTCTCCTGTTGTGAGCGGGTATTAAACTTTCTCGGAATGGCCCGAGGTTTGTCAAGCGGCCTTGGTATAGCACCGGTAGACCGTCTGTCAAGTTTCGTGCCATTTGGAGGTCGTTTGACACTCCAACGGTTAACCGGGTAACCGCAAAGCCCTCTTTGAGTTGCAGCCCAACACCCCTTCCAAAGTGGCCCAAAACCCACCTAACTCCCCTTCATGCTCTCGGTCGTTCGATCACGATCGCGTGGCCGAAAACCGCTCCTTATTTGGACTCTCCTAGCTCCCTCTACCTATAAATAGGTGTCTCCCCCCGAATTTTCGCGCAGATGAACCCTAGCCTCTTCCCCTGCGCGCCGCCGGACATGTCCGCCCGGCGGCCGGACACGTCCACCGCCGCCCGGACACGTCCACCGCCGCCTCCACGTCGCCCGGACCAATCCAGGGACGCCACGTCACCTCCGCCGCCGCCCGCAGCCAACGGCCTCGCGCCACGTGTCGCCGCCACCTCTACCCACCGCGTCGGCCCGCCAGGCCCGCCGCGGGCCCGCCGCCGCCGTCGCCCGGGCCGCCTCGCCCGTGGGCGTGCCCGGCGCCCTTCCCGGCCACCGCCGGCGCTGCGCCGCCGCGCCGGGAGCCCTGCCGCCGCGTCCCTCCGGCCGGCCCCGAGCCTCCTCCGTCGGCCTCGGCATCCGCGCCGGCCGCCGCCTCTCCGCCGGCGCCCTGCGCCTCTCCGCCCGGCCGCG
>NC_041385.1:195837880-195853147 GCF_002162155.2 Triticum dicoccoides | reverse complement strand
CCCGCCGGCGCCGCCCCGGCCCGCGCCCGAGCCGGCCGGCCGCCGCCGCTGCTCCTCCGCGCCACCCCCCTCGCCGGGAGGCCTCCTCCCCGAGCCCCGGCGAGCTTCCCCGGCCGGATCCGCCCTCCCCTCGCCCTCTCCGGTGAGCTCTCCGGCGAACTCGCGCCCCTGCCTTGATCCACGTGCGAGGAGCCCTAGATCCGGAATTCTCGGAGGTTGATTTTTTCCACCAAGTCATTTTCTGATGTTATAATCATGCCATGTTCATGCCATCACATCTGTGCATCCGTAGCTCCGTTTCGTGCGTGTAATATGTCAAATTGTTCGCCTCGACGAGTACTTCATTTAGTTCATTGCATCATTTTCATTTGAGGTCATCTTGATGCCCGAAATGCTGTTGGAAGAGTGCATGTTGATGTTAATCTGCTGAAACTGTTATAACTTGCTGTTTTATCATTTTTGCCATGATTGATGTGTGCATCCTATGATGTTGAGCTCTACATGTATGTTGATCTATGCCATGCCATCTTTCCAGAGGTGTTAACCATGTATTTTTGTGAGTTGTGTGCTGAGTGAATCAAGCTTGCTAAGTAGGGTATTTGCTGTTGCTGTTTTCCTGACAGATTCTGTTATATTTTGTTGCTATGTTAACATGCTTCTACTAATCATTCTATGCATAATCTGGAGATGCTCTATAAACATGTTTTGATCTACATGTCATGCTATATCCATTCATGCCCCTGTTTGTAATTATAGCCTGCTGGAACATGTTGTAATCTTGCTCCAAAGTTGCTTGAATATGTTGCTGTCAGCCTGTTAACATTAAGTTCACTTGTTCCCATGTATTTTCCTAGTGATCCATGCACCCTATGAACTTGCTCTTGCCATGCTTAGCTTCATAAACATGTCTTCTTACTGTTGGTTGCCTTGCCATGCCATGTATTGCTCTGTAGTGAGTGTTTCAAGCTCACCAACATGCCTACTTATTGTTGTTCCTGCCATGTATGAATCTGTTATATAACTTGCCATGTTTACATGGGTGCCATCATATTTTCCGTGCCTTTTTGGCTTATGGTCAGTAAGGGACTTTTGATCTATGCTTTTAGTAGATTCATGCCATGCCTTTGTTTGCCATGATAAGTTCCTGTAACATGTTGTTTGCTTGCTCTAAACATTGCAACTTGATGTTATTTCTGCTCAAGTCTGAAACTGTTATTATTTGCAATATCTCCATGTCCTTTTGAGCATGTTCTAGTGATTTATAGAGATAGCTCAGTGTTCATGTTTTGTTATGCTTTACCTGTACTTCATGCCCATGCCTTTTGTTATTATGTTGGGGTTCTGTAGCATATTGTTTTGATGCTTGCAATATGCCTAGTTGCTGTTATGGACAGATTGTTGTTATGACTTGTATAGTGTGTGTGTGTTGAACCGTTGCTCTGTTTTGAGTGTGCTCTATATGAAACTTGCTTGTTTTTGCATGTAGCTTCATATTATCATGTTGCATCCTTGTTTTGGTGTGTTTGCTTGATGTTTGGGTGCATTTTGCATCAATGCCATGTTTAACTTGTTTTGCTCATATCTTCTAGGCCGTAGCTCTGAATCTAATGAACTTTATATGTAACTTGACTAGAATTTCGTGTAGATCATCTTGGTGCAACTTTAACTTGCTGTTTAACAACTTGAACATAAGGTTTATTAAGTTCTGGACCAATTTCGAAATTTGCATATGAGGACTTACCGGAATTGTTATATGTTGTTTCCGGCCTCATTTAAACTTGCTTTGATGTGTTGTTCATGTTTGCATCATCTCTTGCCATGAGTAGCCTCATGTAGCTTTGTCATGCATCATGCTTGTTGTGCATCATGTCTTGTTCATGTGTGGTGTGTTTACCATGTTGTGTGCTTCTTCTCGATAGTTCCCGTTTCGTTGCGATCGTGAGGATTCGTTCGTCTCCGCTTGGTTCGTCTTCGTGGCTTCATCTTCTTCATGGACTCGTTCTTCTTCCTTGCGGGGTTTCAGGCAAGATGACCGCTACCCTGGATCTCACTACTATCATTGCTATGCTAGATGCTTCGTTCTATCGCTATGCTACGTTACCTATCTTTTGCTCATCAAGCCTCCTATATTGCCATGAACCTCTAAACTTTGACACCATTCCTAGCAAACCATTGCTTGGCTTTGTTACCGCTTTGCTCAGCCCCTCTTATAGCGTTGCTAGTTGCAGGTGAAGTTGAAGATTTCTCCATGGTGGACAGGGTTATGTTGGGATATCACAATATCTCTTATATTATTAATGCATCTATATATTTGGTAAAGGGTGGAAGGCTCGGCCTTATGCCTGGTGTTTTGTTCCACTCTTGCTGCCCTAGTTTCCGTCATACCGGTGTTATGTTCCCGGATTTTGCGTTCCTAACGCGGTCCGGTGATTTATGGGACCCCCCTGACAGTTCGCTTTGAATAAAACTCCTCCAGCAAGGCCCAACATTGGTTTTACCATTTGCCTCACCACCACCTACTTTTCCCTTGGGAGTAATTAACCCAAGGGTCATCTTTATTCAGCCCCCATGGGCCAATGCTTGTCTAAGTGTTGGTCCAAACTAGAGCGGTTTGCAGCGCCACGTCAAGGAAACTTGAGGTCTGGTTTTAGTTGTACGGACTGCTCATCCGGTCGTGGCCTGAGACCAGATACGCGCGGCTACTATCAGGATGTCGGCACGCCGGGAGGTCTTGCTGGTCTTGTTTTACCATTATCGAAATGTCTTGTAAACCGGGATTCCGAGACTGATCGGGTCTTCCTGGGAGAAGGTCTATTCCTTCGTTGATCGCGAGAGCTTGTCATGGGCTAAGTTGGGACACCCCTGCAGGGTTTAAACTTTGGAGTGCCGTGCCCGCGGTTATGTGGCAGATGGGAATTTGTTAATGTCCGGTTGTAGATAACTTGACACCTGATCCGAATTAAAACGCATCAACCGCGTGTGTAGCCGTGATGGTCTCTTCTCGGCGGAGTCCGAGAAGTGAACACGGTTTCTGGGTTATGTTTGACGTAAGTAGGTGTTCAGGATCACCTCTTGATCATTGCTAGCTTCACGACCATTCCGCTTGTTTCTCTTCTCGCTCTCATTTGCGTATGTTAGCCACCATATCATGCTTAGTCGCTGCTGCAACCTCACCACTTTACCCCTTCCTTACCCATTTAAGCGTTGCTAGTCTTGATACCCATGGTAATGGGATTGCTGAGTCCTCGTGGCTCACAGATTACTACAACAACAGTTGCAGGTACAGGTTATGTGATGATCGTGACGCGAGCGCGATGTTTGCTTGTTTTGGAGTTCTTCTTCTGCTTCTTCGATCAGGGGATAGGTTCCAGGTCGGCAGCCTGGGCTAGCAGGGTGGATGTCGTTTGAGTTTCTGTTTATGATTCATCCGTAGTCGGATGTTGTTCTTGTATGATGTATTGTTGTATTCGTGTGGCATTGTATGCCTTATGTATGTATCCCCATCTATTATGTAATGTTGATGTAATGATATCCACCTTGCAAAAGCGTTCCAATATGCGGGTCTATCCTTGGTGGGATCTTCGAGTTCCTTTTGGATAGGGTCGCATATTGGGCATGACACGCGGACCCTCTTTCCTTATTCTCCTCCACCTCTTTCCCCTTCTCCCCTTCTCTAGAAAGGAAAGGGGAATACTACTAGGACTAGGGAGTCCTAGTAGTACTCCCCACACTTGGCGCGCCTCATGGCCGGCCGCACCCTCCCCTCGTTTATATATGTGGGCAGGGGGCACCCCAAAGGCACACCAATTGTTCTCTTTGCCGTGTGCGGTGACCCCCTCCACAGTTTACTCCTCTAGTCATAGCGTCGTAGTGCTTAGGCGAAGCCCTGCGCGGATCACATCATCAACACCGTCACAACACCGTCGTGCTGACGGAACTCTCCCTCGACCCTCTACTGGATCAAGAATTCGAGGTATGTCATCGAGCTAAACGTGTGCTAAGCACGGAGGTGCCGTACGTTCGGTACTTGGATCGTGAAGACGTTCGACTACATCACCCGCGTTAACTAACGCTTCCGCTTTCGGTCTACGAGGGTACGTGGACACACTCTCCCCTTCTTGTTGCTATGCATCTCCTAGATAGGTCTTGCGTGATCGTAGGAATTTTTTTGAAATTGCATGCTACATTCCCCAATAGTGGTATCTAAGCCAGGTCTATGCATAGATGATATGCATGAGTAGAACACAAAGAGTTGTGGGCGATAATAGTCATACTGCTTACCACCAACGTTTTACTTTGATTCGGCAGTATTGTTGGATGAAGCGGCCCAGACCGACATTACATGACCGCGTTCATGAGACTAGTTCTACCGACGTGCTTTGCACACAGGTGGCTGGCGGGTGTCTGTTTCTCAACTTTAGTTGAATCTAGTTTGACTACGACCGGTCCTTGTTGAAGGTTAAAACAACACACTTGACGAAAAATCTTTGTGATTTTGATGCGCAGGTAAGAACGGTTCTTGCTAGAAGCCTGTAGCAGCCACGTAAAACTTGCAACAACAAAGTAGAGCATGTCTAACTTGTTTTAGTAGGGCTTGTTGTGATGTGATATGGTCAAGACATGATGTGATATAAATTGTTGTATGAGATGATCATGTTTTGTAACAAAGTTATCGGCAACTGGCAAGAGCCATATGGTTGTCGCTTTATTGTATGAAATGCAATCGCCATGTACTTGCTTTACTTTATCACTAAGCGGTAGCTATAGTCGTAGTAGAAATAGTTGGCGAGACAACAACGATGCTACGATGGAGATCAAGGTGTCAAGCCGGTGACGATGGAGATCATGATGGTGCTTTGGAGATGGAGATCAAAGGCACAAGATGATGATGGCCATATCATGTCACATATTTTGATTGCATGTGATGCTTATCTTTTATGCATCTTATTTTGCTTAGTACGACGTAGCATTATAAGATGATCCCTCACTAAATTTCAAGGTATAAGTGTTCTCCCTGAGTATGCACCGTTGCTACATTTCATCATGCCGAGACACCACGTGATGATCGGGTGTTATAATCTCTACGTTCACATACAACGGGTGCAAGCCAGTTTTGCACGTGCAGAATACTCGGGTTAAACTTGACGAGCCTAGCATATGCATATATGGCCTCGGAACACTGAGACCGAAAGGTTGAACGTGAATCATATAGTAGATATGATCAACATAGAGATGTTCACCATTGAAAACTACTCCATCTCACGTGATGATCGACATGGTTTAGTTGATATGGATCACGTGATCATTTAGATGACTAGAGGGATGTCTATCTAAGTGGGATTTCTTTAGTAATATGATTAATTGAACTTTAATTTATCATGAACTTAGTCCTGATAGTTTTTTTTACATATCTATGTTGTTGTTGTAGATCAATCACCCGTGCTACCGTTCCCTTGAATTTTAATGCATTCCCAGAGAAAACTAAATTGAAAGATGATATTAGCAATGATGAAGACTGGATCCGTGATCTGAGGTTTATCCTCATTGCTGCACAGAAGAGTTATGTCCTTGATGCACTGCTAGGTGACAGACCTATTGCAGGAGCAGATGCAGACATTATGAATGTTTGGCTAGATCAATTTAGTGCACCATGCTTTACGGCTTAGAACCGGGACTTCAAAAACATTTTGAATGCCACAGAGCATATGAGATGTTCCAAGAACTGAAATTGGTATTTCAGACTCATGCGCGGGTCGAGAGGTATGAGACTTCTGACAAGTACTTCACCTAAAAGATGGAGGAGAATAGCTCAGCTTGTGAGCATGTGCTCAGAATCTCTGGGTACTACAATCCCTTGAATCAAGTGGGAGTTATTCTTCCAGATAAGATAGTGATTGACAAAATTCTCTAGTCACCATTACCAAGTTACTGGAACTTCGTGATGAACTATAATATGCAAGGGATGATGAAAGCAAGTCCCGAGCTCTTCGTGATGCTGAAATCGATGAAGGTAGAAATCAAGAAAAAACATCAAGTGTTGATGGTTAAATAAGACCACTAGTTTCAAGAAAAGGGCAAAGGGAAAGAAAGGGAACTTCCAGAAGAATGACAAGCAAGTTGTCACTCCTGTGAAGAAGCCCAAAGTTGGACCTAAGCCTGAAACTGAGTGCTCCTGCTTTGGCAAATGGTCACTGGAAACGGAACTACCCCAAATATTTGGTGGATAAGAAGGATGGCAAAGTGAACAAAGGTATATTTGATATACCTGTTATTGATGTATGCTTTACTAGTTAGTAACCCCTGGGTATTTGATACATGTTCAGTTGCTAAGATTAGTAACTCGAAACAGGAGTTGCAGAATAAGTAGAGACTAGTTGAAGGTGAAGTGAAGATGTATGTTGAAAGTGGTTCCAACACTGATATGATCATCATCGACACCCCCTGTACTTTCGGGATTAGTGTTGAACCTAAATAAATGTTATTTGGTGTTTGCATTAAGCATAAATATGATTAGATCATGTTTATTGCAATACGGTTATTCATTTAAGACAGAGAATAATTGTTATTATTTTTACATGAATAAAACCTTCTATGGTCACACACCCAATGTTGATGGTTTATTGAATCTCGATTGTAGTGATACACATATCCATAATATTGATGTCAAAAGATATAAAGTTGATAATGATAGTGCAGCATACTTGTGGCACTTCCGTTTAGTTCATATTGGTGTAAAGCGCATGAAGAAACTCCATGATGATGGGCTTTTGGAATCACTTGATGCTTGCAAACCATGCCTCATGGGCAAGATGACTAAGACTCCGTTCTCTGGCACAATGGAGCGAGCCATTGACTTATTAGAAATAATACATACTGATGTATACAGTCCAATGAGTGTTGAGGCTCGCGATAGGTATCGTTATTTTGTGATCTTCACAGATAATTTAAGCAGATATGGGTATATCTACTTAATGAAACACAAGTCTGAAACATTTGAAAAGTTCAAAGAATTTCAGAGTGAAGTGGAGAATCATCGTAACAAGAAAATAAAGTTTATACAGTCTGATCGTGGAGGAGAATATTTGTAACATCCCAAAATTCTAAATTTTGGAATGTTATATAAATAGATAGTTTGATCGATTGCTTGATTGATTGACTGAAAGTGAGTGAATTTGAAACTTTTGAAAGTTAAATGAGAGGGAATAAAAGGACTTTCCAAAACTTTCATTTTAGCTTTTATGATCTTCGTGAATTCAAATTCTTTTCACCACAAAACCCTGGAGAGAAGATGACATGACTTCTTCCATTTATTTAAATGACAAGGGGTGTTTTAAGTATTTGAATTTCATTTGAGGATATTTTCCAATTCTGAAACTTTATGCAACTCAATGATTTTCACGAGAGAAGATAAAATGACTTCTTCAAATTATATGAAATATGAGTTGGAAGTTTTAAAAGAATTGAATTCAAAGTTCTTTTGAATTTATTTTCAATTTGGAGTTATTTGAGTTTTATTCAAATTATTTTTCTCCAAAAATAATATATATGGAAAATAGGGTAACATGATTCCCTACATCAAAAAATTGGAGAGAAATAAATTTGAATTAATTTTGGTATTTTCAAAATGATTTTTATTGGATTTTACTAGGGCAGAAGCACTCATTGCTTTATTTAAATTTGTGTGTATTTTATTTGATCTTACAAAAATGTTCAACTTGTAGGAAATCTTTTTCTGAAAATTTTGATATATTATATGCCTAGGTTGTATTTTTATTTTATTGGTTTTATTTTATTTAATGTATGTTTTTTTTAAAAAATGTTCCCTCCCCGACTGGGCCGGCCCAGCTAGCCAGCCAGGTCGCGGCCCAGCCCGCGTCGCTGCCGCCACCAACCTCGGTGTCCGTGCCCCAGCCGGACACCGCCGCCGCCTTGCCCTGCCCCTTTCCCCACGCCTCCTAAGTCCACCCCTATAAATCCGCACCCGGGCCCCCCTGGACCCCGTTGCCGCCGCCGCACCTTTCTCGCCGAACCGCCGCCGCCGGATCTCGCTCCCGCCGTCGCGCAGATCACCGCCGCCGCGCCGCACTCCCCGACGTCCGCCGCCCCACGCCACACGCACCGCGCCACCGCCACCGCGCCGCTCCCCGCCACCGAAGCCGCCACCTCGCTACCGCGCCGGAGTCGCCGTCGCCGGAGTCCACCGCCTCGCCGGAATAGCCGCCGCGCCGGTCTTTTCCCTTGAACCGGAGATAAACCAAACCCGATCTGAACGGTTTATTTTAAGGTTCGGTTTTGTTTAGAAACCCGTTTTTTTTATTTAGCGGTCATTCTCTGTTTAAGTAAATCTAGCGAATGATTCCGTTCGTTAGTGTTCTGTAACGAACGTTTGTTATTTAGAGTTTTTCTTTTCTTTTTATTTCGGCCAGGGACCTATTCATGATAATTTTCTTCATAGATTAGTCCCTGTACTTCAAACCCTCACTACTTTTTACTCTTTTATCCAAATCCAACGAAACCAACGCCCACTTCTTCGTTATGACCCCCTCTATCCAGATAAACAACTTGAACATGTTTTTGAAAGTTTAAAATTTGAATTAGATCATATTTGAATTTGAACTTCGTTTGATCATAACTTGAGTTTTATAACTCCGTTTGAGTTGATTCTTTTTGCATCTCGAAGCTCTTGACCTAAACTTTCTGATAAGGCCAAATTCACATAATTTTGGTACTGTTAGAAATTGTTTTATGTTGCAAGAGTTATTTTCTTGATTTTGATGTTTTCTGAATCGTCTTCTCCGTTCTTTCCGATCTTTTGAGTGATTGCTTATGTGTGGTTACTATTGCTGGCTGACGATAGATTGACCGGAGTGTGACGAGTAGAACTATCAAGAGTTTTGAGTGCGAATCATCTTCATCAACATTGCAGGCAAGTAACACTTGATCATACTTTTCCTACTACCCAGTTTTTATGCATTAGATCAATCCTCAAACATTGCATGATTAGGATCTAATTAAATTGTGGGATGGGAAGTAGATGAGGTAGTACCTATTACCGGTTTTACTTATGAAACCTTTGGGAGTTACTTCTGCGTTTGCTTTTATGCCATGCTATGCTAGTAGACGTGGATTGGGTGAGTGAATATTCATGACAGATGTGAGATTGTTAATTAATGGTTTATCTAAGGTGGCAACTTAAATACACACCTGGGTGGATTGAGGCACCTGGGGTATCCAGTGATTGCCTGTCTTTTTGGAAATCCCTGGGTACCGTGTGATTTTCCTATGGACCGCCACCCATGCTCAAAGGGATCATAAGATAATTTATGCTAGTAACTTCCGTGTGCAGCCACAAGCCATTATGGGCTCTGGCATAGTTGACTAAGTCGTGCGAACTCTTATAGTGGTGGACTAGCAGATGTAGGGGATGTAGGTGTACGGGTCTACCCATCGTAAGGTGCTAGCGCTTCTGAAAGACTATGTCTCGGTCATCCGTTTCTCAAACACCATGCAGTGCGAGAAACCAAACAGAGGCGATCGAGTCTTGTGGGGAAAAGTGCGCAAACCTCTACAGAGTGTACAAACTAATCATGATTAGCCATGTCCCCGGTTATGGACATCTTGAGTATCTAGTACTTGAATATCATGTGAATCTGAACATATTACTCTAACTTAATATTGTTGGGTTTGCTAATGAGTACTTTTTAATTGGGATTGAGAATGCTGTCAACCATTCTCAATGTTTAACAACCACCATGATAGTTAAATAAATTTATTCCTTTGCAGTAGGGAAAAATTGGCTTTACGCAAAACTGTAACCATAGAGCTTTTCCACCAGCCATATATGCATGTATTATAGGCTTATCATTCATTATTCTCTATGTGTTACATTGCCAGCATATTCCATGTGCTGACCCGTTTTCAGGCTGCAACGTTTCATGTTGCAGACTTTTCAGACGACGAGTAAGTGATACGTTAGGGTTACGATTTCCTATACTCAACTTTGCCGTTGGTGTTGATGGGAATCCACAACCTTGTTGCTTCCGCTATTTGGATTGAGGTAATTGTATTTACGTTACTTTATACATGTGATTTACCTCTGTTATAAATCCTCGAGTACTGTGTGTGTCAGCATACCGATCCAGGGATGACACGTAAGCACAGAGACTTGACCCATTCGGGTCGGGTCGCTACAAGATGGTATCAGAGCATATGTTGACTGTAGGACGTGACCCTAGAAACTGGCAAGCCCATAGGAAAGATTTTTCTCTACAACTTTCTTTTCAAAAGAATCTTTTACCTCTCTTCTCTTCTGAGCTTATTCAAAAAAATTCTTTTAGTGAGACCATACCCTTTCCCCCTTTTGACCACTCGAAGATTCGACTGATGAGACCACTCCAAGAAGGACCAGATATCGGACAAGTAAGACCACTTCGGAATGAAGAGGATTTTTACCGTGCATTATAATGATGGAAACTACGACGTATAAAGACTTCGAAGGCTAGGAGAACATGAAGAATTTCTAGATTTGGTATGACCAAGGAAAGCTACACTTATGGAACTTGACAGACTATGGAAGCTGTCAATACCCGAGATCAAGGTGTATCGGAGAAAGACCGGAGCATGGAGAGTTAAAAACTCAAAGTTATTGTCAAGAAAACCCTAAGGCAAGAGATATCAACTATGGAATGATAGCTCATGGAAATGACAAGAGCAGAAACATGGACATTCATGATGCTATCACTCGCTCATGTTATTGTCACCATGAGAAGTTAAGCATGCATTCTTCGGAAGAATTGGATGCTAGAAAACTGATGGAGCATCTGTCAGCAAAGGATGCAATTTTAACCTTAGTCGGTGTATCACCAGGATCTGGAGTATTACATGAAGAAGTTTAAGATGGACCTTCAGGAAGCTGTATTTGACAAGGAGGTAATCCATGAAGAACTCAGGACCCAGAAGCCGAAAGTAGCCAAGCTGGAGGAGCAAAACCTCGAGATACCTGAGATTCATCAGGAACTGAAGGATAGAAGGACATGGTCCATACCAAGGATGTTGAAACCCAGAAGTTTGGAACGCAACTCCAGAAATATTAAAGGATGTCATGAGAGACTTCTTGTCAATAGAGATGATCTGGCGAAAGAACTTGAGAAGGACAAGCATGATCAGAAGGAGCCATCGGAGACATGAACAAGACTTGAAGAGTTTGAGGACTTTGGAGATTTATTGACCATTAGAAGACCAAACCCCTTTATACCTACATTAGATGCGACGATTGTGAGCTGTCATTTGTTTGTTGTTTTCCGACAGCCACAATAAAATCTGCCTTTTCAAAACTATTGTTTGTATTGTGTGCATCCCTCTCGATCTCTCTTATCCCACCCCAAACCCATGGACTCAATAGAGGATGAATGGAGATGAGCTTATATTTTCTGGACCGATGAGTCAATTGGAGATGGACCAATGGATTCAGAACATGGAGGATCACATGAAGAATAACCCTATAGCCGGAAAGGATATGGCCCAGCATGCTCTTCAATGCTTTGAAAAAAGTGCTGTAACTTGGTGGAGGATGTACCAAACCATCAATGGATGGCAAGGAGTAACCGTTTGGGAAGAATTTAAGTTGACTCTGCTAAAGTTTCGGCTTGTGTCCCAGAGTTGAAGCCGTATGGAAGTGATATGAAGAAACCTTGTGCATACATGCTTTGTGGAGAAATCAGACACAACCATAAAGAAAACAAGGACGAATACCCTCATAAGCAGAGGATTTCCAAAGGAGTTAGCCGAGGATCTCAGGGAACTTCGGTTGGAGATTGTTCCCAAAGGTTTTGTTGCAACAATGGAAGTTCAGTCAACATTAGTGGGAAAGATTCGAGAAGCACAGAAGGATAACAAAGAGATTGCCGAGATAAAAGAGAGGATGAGCAAAGGAAGGGCCAAATGTTTTCGTAAGGATGAGCACGACACCTTATGGTTCGAGGACCGTGTATATGTGCCCAATAATGCAGAGATCAGGAAGTTAATACTTCAGGAGGCTCATGACTCACCATACTCGATTCGTCCTGGAAACACCAAGATGTATTTGGATTTGAAGGAGCGTTTCTGGTGGACTGGTATGAAGAAGGATATTGCGGAGTATGTAGTCGTAGGTGATGTATGCCAGAGAGTAAAGGCAGAGCATCAGAAGCCAGCCGGATTACTACAGCCTATGCCGATACCCGAATGGAAGTAGGATAAGCTTGGAATGGATTTCATTACCGGATTTCCCAGAACCCGAACGGGATATGACTATCTGGGTAGTAGTTGATTCGGTTGACCAAAGTGGCCCACATTATCCCAGTAAAAAAACCACCTATACAAGTGCAAATTTGACCAAGATATATTTGACCAGGATCGTATGTCTGCATGGAGTTCCGAGGACCATCTTATCAGATAGAGGAACACAATTTACCTCAAAGTTTTGGAATCAGCTGCACCACACTTTGGGTACTAGGCTAGAGTTCAGTACAGCCTTTCATCCGCAGACAGATGGATAGACCGAGAGAGTCAATCAGATTCCGGAGGACATGTTGAGAGCGTGTGCGCTAGATTATGGATCTAGTAGGAATGATAATCTACCTTACGTGGAGTTCTCATACAACAACAGTTATCAAGCTAGTTTGAAGATAGCCCTTTTAAAGCTTTGTATGGGAGAAGGATCCAGACGCCGTTGATGTGGGATGAAGTTGGAGACCGTTAGTTGTTTGGACCAAATGTGATCAAGGAGTCAGAAGAGAATGTAAAGTTGATTCAAGATAGACTGAAGGTTGCTCAGTCCAGGCAGAAGAGTTATGCAGACTCAAAAATGCAAGGAGGTAGTCTATGGAATTGGAGACAAAGCGTGTCTTCGTGTGTCCACTCTGCGAGGAGTTAAATGATTTGGAGTTAAGGGAAAGTTAGCCCCGAGATTGTAGGACCATACCGAGTTTGGAGCGTATGGGAGAAGTGGCCAACAAAGTTGGAGTCACCCGAAGGACTATCAGGAGTTCATGATGTGTTTCACGTTTCCCAGTTGAAGAAGTGCCATGCAGAGATGGCCAATATTCCCCTGTAAGGATGCTTGACCCTGGAAATGATAATGATGTTCCACGAAGTGGAGTATGGACTTCATAAGTATAAGTTTTTATCTCAGTATGTGGGACATTCCACGAGGATGAAGAGATGGATTACTATTGAATATAAAGGAGGTATGATGTTGGAAATATGGATCAATGGAAATTCCATGATGAGTCTGAGTAATCATATCCTAGTTTGGTGCCAACAGAAGGAAGCTGGAGACAGTACCATTGGATGGATTTAAGAATGCTAGGAAGCTGAATGTTGGAGTAACGATCAGTTGCCCCGATGATGAGTTCAAGGTGTACCAGTGATGAGATGAGCCATAACCCACAGGCCCCAGGACCTGCCAAGAAGCAAGCACACTCTTGCTGAAGGAAAACCCTTGGAAGAGGATATGCCTTTACCCACCGACGATTTTATAGGAGCAACACAAAACCTGAGAGTTGTTAAGGAACGATAGATGTTTGTTTGGCTTCAGAATCAATGGATTTATCCGAACTTGGTTCATTGACAAGAGGAATTCTGCAATGTTTGTGAGGATGACCGAGTGTAGAATGCGAGATTTGCTAAACCATATACAAGATAATGATTTGGGTGCGGGATGGATTGATCACCATACCGACTTACTCTTATTATTCGCCTTGCTATATGGGATGGTAAATCTGAGTGACTTACCTATAGTAGAGAGACGACGATCAAAACCTTGTTTAAACCTTAGAATGGTATACGTATTTTCCCCTTGTACACGGCAGTTGTTGCCAACCGTAGGTTATACGGTGAGGTTCAGCCCAGACCCGTTTTCTGCAGGAGAAACCATAAATTGTTGACCACCATGAGATATCGATAGTTGTTTAGCATTGGCGCCAGACCCGTCAGCTAAGAAGACCCAGTCTCGGAATAACCTTACCAAGATGAAAGGACAGAGGAATTAAGGAAAAGGTTATGCCACCACTAGAAGAGCCCAGAGAGGAAATTTTTCCCGAGATCTGAGAAGACCGACACTATCAGAAATAAGGATGGAGTATATGAGTTTTGAAGGAACCGTATCAATATTTCTAAGGGTGGTAGCACCCGAGACCCCGGAGACGAACGTTGGATTGTGAAGACCCCAAACCCTAACCTATTTCTTGCTAGCCTCTCCGAATCTCGAGGACGAGATTCTTTTAAGGGTGGTAGGTTTGTAACATCCCAAAATTCTACATTTTGGAATGTTATATAAATAGATAGTTTGATCGATTGCTTGCTTGATTGACTGAAAGTGAGTGAATTTGAAACTTTTGAAAGTTAAATGAGAGGGAATAAAAGGACTTTCCCAAACTTTCATTTTAGCTTTTATGATCTTCGTGAATTCAAATTCTTTTCACCACAAAACCCTGGAGAGAAGATGACATGACTTCTTCCATTTATTTAAATGACAAGGGGTGTTGAAAGTATTTGAATTTCATTTGAGGATATTTTCCAATTCTGAAACTTTATGCAACTCAATGATTTTCACGAGAGAAGATAAAATGAGTTCTTCAAATTATATGAAATATGAGTTGGAAGTTTTAAAAGAATTGAATTCAAAGTTCTTTTGAATTTATTTTCAATTTGGAGTTATTTGAGTTTTATTCAAATTATTTTTCTCCAAAAATAATATATATGGAAAATAGGGTAACATGATTCCCTACATCAGAAAATTGGAGAGAAATAAATTTGAATTAATTTTGGTATTTTCAAAAAGATTTTTATTGGATTTTACTAGGGCAGAAGCACTCATTGCTTTATTTAAATTTGTGTGTATTTTATTTGATCTTACAAAAATGTTCAACTTGTAGGAAATCTTTTTCTGAAAATTTTGATATATTATATGCCTAGGTTGTATTTTTATTTTATTGGTTTTATTTTATTTAATGTCTATTTTTTTTTAAAAAAAATGTTCCCTCCCCGACTGGGCCGGCCCAGCTAGCCAGCCAGGTCGCGGCCTAGCCCGCGTCGCTGCCGCCACCGACCTCGGCGTCCGTGCCCCAGCCGGACACCGCCGCCGCCTTGCCCTGCCCCCTTCCCCACGCCTCCCGAGTCCACCCCTATAAATCCGCACCCGCCCCCCCTAGACCCCGTTGCCGCCGCCGCACCTTTCTCGCCGAACCACCGCCGCCGGATCTCGCTCCCGCCGTCGCGCAGATCGCC
>NC_041385.1:195809960-195837544 GCF_002162155.2 Triticum dicoccoides | reverse complement strand
CGCCGCACTCGCCGACGTCCGCCGCCCCACGCCACTCGCACCGCGCCACCGCCACCGCGCCGCTCCCCGCCACCGATGCCGCCACCTCGCTACCACGCCGGAGTCGCCGTCGCCGGAGTCCACCGCCTCGCTGGAGTAGCCGCCGCGCCGGTCTTTTACCTTGAACCGGAGATAAACCAAACCCGATCTGAACGGTTTATTTTAAGGTTCGGTTTTGTTTAGAAACCCGTTTTTTTATTTAGCGGTCGTTCTCTGTTGAAGTAAATCTAGCGAATGATTCCGTTCGTTAGCGTTCTGTAACGAACGTTCGTTATTTAGAGTTTTTCTTTTCTTTTTATTTCGGCCAGGGACCTATTCGTGATAATTTTCTTCACAGATTAGTCCCTGTACTTCAAACCCTCACTACTTTTTACTCGTTTATCCAAATCCAACGAAACCAACGCCCACTTCTTCGTTATGACCCCCTCTATCCAGATAAACAACTTGAACATGTTTTAGAAAGTTTAAAATTTGAATTAGATCATATTTGAATTTGAACTTCGTTTGATCATAACTTGAGTTTTATAACTCCATTTGAGTTGATTCTTTTTGCATCTCGAAGCTCTTGACCTAAACTTTCTGATAAGGACAAATTCACATAATTTTGGTACTGTTAGAAATTGTTTTATGTTGCAAGAGTTATTTGCTTGGTTTTGATGTTTTCCGAATCGTCTTCTCCGTTCTTTCCGATCTTTTGAGTGATTGCTTATGTGTGGTTACTATTGCTGGCTGACGATAGATTGACCGGAGTGTGACGAGTAGAACTATCAAGAGTTTTGAGTGCGAATCATTTTCATCAACATTGCAGGCAAGTAACACTTGATCATACTTTTCCTACTACCCAGTTTTTATGCATTAGATCAATCCTCAAACATTGCATGATTAGGATCTAATTAAATTGTGGGATGGGAAGTAGATGAGGTAGTACCTATTACCGGTTTTACTTATGAAACCTTTGGGAGTTACTTCTGCGTTTGCTTTTATGCCATGCTATGCTAGTAGACGTGGATTGGGTGAGTGAATATCCATGATAGATGTGAGATTGTTAATTAATGGTTTATCTAAGGTGGCAACTTAAATACACACCTGGGTGGATTGAGGCACCTGGGGTATCCAGTGATTGCCTGTTTTTTTGGAAATCCCTGGGGTACCGTGTGATTTTCCTATGGACCGCCACCCATGCTCAAAGGGATCATAAGATAATTCATGCTAGTAACTTCCGTGTGCAGCCACAAGCCATTATGGGCTCTGCATAGTTGACTAAGTCGTGCGAACTCTTATAGTGGTGGACTAGCAGATGTAGGGGATGTAGGTGTATGGGTCTACCCATCGTAAGGTGCTAGCGCTTCTGAAAGACTATGTCTCGGTCATCCGTTTCTCAAACACCATGCAGTGCGAGAAACCAAATGGAGGCGATCGAGTTTTGTGGGGAAAAGTGCGCAAACCTCTGCAGAGTGTACAAACTAATCATGATTAGCCGTGTCCCCGGTTATGGACATCTTGAGTATCTAGTACTTGAATATCATGTGAATCTCAACATATTACTCTAACTTAATATTGTTGGGTTTGCTAATGAGTACTTTTTAATTGGGATTGAGAATGCTGTCAACCATTCTCAATGTTTAACAACCACCATGATAGTTAAATAAATTTATTCCTTTGCAGTAGGGAAAAATTGGCTTTACGCAAAACTGTAACCATAGAGCTTTTCCACCAGCCATATATGCATGTAGTATAGGCTTATCATTCATTATTCTCTATGTGTTACATTGCCAGCATATTCCATGTGCTGACCCGTTTTCGGGCTGCAACGTTTCATGTTGCAGACTTTTCAGACGACGAGTAAGTGATACGTTAGGGTTACGATTTCCTATACTCAACTTTGCCGTTGGTGTTGATGGGAATCCACAACCTTGTTGCTTCCGCTATTTGGATTGAGGTAATTGTATTTACGTTACTTTATACATATGATTTACCTCTGTTATAAATCCTCGAGTACCGTGTGTGTCAGCATACCGATCCAGGGATGACACGTAAGCACAGAGACTTGACCCATTCGGGTCGGGTCGCTACAATATTTGAGTTATGAGTTTGGCCTTCATTTAAAACAATGTGGAATAGTTTCACAACTCACACCACCTGGAACACCACAGCGTAATGTTGTGTCCGAACGTCGTAGCCGCACTTTATTAGATATGGTGCGATCTATGATGTCTCTTACTAATTTACCACTTCGTTTTGGGGTTATGCATTAGAGACAGCTACATTCACTTTAAACAGGGCACTGCCAAAATCCGTTGAGATGACACCGTATGAACTGTGGTTTGGCAACAAACCTAAGCTGTCGTTTCTTAATGTTTTGGGATGCGATGCTTATGTCAAAAGGCTTCAGCCCGATAAGCTCGAACCTAAATTGGAGAAATGTGTCTTCATAGGATACCCTAAGGAAACAATTGGGTACACCTTCTACCACAAGTCCAAAGGCAAGTTTTTTTGTTGCTAAGAATGGAACCTTTCTAGAGAAGAGTTTTCTCTCGAAAGAAGTGAGTGGGAGGAAAGTAGAACTTGATGAGGTAATTGTACCTTCTACCGAATTGGAAAGTAGTTTATCACAGAAATTAGTTCCAGTGATTCCTACACCAATTAGTGAGGAAGCTAATGATGATGATCATGAAACTTCAGATCAAGTTACTACCGAACCTCGTAGGTCAACCAGAATATGGTCCGCACCAGAGTGGTACGGTAATACTATTCTAGAAGTCATGTTACTAGACCATGATGAACCTACGAACTATGAGGAAGCAATGATGAGCCCAGATTCCGCGAAATGGCTTGAGGCCATGAAATCTGAGATGGGATCCATGTATGAGAACAAAGTGTGGACTTTGGTGGACTTGCCCGATGATCGGCAAGGCATTGAGAATAAATGGATCTTCAAGAGGAAGACGGACGATGATGGTAGTGTTACTATCTAGAAAGCTCGACTAGTTGCAAAAAGGTTTTCGACAAGTTCAAGGTGTTGACTATAATGAGATCTTCTCAACCGTAGCGATGCTTAAAGTCCGTCCGAATCATGTTAGCAATTGCCATATTTTATGAAATCTGGCAAATGGATGTAAAAACTGCATTCCTTAAATGGACACCTCTAAGAGAGTTGTATATGATGCAACCAGAAGGTTTTGTCAATCCTAAAGGTGCTAACAAAGTGTGCAAGCATCTCGGAGTTGGAATATACGCTTTGATGAGTTGATCAAAGCATATGGTTTTATACAGACTTTTGGAGAAGCCTGCATTTACAAGAAAGTGAGTGGGAGCTCTGTAGCATTTCTAATATTATATGTGGATGACATATTATTGATTGGAAATAATACATAATTTCTGGATAGCATAAAAGGATACATGAATAAGAATTTTTCAGTGAAAGATCTCGGTGAAGCTGCTTATAAATTGGGCATCAAGATCTATAGAGATAGACCAAGACGCTTAATTGGACTTTCAAATAGCACATACCTTGATAAAGTTTTTGAAGAAGTTCAAAATGGATCAGTGAAAGAAAGGGTTCTTGCCTGTGTTACAAGGTTGAGTAAGACTCAAAACCCGACCAAAGCAGAAAATAGAAAGGGAATGAAAGTCATTCCCTATGCCTCAGCCATAGGTTCTATAAAGTATGCTATGCTGTGTACCAAGACCTATTGTGTACCTTATCATGAGTTTGGCAAAGGGGTACGATAGTGATCCAGGAGTGGATCATTGGACATCGGTCAAAGTTATCCTTAGTTACCTAAGAGGACTAAGGAAATATTTCTCGGTTATGGAGGTGATAAAAGAGTTCGGCGTAAAGAGTTACGTTGATGCAAGCTTTTACACCAATCCGAATGACTCTAAGTCTCAATCTGGATACATATTGAAAGTGGGAGCAATTAGCTAGAGTAGCTCCATGTAGAGCATTGTAGACATAGAAAATTTGCAAAATACATATGGCTCTGAATGTGGCAGACCTGTTGACTAAACTTCTCTCACAAGCAAAAACATGATCACACCTTGGTACTCTTTGGGTGTTAATCACATAGCGATGTGAACTAGATTATTGACTCTAGTAAACCCTTTGGGTATTGGTCACATGGCGATGTGAACTATGGGTGTTAATCACATACAGATGTGAACTATTAGTGTTAAATCACATGGCGATGTGAACTAGATTATTGACTCTAGTGCAAGTGGGAGACTGAAGGAAATATGCCCTAGAGGCAATAATAAAGTTGTTATTTATATTTCCTTATATCATGATAAATTTTTATTATTCATGCTAGAATTGTATTAACCGGAAACTCAGTACATGTGTGAATACTAGGCAAAACAAAGTGTCCCTAGTATGCCTCTACTTGACTAGCTCGTTAATCAAAGATGGTTATGTTTCCTGACCATAGACATGTGTTGTCAATTGATGACCCGTGATCACATCATTAGAGAATGATGTGACGGACACAACCCATCCGTTAGCTTAGCATAATGATCATTAAGTTTTACTGCTATTGCTTTCTTCATGACTTATACATGTTCCTCTGACTATGAGATTATGCAACTCTCGAATATCGGAGGTACACCTTGTGTGCTATCAAATGTCACAACGTAACTGGGTGACTATAAAGATGCTCTACATGTGTCTCTGAAGGTGTTTGTTGGGTTGGCATAGATCGAGATTAGGATTTGTCACTTCGTGTATCGGAGAGATATCTCTGGGCCCTCTCGGTAATGCTCATCACTATAAGCCTTGCAAGCAATGTGAATAATGAGTTAGTTGCGGGATGAAGCATTAAAGAACGAGTAAAGAGACTTGCCAGTAATGAGATTGAACTAGGTATGAAGATACCGACGATCGAATCTCGGGCAAGTAACATACCGATGACAAAGGGAACAACGTATGCCATTGTGCGGTTTGACCGATAAAGTTCTTCATAGAATATGTAGGAGCCAATATGAGCATCCAAGTTTCGCTATTGGTTATTGATCGCAGATGTGTCTCGATCATGTCTACATAGTTCTCGAACTCGTAGGGTCCGCACGTTAATGTTTGATGACGATTTGTATTATGAGTTATGTGTTTTTGATGACCGAAGTTTGTTCGGAGCCCCGGATGAGATCATGGACATGACGAGGAGTCTCAAAATGGTCGAGAGGTAAAGATGGATATATTGGAAGGTTATGTTTGGACACCAGAAAAGTTTCGGAGAGGTTCGGACATTTTTTGGAGTACTGGGAGGTTACCGGAACCCCCTCGGGGGACTATTGGGCCTTCATGGGCCTTAGTGGAAGAGAGGAGGCGGTGGCCAGGTGGAGGCGCGTGCCCCGCATCCCAAACCGAGTTGGACTAGGGGTGGGGGGTGCGGCCCCCTTTCCTTCTTCTCCTCCACCTCTTTCCCCTTCTTCCCTTCTCCGGAAAGGAAAGGGGAATCCTACTAGGACTAGGGCGCGCCCCATGGCCGTCCGCCCCCTCCCCCCCTCCTTTATGTACATGGGCAGGGAGCACCCCAAAGGCACATCAATTGTTCCCTTTGCCGTGTGTGGTGCCCCCCTCCATAGTTTACTCCTCCGGTCATAGCGTCATAGTGCTTAGGCAAAGCCTACGCGGATCACATCATCAACACCGTCACCACACCGTTGTGCTGACGGAACTCTCCCTCAACCCTCTACTGAATCAAGATTTTGAGGGACGTCATAGAGCTGAACGTGTGCTGAACACGGAGGTGCCGTACATTCGATACTTGGATCGGTTGGATCGTGAAGACGTTCGACTACATCAACTGCGTTAACTAACGCTTCCACTTTCGGTCTATGAGGGTACATGGACGCACTCTCCCCCTCTCATTGCTATGAATCTCCTAGATAGATCTTGCGTGATCGTAGGATTTTTTTTTTGAAATTGCATGCTACGTTCCCCAACAAAAACTTCTTATAAAAATCCCATGGGTATGTCCCCTTATAAAATGGTTTATGGGAAAGGATGTCATTTACCTCTTGAGTTAGAACACAAAGCATATTGGGCAATTAAAGAACTTAATTATGATTTCAAACTTGCTGGTGAAAAGAGGTTATTTGATATTAGTTCTCTAGATGAATGGAGGACACAAGCTTATGAAAATGCGAAATTATTTAAGGAAAAGGTTAAAAGATGGCATGATAAAAGAATCCAAATATGGGAATTCAAAGTAGGAGATCAAGTTTTATTATACAACTATAGTTTAAGATTTTTTGCAGGAAAGCTCCTCTCTAAATGGGAAGGACCATATATTGTTGAAGAAGTTTATCGTTCCGGAGCTAAACAAGACAAATAACGCCGAAGGCACTAATCTGAAGGTGGTTAATGGGCAAAGATTAATCATTATATCTCAGGTGCGCACATCAATGTTGAAACTAATATTATCCAAACAATGACACCAGAGGAGCACATAAGGGAAACTTTCTGGAATGCTCCAGAGCCCTGAAAAAGGTGTAGGTATGTGGTACGGTAAGTACACCGACTCCAAAAATTCCATAAAAGTACTTTCTGTCTGTTTTGGAATATTTAAAAATTAGGAAAATAATAAATAGTCCAAAAAGTGCACGAGGGAGCGACAAGCTCGAGGGGCGCACCCACCTCCCCGGGTGTGCCCCTAGGATTGTGGCCCCCTCATGGACTATCCCGACTCCGTTTTTTCTTCCATGTTACTTGTCCAGCACGAAAGCATTTCATTATATATACTTCCCGAGGTTTTGACCACCGTATCGCAAAGATACCCTCTGTTCTTGTTTCGTGCTATTTTCCTGACAGGACTGAGACTATGTCGTCCCAAGACTCAGATGGAGAGAGCTATGTTTCCCACTACATTGCAAACCCAATGATCTATGGAGTTGTGTATCCTTATGTTTGGTCCATGGAAGAAGAACTAGATGTTTATCTGAAGGGAACGAGAAACACCAACTCAGAAGAAGATGAAGCTCCTCTATCTCAACCTAGAGATATGCATGTGGCATTCAAGAAGTCAAGCCTCCAAAACAAAGTAAACGAATCTAAGCTTCAATTTATCCCGTTCCGTCTTCTGCAGGAAAGCAAGGAGGCATTATGTAAAAAGGTATTAAAGCTTGAGCAAGAAGTCGATAAGCCGAGGGAGGAAAATTTCATCCTCCAAAGTAGGCTGAAGGACAAGCCTACTACTTCATCACCACCATCACCACCAAAGAAGGAAACTTGAGCACACGGGTATGGGCACTCCCCTTGGCTTGTGCCAATCTTGGGGGAGGTGCCCTGATATCGTATCACCACCACTTTTATCATCATTATCTATCCTAGTTTGATCCCTAGTTATTTTGTGATTTAGGAGAATAAAGTTTTAGTATGATCTATTTTTGAGTTCTTGCTTAGTGATCTATCTATCTATGTAATCGTGTGCGAGATATATAATAAAGAGTAGTTTGAGTTTTGCTTTACTTTCTTGTTTCAATCTTAGCCATGGAAAATGAAAAGAATAAAAGATCATATGCTACTCCCATGGGGACTAATGACTTCACATAAAATAAGTATAGTTGATAAAATTTGTTGGAAGTTAACAAACATAGCATTGGTCATTGGTGCAATCCATGAAAAAGTAATAAAGGAAGAGAAGTCTCACATATAAATATACTATCTTGGACATCTTTTATGATTGTGAGCCCCATCAAATATTCTATATCAATTAGTTGATGTTGGACAAGGAAGACAACGTAATGAATTATGGTTGTTTACATTCACATAGAAGTTATATTGTTATGGATCTCCTAACATGTGGTGCGTGTCTAGGATCTTTTTCTAACCAAAAACTCACACTAAGTAGAAATACTACTTGTGCATCCAAAACCCTTAAACCCAATTTCATGTCATGAGAGTCCACCATATCTACCTATGGATTGAATAAGATCCTTCAAGTAAGTTTTTATCGGTGCAAAAGCAATAAAAATTGCTCATAAATATGTATGATCTTCTATTGTAAGGGAAAGTAAGCTTTGTACGACCTTGTGATGGTGAAGAAATAAAAGCGACAGACTGTATAATAAAGGTTGCTATCACAAGGGGCAATATAAAGTGAGGTTCCTTTACATTAAGTGTTTGCACATCCAAAAACAAAAAGCGCATGACAACCTATGCTTCCCTCTGCGAAGGGCCTATCTTTTAATTTTATGTATTTACTTTTATGCAAGAGACATTAGTGTTTATCCCTATCCCTCTCTATGTACTCTGTAGTGGCAAGCATCATGAGGTAAACAACTTGTTTTGCAAATTCCACATAAAGAGGGAGATTGCCGGCAGCTGGAATTCTGGACCGGAAAGGGCTACATCGGAGGCACTTTTTCTGAATATCTCCAAATGAGCTGAAAATTGACGAAGACTTATTTTTGAATATAATAAAATTATTGGTGAAATAAATACCAGAGGGGGACCCACCAGGCAGCCACAAGCTCAGGGGCGCGCCCGGGGGTGGGGCGCACCCCCGAGCTTGTGGCGCCCCTGGCAGGCCTCCGGGGCCCATGTTCTCCTATATGATGCCATTTTCCCTAGAAAAAATCATAAGGAAGGCTTCGAGACGAAGCTCCACCATCTGGAGGCGAAACCTGGGCAGGAGCATTTTTGCTCTCCGGCGGAGAGATTCCGCGAGGGAAACTTCTCTCCGAGAGGGGGAAACTGAAGCCATCGTCATCACCAATGATCCACTCATCGTGGGAGGACAAATCTTCATCAACATATTCACTAGCACCATCTCATCTCAAACCCTAGTTCATCTCTTATATTCAATCTTTGTCTCAAAACCTCAGATTGGTACTTGTGGGTTGCTAGTAGTGTTGATTACATCTCGTAGTTGATGCTTGTTGGTTTATCAGGTGGAAGATCATATGTTAAGATCTTTGATGCTATTCAATACCCCTCTAATCTTGAGCATGAATATGATTTGTGAGTAGTTACGTTTGTTATTGAGGACATGGGAGAAGTCTTATCATAAGTAATCATGTGAATTTGGTATTCGTTCGATATTTTGAAGATATGTATGTTGTTGTTTCCCTTAGTGGTGTTATGTGAACGTCGACTACATGACACTTCACCATCTTTGGGCCTAAGGGAAAGCATTATGGAGTACTTATTAGAGGATGGGTTGCTAGAGTGACAGAAGCTTAAACCCCAGTTTAAGCGTTATTCCGTAAGGGGCTAATTTGGATCCCCATGTTTCATGCTATGGTTAGATTTATTATAATTCTTCTTTCGTAGTTGCATATGCTTGCGAGAGGGGTTAATCATAAGTGGGAGGCTTGTTCAAGTATGAACAACACCCAAGCACCGGTCCACCCACATATCAAATTATCAAAGTAGCGAACGCGAATCAAACAAACATGATGAAGGTGACTAGATGAAATTCCCTTGTGTCCTCAAGAACACTTTGCTTATTATAAGAGACCATTCTGGCCTGTCATTTGCTACAAAAAGGATTGGCCTACCTTGCCGCAACTTTGTACGTTACTACTATTTGCTCATTACAAATTACCTTGCTATCAAACTATCTATTACCTACAATTTCAGTGCGTGTGGATAATACCTTGCTGAAAACCGCTTGTCATTTCCTTCTGCTCCTTGTTGGGTTTAACAGTCTTACTTATCGAAAGGACTACGATTGATACCCTATACTTGTGGGTCATCATACATGAAACCAGTGATCACCCATCTTCCCCGTCACCACCACACTCATTCCCCATCTACCAACCACTTGCCCTTGGTCTTGCTTGCCTCCTTCTTCTCGCTAGTGGAAGCATCAGCCTTCCTCTTCTTCCGCTCGTCGTAGACGGAGGCATTCAGACCATTTCAGCCACGACCTCCCTTGCCTTGTGTCATTAGTGGCTTGTTGAAGTGATAAAGGAGAAAGGATGGAAGGGCTATAGGTGTGCTATAACGCCCCAGCCAAACCTATCGGTTCCTGGCTATGGCATCTGGGATCTCGACCGGCCCCACATACCAACACTTGTCTTTAATGCGCACTTTGTCCTCACTAATGCACATCGGATCAACTTCCGGGTCGGTCACCCACCTTTGAGGTTCCTTTTGGAGGGGCTCCTGGAAAAGAAGGTGCACCTTATTGGTATTAGTAGTCTATCATTCCTATTAAGCATGGATGTGACAAGCGCAAAGCTTGCAACAATGGCGACCCAGACGGAGGTGGGATAAATGTTAGCAGATCTGCAAGAGGAGTGGGGAAGTGGGGAAAATGCCTCTATTTCCCCTCTCTTTATATCCCAAGGGGAAACCCAAGCAATAGCCTCCACGAGTCGACACGTGCCCCATTTCCTCCGCAGTTTCCCATTACGCAAGATATGGGCATGAAGACCTAGGCCTTATCATCATGATGCAAACGTCAAGCGAATCCAACTGGTCGTTTCCCTACCTTTTACAGTAGTGATGATGGGGCATGACAAGGCAAGGGGCAACAATGCCTCAATTGCTATAGTTCGCGGTGGACAATTTGAAGCCACAAAGCAATGGAGACGTAGGCTGCGAATATGCAAGTCATGAAGTTGTAGAGACGCGGACCACGAAGCCGAAAAAACAAGGGTTGCAAAGCCACAAAGACACATGTCACAAAGCCGCAAAGATGCAGGTCGAGAAGTCATAAAAATGCAGGCTGCAAAGACACATGTCACAAAGCCATGAAGATGCATGTTGAGAAGCCACAGAGATGTCGCTGTGAAGCCATAGCACTAGAAACTATAGGCTGTGGAGCCTTGAGGCTGCGGAAACCTGAAGTCAGAGGCTCTGAGTCCTCGACGATACACTCTTAGAGGCCGAAGTCGCCTAGCCCGAAGATTTTCAAAGCCAGGCTACCAGAAGATGGGCTGCACCTATCTCCAATACGAAAGAAGCCTGCCTAGGTTTCGTTCTTAGGAGTGCGAGACTATAAAATTCTAGATAAACTCGGGGCTATCGATGGTACAATATATTAGGGGTAGCCCATGGGCCAGGAGGCCCGGCATTGGGCCGACCTCAAGGCTCAGGCGGCCTGGCGGTCGTTCTATCCAAGCAAGCAGTCCAGGGGCTCGACTCGAAGGTAGAGCATCATATTGATGTGCAAGCCAATGCGCCCTCGTTGGTAGGTCGTTTAGGATCCATATAAGCCCTAGGGTTAGTCGGAGGCATTCGTTCCATTATACATAGACCTCGATACGTAGTCGTCATCATCATCCACTTGTAACCCCCTCGCACGAGGTGCTCCCACATCAATCCAAAACAAAGCAAGCATAGGGTATTACCTCACCATGAGGGACCGAATCTGGGTAAACCACCCGTGTGAACTCTCCACTGGTACTTCAGGCTACGCTCGCTACCATACCGAGGGTAGTGACGGTTTTCTACATCATCAAGTTTCCCTCGTCCTATGTGATGACCTTGCCCATATGATCCGAGACATCTGGTGGTGGGGAAAAAGAGCATAAAGGGGTTCAATCGTTATTTTCTTTCAAACTAAGCATAAGTGTTATGTTAGTATGGGATTTCATGACTTATCGTTATTTGATTAGACGCTTTTGGCTAGACAAGCGTGGGGCTTATTAGACAAGTCAGAGTCTCTTTGTGCAAGATTTCTTAAGGTGAAGTATTACCTCAATAGTCACCTATTAGGCACTTCTTTCCCATGTTGCTCTTACACGTCATAGCAAGGAATGGTTCCTGGGTTGGAATTGTTGAAGAGATGAGTCATATGGAGAGTGTATGATGTGAGGAATGTCAACATTTGGAGAGATAGTTGGGTTCCTAGATGTACGGCCCAAAAATATTTGGTAAAAGAATAGACCGAGACTAAAATGGGTTTCTGACCTCATGACCCCAAACACAAATAGGTGGGATGAGGCTATAATTAGACATCTATTGTATTCCCATGATTCCAAAGCAGTTATTGACATTCATGTTCCTAGTACTTCTCGGGAAGATTTTTCTACCTGGCATTATGAGAAGAATGGTGTTTTCTTGGTTAGTAGTGCATATAAATTGGCACCAGGTGAGAAATGTCTTCTGATGATACAGTAGAATTCAGTGGGGTTGGTGATGGGGTAGGAGTCTATGTAACCTAGTCTGGAAAGCTGATATACCTCCAAAAGTGAGTGTTTGTGCTTGGAGGCAATAGCGGCGCCAGGCCCCAGGCAGGCCTGGCCATGGCCTGGGGCGTGGCCTTAATTATGTTCGTTGACTGTAGCGTGCACGCACTATTTGACACTGTAGCTCATCATTGGCATGGGGCTTGCCTAGGGCATTGCCCCATCCTAGCACTGCCACTGCTTGGAGGGTAGCTACTAATAGACTGGCAATGTAGTCGTCTAGACTCTGGTATCATCAGATTTCATGTAGTATGTGTATGGCGAAGAGAATGTTTTCCATGCACTTATTGTGTGTCCTAATCCTGACTGCTTCGCCTGGCGGTTCGTGACATACGGAATCTACATGGAGAGAATTTCTTAAAGTGGAGGGGAAGCCTGGTTATTCATTTTATTGGATAAGCTTGATTCAAAGGTTTGTGCCAAATTGTTGTTATTGTTTTGGATAATGCAACACATCAGGGTGATACTTGGGGATCGAAAGGCATCTATCCGCCGTCGGTTAATTTTTTGGACTATGTGGATAACTTTCGGTGAGTTTCTAAGGACTTTGGTCCTGTAGAGCTTGATAAAGAAATGTCAACATGTTGTTAGCCGAGGTGGTATACGTTTTCCCAATCCTCCTCATTTAGTGTGATACTCGTCCTAGGAGTGATCCATTAAAATTAACACTGATGCTAGCCTTGTGGCAGAAGAGAATTTTGTAAGCATCGACGTCGTGACTACAGATCATGAAGAACCGGTGCTCATTTCGTCGTGGGATTTTCTTCCGGTATGCTAAATGTCAAGGAAGCCGAACTACAAGCATGTTTAGTGGGATTGACCGACTACCAGTTTATGATAAATTATTTGTCTAAATATTTTATACAAATCAACCCTTGTTGATTTAAAGAGAATGCTTGGGTGTCCATCAACTTATCCCATACTGTACTGAAATGCATAAAATCACCACCAATCGTGTCATAACTAGCAAAAAAACACCACTATTTAGAACGTGACATAACACACCAAATACTATCGTTAACAGTGGCAAAAACACGGACAAATTTTTTTGAGCGAGTTGTGACATGGAAAAGCATCCATGTGGCAACGGATGTGACGATGACAGTTAACGAACCGTGGTCAAAAGAGGTGGCACCGACGACAGCTCTCTCTCTCTCTCTCTCCCCGCCGGTGCCAACACCGCTCCTGCTAGCCGCCGCCACGCAATGCCTTCACTGGTACATCGAGCTGCTATACAAACGGTTTTTAACCCTTTCCATGAAGACATTTTGAACCGTCGCCTAGTGAGTGTGGGCGATAGGGGGGTCCTTCCCACACGACCCAGAAACCGTTGGGGATAGGCCGTTCGGTCACACACGCTGCGCAAAATGAGCTCATGTGCGATCAGGCGCACATACAATTATACGGCCCAATTGTTTCCGTTCATAGGTACATCCCACATAATGATTCCCAGAGAAACATTTCCCTTTGTCTACACAACCCACACAGTTTTATGTATAACGTCGTGTGTGATAGGTGTACCGATCACACATACTCTGCCTCCTTTAAGCGTTTGCTTTATTCAACTATATCACACACGATTTGGTGAAGAAAACTGTATGCCATTGGGCTATCCATCACAACCGCTTTTACTGCTAGAACTGTTTGCAAAGTTTCATGACCCATTTAGCAGGTTTATTAGTTTACAATTAATAATTCCAGTATTACGCAAATGCACATTTCATATCGAGCAGTTGTTTGCTTTCATATCAGGCACATAAATATATTTTAACATCACAGTACGATAGCTACCTGAAAACAACACAATATAACATATAACTAGTTCACCTTCATAAGAACAATATATTCATTTTCCTAATTGACTAATGCATGATATCAGTTAGATTCGTCTTCTCCACCTCTGCTTTCAGTTTAGTAAGAACACGTTTTGCACTGACCAACTGGGAAAGTTGTCAGGACCCCGACTCGATGCCACATAGGTCTAGCATGTAACACCTCATATTACTTTGCGGCCTCACGCACGGTATTCCCACGGGTGTCGCCTTACCTTTGCCCGGGACCGTTTGCGCCTTTTGGCACACGTATATGATAGTGTCGCTAGCACCCATATGATAAGGAGCCCGGGCCGACATGGCTAGTCGTAAACCGAAAGTGGCACAGACTTACAGGGACAGGCATCCATGACCCAGCAACGAACGTGTCGGTCATCAGCAAGTGGGTCCGGGCTGTAGCACTGGGCTAGCAGGACTCCGGTAAACCGGGCTGTAGCGGGCTAACAGGACTCCGGTACTCAATGCGTGACATTTCCCCGAAGGGACAGACACAGGAACGAAGAAGGACACATGCCGGCCAGCCTAAGTGTTCCAGAGCAGTAGCAAGCTACCATGGCTCAGTGGTAACACTAGGAGACATTTCCCGGTAAGAGAGGCTACTAAGGATAAACAACTAGATAGTCAGATCCCACACATACCAAGCATTTCAATCATACACACAATATGCTCGATATGTGCAAATACAACAAGGCATCACAACATGACTCTATGACACAAGTACTTTATTTAAGGCTCAGAGAGCCATACATAACATACACAAAGGTACGGGTCACACGACCCAGCATTCAAGTCATACAGTCATACAAACCAGCAGCGGAAGTAACTTGTGTGAGTACAGACAACTAGTAAAATAAAAGAGGCTTGGAAAGCCTAGCTATACTACGTGGTCCTTCACAAGCTCAGGATCACCACCTGGGCCTTAGCCTACTCATTGATGTCAATGTCTACGAAGAACCCATCAGAAGGGGTTGCAGCGTCTTCTGTAGAAATGTAAATTATAGCAACATCAGTACAAAGGTACTCAGCAAGACTTACATCAGATCCTACATACATGCACATTATCAAGAAGGGTTGGTGGAGTTGTTGCAGCAAGCCAGCTTTGACTCTCGGCTAGGCTATTCTACGAGACTCCAACTTGAAATGGTTTTGCATACACGAGTCCACTACTCACCACTTCAATACACTACCGAGGATCCACCTCCGTCTTCCTACGGAAGAGCCATCCTCGGCACTCACACTTATCTTGAGGCTTTTAGTAGTTTCCGTTTACTTGTCTATGAACTGTATAGGCAACCAAGTAGTCCTTTACCGCGGACGCGGCTATTCGAATAGACCATGATAACCCTGCAGGGGTGTACTTCTTCATACATGCTCTCACCACTTACCGTCGTTTACACGACATGTACTCGGCAACCTTCAAGCGGAAGCCCAACGTGGGTGTCGGCCACGACCTACCTAATCACCTAAGTCTCCAATCCAGGTTTATCGCCTATCCAGGTTCCATCCGCAGGGAGTCCGGCCGAGGTTTCCCATACGGCCCCGAACGATGTGAACAGGGTTCCCGAGATACCTAACGGGTATTCGGTACACCCGGCCACGTACCTACCACATCACAGCCCACCCCTACGGTCAGCGCTGTCCACGGCCTCCAGTAGGCTACTAACACCAGAAACTACTTGCAACTCCTGGACGGAGAACTAGGGTGAATAAGAAGTCGAGCGGGGTCCATTGGTTTCGGGCCCAATGCATGGTAGTAGCTGATTCTTAAATCACACATACAGATCTCAGTGCTTAAGGTCGGCTTCAATGAAACAACCCACCATGTACTTCTACATGGCCTCTCATCGATACCTTTACCAAATCGTGTTCACCACACCACTCTCATTACCGACATAATCATTTCACTCTAGCCCATCACCCAGATGAACCAGACCTGACACGACTCTAAGCATAGCAGGCATAGCAAGGTAGGAACAACACATACATATGGCTCAATCAACTCCTACACATGCTAGTGGGTTTCATCTAGTTACTGTGGCAATGACAGGTCATGCAGAGGAAATGGGTTCAACTATCATAGCACACAGCAGTTTGAAACGAGTTGTCTTAATGCAGTAAAAGAGAGCAGGAGCGAGAACATGGGATTGTATCGATATGATCAAATGGTTGGTTGCTTGCCTGATGGTTCGATGCACTGATATGGTTCTTCGCTAGGGTAATCACGGTACTCCTCGGGGACAGAACCTGCCGTAAAGAACACCGATACACAACCATCACCAAACAATGTGCAACAATATGATGCATGCATGAAACATGGCAATATGAGTGAGTTGGGCTAATGCAACTAAGACCAGAAGGGTTTGAACCAATTTGAATCAAAGATTCAAATTTCAAACTCAATCATGGCCCTTTAAAGTGTTTTTCCTTGTTCTGCATTAAACATCAGGTTAACTTGTTTAATCATGCATGAAAATAGTACAGATGGATAGATTGGATTTTTCTGATCATTTTTCATATATAATTTGTCTGATTTGGAGTTACAGAATAAAAGTTATGAATTTTTGAAGTTTAAACTATATTCTGGAATTTCCTATATTAGATTAAATCCAGAAAATCAATTACTGCGTCAGCCTGACGTCAGTGTGACGTCAGCAGGTCAACGGAACACGTCCGGGTCAAACCTAACAGTGGGTCCCGCGTGTCAGTGTGATTAGATTAATTAAAGTTTAATTAAAACTAAACCTGTTTAATTAACAGGGCTGGGCCCCACCTGTCATAGACTCAGGGGAGTCAACCAGGGCCCACCCGTGGTCAAACCCGGGTCGGCTGCACCGGCGTTTAGCCGCCGGCGAGCCCGACGCGGCGGCGGAAGTGGTTTTGCCTGTTTCGGCCACCAAATGGGTCGCGGAGACCACCGGAGTGGAGCTGAGGACGAGCCGCAGCTCTTGGTGGAGTCCGTTGGGATCGGGGTGGCCGGAGTTGGCGTCGGCGACGACTTTGGCAGCCACCGGAGTTCGACCAAAGTTGAACTTATCGCTAGGGGGATCGGTGAGGTGCGGGGAGTAGCTAGTTAGGTGCTACGTGACGCGGTGAGCATGATGGACACCATGGAGTGGTCGGAGGGTGACCGGGAGCACGTCGGCGACGAGCTCCACGGTGGTGGGTGCGGTTGAGCTCCGGGAGGTCGCTACACGGCTCGGGAGCAAGAAAAGGAGGGAGGGGAAGATGGCTAAGCTCACGAGGAGTTCGACGAGGTCCTTGGTGCGGCCGGGGACGGACCGGAGCGACGACGGCGTTGAAGGGGATCTCCGGCGACGGCGGTTCGGGCGAGGTCGTTGCGGTGGACTCGGGCGTTGCGAGCGCTCGGGGCTCGGCTTGCTCGATGGAGTGGACAGCGGCGGAGCTCCTGGACACGATGAGAGGACGCACGGGCGGCGGGGAGCACGGCTACGACGTAGGCACGGCGGTGGTGGCGTCGGTCATGGCGGGGGAGCGCGAGGGGGAGGAGCTGGAGAGGAGAGGGGGTGTCTGGGGGGTTCGGGGGAGAGAGGGGGAGCGATCCACGACGTCACCGGGCGAGGGGAGCGGCGAGGCGGCGAGCAGGTGCGTGGTGCGCGCTGCGGTCGCCGTCGGGCACCTGCCTGCCTGCCTGGCCGGCAAGCAGCTCGCTGGAGCGGCGCTGGGCTGGGCCGGCAGGTGGGCCGGGTGCTGGCGCCAGGTAAGTTTTTCCATTTTTCTCTGTTTTCTGTATTTTTAATACTTCTGCAACTTTGTTGAATTATTAAAAATACTTAGGCAACTCCTAAAATCACCAAACTACTCCTGGTCCATAGTTGGATTATTTCCAACCTGAAACATTTTAGTTTGGGGATATTTGAGCATCTGAATATTTTATATAATTTTAAATGCCCAAATTCAAATATCTATGATTTAATTCAAAAACCCTAAGATGGCCTAGGAAAATGTGCATCACTTTTGGCAGAGGTTCTGAACCAAGACAAAAATGATGGGCATTTTAGAAGGGCATTTCAGGTTCATTGAAAAAGTTTTTAGTAAACCCTAATTGGTTTCAGAGGGGACTGGGGGTTCTGTCATCCCCATTTCAGGTTTCTGATGAAAGAATAAACATGATGCAACACTCTAATGCACGAACTAGCTAGGGTGTGACAACTCACCCCCACTCAAAAGAATCTCGTCCCGAGATTTGGGTTCCTCCGGAAAGAGGGCGGGGTACTCGAGTCGAAGACAATCCTCCCTTTCCCAAGTTGCTTCATCCTCAGAATGGTGCGACCATTGTACTTTGAGAAACTTGATATTATGACGTCGAGTGGTACGCTCGGCCTGATCGAGGATACGAATGGGGTACTCTCGATATGTGAGATTATCTTGGAGATCAAGCGTTTCGTGGTCCACTCCACGGATAGGATCCGAGAAGCAACGCCTGAGTTGAGAAACGTGGAAGACATCGTGGACTCTGGAGAGGTGCGGAGGTAGTTCCAACTGGTAGGCAACTTCTCCTTGTTTAGCGAGAATGCGAAAAGGTCCAATGTAACGAGGAGCCAATTTGCCTTTGATACCGAAACGATGGGTTCCCTTCAGAGGAGTAACCCGAAGGTAAGCTTTCTCGTCAACCTCGAAAGTCATAGCCTTATGTTTTCAGTCATATTGACTCTTCTGACGAGATTGGGCTGTTTTCAACTTTTCACGAACGATGCGAACTTGCTCTTCTGCTTCCTGAATCATATCCGGGCCAAAGAATTGTCTTTCCCCAGTTTCTGACCAGTTAAGGGGTGTTCGACACCGTCGCCCATAGAGAACTTCAAAAGGGGCTTTACCCAAGCTAGATTGATAGCTGTTGTTGTAAGCGAATTCGGCAAATGGAAGGCACTTCTCCCAATCCATTCCGAATGAGATAACAGAGGCTCGAAGCATGTCTTCTAGAATCTGGTTGACGCGTTCCACTTGACCACTCGATTGAGGGTGAAAAGAGGTGCTAAAGGAAAGGCGGGTTCCCATAGCATTTTGGAAACTTTCCCAAAATCGAGAGGTGAAAAGACTTCCTCGATCCGAGTTAATTTCCAAAGGAACACCATGGAGAGACACTATTCGGGAGATGTATAAGTCTGCCAACTGACTAGCAGTTATACTCTCACGAACAGGTAAGAAATGAGCTACTTTGGAAAGGCGGTCGACAACGACGAAGATAGCATTATGCCCTCTCTTGGTCCTGGGAAAACCGGTAATGAAATCCATACCAATTTTATCCCATTTCCATTCAGGAATACCTAAGGGTTGAAGGGTGCCAGCAGGCCGTTGATGCTCTGCTTTTACACGATGGCAGACGTCGCAATTAACAATATACTGAGCAATTTCTCTCTTCATCCTAGTCCACCAGAACCTCTGGCGTAGGTCCTGATACATCTTAGTACTACCGGGATGAATAGTGAGAGGAGATTCATGAGCTTCCTTAAGGATCAATCGCCTCAGGTTTCGCACCTTGGGAACCACTAGTCGATTCCCGAAGTATACGACCCCTTGATCATCAATGGAGAAACAATTTGCAACTCCTTTCTTGATGTTTCTCTTGATGCGGGAAATTCCTGGATCTACCTTCTGTGCTTTGATGATCTGATCCGTAAGGGTAGGTTTCGCCACCAAGGTGGAGAGAAAACCTTGAGGAACAAGGTGAAGGTTAAGCTTCCGAAATTCTTCATGGAGAAGCGGTTGACTTTGTTGTAACATCAGGTTGTTACAATAAGATTTACGACTTAGCGCATCAGCCATGACGTTGGCTTTCCCTGGGGTGTAAGTTATTCCTAAGTCGAAATCTGTGATCAACTCGACCCAACGTCTTTGCCTGAGATTCAAATCCGGTTGGGTGAAGATGTACTTCAGACTTTGGTGATCAGTGAATATTTTGCAACGATTACCAAGAAGGTAATGTCGCCAGGTTTTAAGTGCATAGACTACGGCTGCAAGCTCTAGATCATGAGTAGGATAATTCTCCTCATGTGGGTGCAATTGCCGTGAGGCGTAAGCAATTACGTGTCGATCTTGCATGAGAATGCAACCTAGTCCTTGTCGCGAGGCGTCGCAGTAGATAACAAAGTCCTTAGAGAAGTCTGGCGGTACCAGTACGGGAGCAGAAGTCAGGCGTCTTTTCAGTTCCTGAAAGCTGTGCTCACATTGTGGAGTCCATTCGAACTTCTTATCTTTCTTGAGGAGTTCGGTTAGAGGTTTAGCAACTTTGGAGAAGTTTTCAACAAAGCGACGGCAATAGCTCGCTAAGCCCAGAAAACTCCGAACTTGCTTGACCGATTCAGGTGGAGTCCAATTAAGGACGGCTTGAACTCGCTCAGGGTTAACAACAATACCTTTACCAGATATTACATGACCCAGATAGGTCACTTCTGACAACCAGAATTCACATTTAGAAAATTTGGCATAAAGGCGATGCTCTCGAAGTTTCTTCAACACTAGCCTTAGATGTTCGACATGTTCTTCCTCGCTCTTGGAGTAGATGAGTATATCATCGAGGTAAACAACGACGAATTTATCCAAATACTCCATGAAGATTGAGTTCATTAACCGAGAAAAGGTGGCTGGAGCGTTGGTTAAACCGAAGGACATGACGGTGTACTCGTATTGGCCATAACGAGTAACAAAGGCCGTTTTAGGAATGTCCCCGTTCCTGATTTTGATTTGATGGTAGCCCAACCTCAAATCCATTTTGGAGAAGATTGAGGATCCAGCGAGCTGATCATACAGGTCGTTGATCCTGGGGAGCGGATATTTGTTCTTGATTGTGACCAAATTGACAGGTCGATAATCTACAACCATCCGGTCCGTACCATCCTTCTTCTTGACGAAGAGGACGGGGCAAGCCCACGGAGATGAACTAGGTCGGATGAAACCCTTTTTCAAGGACTCATCGAGTTGTTTCTTAAGCTCGGCTAGTTCTAGTGGTGCCATCTTATAGGGTCTTCTAGCAATCGGAACGGTTCCTGGAATGAGGTCTATTATGAACTCAACATCCCTGTCAGGTGGAACACCTGGCAATTCCTCTGGGAAGACATCCGGGAAGTCACGGACTACCGGAACGTCCTCAAGGTCTGGCAAAGGGCTGGCGTTAAGAGAATATAACCGTCGCTTGGCTATTCGGGTCAAGACATTGACTATCTTCCCCGAAGGATGGGTGAGTTGAACAGTCCTAGAGAAGCAATCAATTTTGGCATGATGAGCTGACATCCAGTCCATACCCAAAATGATATTAATATCTGAAAATTTGAGAGCTATCAAAGATGCAAGGAAAACAAGTCTGTCGACTTGGATTTCATTCCCATAGCTTACCCTGGAGGTTTGCCATCTAGAACCGGGAGTAGAAATTTCCATAGCGGATGGCATGTCACAGAATGCGGTGTTATGCAAACGAGCATAGTTCTCGGATATAAATGAATGAGAGGCTCCTATATCGAAAAGAACAGATGCCGGGTGGAAATTAGCAAGGAGCGTACCGAGAACGACGTTGGGATCCTCTTGAGCTTCTTCGGCAGAGATACAGTTGACATCGCCACGTGTAGCGGTGGCCGGCTTGGCGTGGAACACTTTCCCTGTCGGCTTGCCATGGCCAACAGCTTTAGCAGGTTGGTTGGGGTTGGTTTGGGGACACTCACGCATATAGTGGCCAGCTTCCCCACACTTGAAACAAGTCACGGAACTGGTGCGTGGAGGAGCACTGTTGGTTGGACCACCATAGGGCTTGACTGGTGCAGACTGTTGAACGGGGCGAGGCGCCTGGAAGGATGGCCTCGGTGTGAACCTGGGTGGCAGGGCAGTGTTGGGCACCCATACGCGGTGCTTCTGAGGACCAGCACCGGATGAGGAACCCACGTCACGGCCATGCTTGCGTGTTGCGTCATAATCAGTCTGACCAGTCTCAGCACTGATGGCCTTGTTAACAAGCTTCTGAAAAGATGTGCACTCATGCAGACGGAGGTCGCGGCGAAGCTCAGGACTAAGTCCCTTACGGAACCTTGCTTGCTTCTTGGCATCAGTAGAAACTTCCTCAGTTGCATATCGTGCGAGGTTACCAAACTCCCTGCTGTAAGCATCCACAGAGAGTCGGCCTTGGGTGAAACTGCACAATTCCTCACGTTTATGGTCCATGAGACCCTCCGGAATGTGATGTTCACGGAAAGCCTCGCTGAATTCAGCCCAAGTAGTGACATGGCCCGCTGGGCGCATAGCTCCATAATTCTCCCACCATAGACTGGCGGGGCCTTCAAGATGATATGCAGCAAAGGTGACCTTGTCAGCCTCAGCTACCAGCGCAGAGCACAGTTTGTGAGAAATACTGCGAAGCCAGTAATTAGCGTCGAGAGGCTCGACGGAGTGGTGGAACATGGGTGGATGTAACTTGATGAAATCACTGAGTGACACCACGTTAGTCCTCTGATGGTGTGCTGTGTTCTGTTCAATACGCTCCAACAAACGGTTGGTCTCCCGCTTGTTTCTCTCAGCTTCCATCATAACCTCAGCTAGGGAAGGAGGATGAGGCAGATTTGCATTCCTGACTTCACTGCCTTCGGCCTGCTCTTGAGGAGCATGGTTAGTGCGCGTGTTGACCATCCTAGGTAAACAAGACAATGATTTAGTCAGAATGATAAAATTCCGACATAGGATACAGAATGTAAGGAATAACTCGGAATGCAAGATGATCATCCGTATGACATGGTAGATACAGAAACTGCTTCTTTATTCCATCGTCATACACACCATACAGGGTTTAGTACAAGACCAAACAAAGTACTATTACGGTGATAAGAGGATTACATCTCATCAGAGGCATCCCAAGCTCCTATACATTATTTTTCTACACCTCCGGAAGGCGGTACAAACTAGGTCATATCCCACGGTTCACGCAGGACGATAGACGACACAACTAGATCAAACTAGTGATACTACCACTAACTCAGACCGATCCGTAGTAGTCCTCGTAGAAGTCACCTCCATAGCCTGGAAGCTCAACATGATCATCCGGAAACAGACGATCTCGCGGAGCTTGTGGACCATAGGGGCTAGGATGAGGTCTTGGACCAACAGACGGTGGCCTGCGGGGACCGCGAGGTGGGGTGATGCCTCCTACATCACGCCAACCCATCACGTCTGGCAAAGCAGATCTCACAGGATAGAGATCGTGCATATCCGAATATCCAGCTTGCACCGCCGGTGCAAACCGAGTCAATGTGGCCCAATGGTCAGCACGGGTATTGAAGAGCTCTAACCTCAAGGCCCGATTTTCACGGTCCTTATCCTCGAGCATCTCAGCAGTGGTGCGAGTCCGTGAATCCTCCTGAGTGGGGTCAGCATAGATAGCCTGGAGATACCCTTGTGCTCCCGGAAGTGATCCTGGCATATACCGGAAATCAGAGTCCCGAAATAGGCCAGACCTGACTCGCATGATGGTCATCATAGAGTAGGCGGCGTCCTGCACAGCCATCTCAATAGTAACCCCGAGTCCATAGGAGCAGTGAAGGGGCTCGGTGGATCCAGGATAAGATGGAAATATCCTGACAGTGCAGAGATACTGGCTTTGATTAAAGTCTCGAAATTGCTCTTCGACCGTGTACTCAGGATACCAACGGTATCCAGCCTCAGTCATTACCCTGACCAACATGGCGGTATGGCCGGGTACATCTAGGCATCGAGTCAGGCGAACCACTTGATTGAGGTCGTGAGTGGCCATCTGAAAGCACAACCATAATGCAAAGGCATTAGAATTTCTAGCAAAATTTTCGGCTGCATAACAGCTGTAAATGCTCAAGAAGGATTTTGAGACATTTGACAAAGGATTTCATACACACTCAACATCATCATATCAAAGTTCTGAGTCCATCCTAACAACATAATGTGGTAGTAGAACTGAACTAGGCTTGTATTCATCAAACCTATAAGGTACTACTGATTAGTAACACGTGATCCTGATAGAGAGAATAGATCCTAATTCCTTAACCCCCGGTGGAAGAATAGACTGACTCAGATCAGAATGTCATAAGATAAAGGAGTAAAAAGAGCCTTAAGTTCCACCCACAAACAATTCCCCTACATATAACTAAAGAATTTCTAGACTCAACATCGACCAGTTTGGCTTGGAGAACCTACAGGCAGTCCGGCTCTGATGCCAACGCTGTCAGGACCCCGACTCGATGCCACATAGGTCTAGCATGTAACACCTCATATTACTTTGCGGCCTCACGCACGGTATTCCCACGGGTGTCGCCTTACCTTTGCCCGGGACCGTTTGCGCCTTTTGGCACACGTATATGATAGTGTCGCTAGCACCCATATGATAAGGAGCCCGGGCTGACATGGCTAGTCGTAAACCGAAAGTGGCACAGACTTACAGGGACAGGCATCCATGACCCAGCAACGAACGTGTCGGTCATCAGCAAGTGGGTCCGGGCTGTAGCACTGGGCTAGCGGGACTCCGGTAAACCGGGCTGTAGCGGGCTAACAGGACTCCGGTACTCAATGCGTGACATTTCCCCGAAGGGACAGACACAGGAACGAAGAAGGACACATGCCGGCCAGCCTAAGTGTTCCAGAGCAGTAGCAAGCTACCATGGCTCAGTGGTAACACTAGGAGACATTTCCCGGTAAGAGAGGCTACTAAGGATAAACAACTAGATAGTCAGATCCCACACATACCAAGCATTTCAATCATACACACAATATGCTCGATATGTGCAAATACAACAAGGCATCACAACATGACTCTATGACACAAGTACTTTATTTAAGGCTCAGAGAGCCATACATAACATACACAAAGGTACGGGTCACACGACCCAGCATTCAAGTCATACAGTCATACAAACCAGCAGCGGAAGTAACTTGTGTGAGTACAGACAACTAGTAAAATAAAAGAGGCTTGGAAAGCCTAGCTATACTACGTGGTCCTTCACAAGCTCAGGATCACCACCTGGGCCTTAGCCTACTCATTGATGTCAACGTCTACGAAGAACCCATCAGAAGGGGTTGCAGCGTCTTCTGTAGAAATGTAAATTATAGCAACATCAGTACAAAGGTACTCAGCAAGACTTACATCAGATCCTACATACATGCACATTATCAAGAAGGGTTGGTGGAGTTGTTGCAGCAAGCCAGCTTTGACTCTCGGCTAGGCTATTCTACGAGACTCCAACTTGAAATGGTTTTGCATACACGAGTCCACTACTCACCACTTCAATACACTACCGAGGATCCACCTCCGTCTTCCTACGGAAGAGCCATCCTCGGCACTCACACTTATCTTGAGGCTTTTAGTAGTTTCCGTTTACTTGTCTATGAACTGTATAGGCAACCAAGTAGTCCTTTATCGCGGACGCGGCTATTCGAATAGATCATGATAACCCTGCAGGGGTGTACTTCTTCATACATGCTCTCACCACTTACCGTCGTTTACACGACATGTACTCGGCAACCTTCAAGCGGAAGCCCAACGTGGGTGTCGGCCACGACCTACCTAATCACCTAAGTCTCCAATCCAGGTTTATCGCCTATCCAGGTTCCATCCGCAGGGAGTCCGGCCGAGGTTTCCCATATGGCCCCGAACGATGTGAACAGGGTTCCCGAGATACCTAACGGGTATTCGGTACACCCGGCCACGTACCTACCACATCACAGCCCACCCCTACGGTCAGCGCTGTCCACGGCCTCCAGTAGGCTACTAACACCAGAAACTACTTGCAACTCCTGGACGGAGAACTAGGGTGAATAAGAAGTCGAGCGGGGTCCATTGGTTTCGGGCCCAATGCATGGTAGTAGCTGATTCTTAAATCACACATACAGATCTCAGTGCTTAAGGTCGGCTTCAATGAAACAACCCACCATGTACTCCTACATGGCCTCTCATCGATACCTTTACCAAATCGTGTTCACCACACCACTCTCATTACCGACATAATCATTTCACTCTAGCTCATCACCCAGATGAACCAGACCTGACACGACTCTAAGCATAGCAGGCATAGCAAGGTAGGAACAACACATACATATGGCTCAATCAACTCCTACACATGCTAGTGGGTTTCATCTAGTTACTGTGGCAATGACAGGTCATGCAGAGGAAATGGGTTCAACTACCGTAGCACACAGCAGTTTGAAACGAGTTGTCTTAATGCAGTAAAAGAGAGCAGGAGCGAGAACATGGGATTGTATCGATATGATCAAATGGTTGGTTGCTTGCCTGATGGTTCGATGCACTGATATGGTTCTTCGCTAGGGTAATCACGGTACTCCTCGGGGACAGAACCTGCCGTAAAGAACACCGATACACAACCATCACCAAACAATGTGCAACAATATGATGCATGCATGAAACATGGCAATATGAGTGAGTTGGGCTAATGCAACTAAGACCAGAAGGGTTTGAACCAATTTGAATCAAAGATTCAAATTTCAAACTCAATCATGGCCCTTTAAAGTGTTTTTCCTTGTTCTGCATTAAACATCAGGTTAACTTGTTTAATCATGCATGAAAATAGTACAGATGGATAGGTTGGATTTTTCTGATCATTTTTCATATATAATTTGTCTGATTTGGAGTTACAGAATAAAAGTTATGAATTTTTGAAGTTTAAACTATATTCTGGAATTTCCTATATTAGATTAAATCCAGAAAATCAATTACTGCGTCAGCCTGACGTCAGTGTGACGTCAGCAGGTCAACGGAACACGTCCGGGTCAAACCTGACAGTGGGTCCCGCGTGTCAGTGTGATTAGATTAATTAAAGTTTAATTAAAACTAAACCTGTTTAATTAACAGGGCTGGGCCCCACCTGTCATAGACTCAGGGGAGTCAACCAGGGCCCACCCGTGGTCAAACCCGGGTCGGCTGCACCGGCGTTTAGCCGCCGGCGAGCCCGACGCGGCGGCGGAAGTTGTTTTGGCTGTTTCGGCCACCAAATGGGTCACGGAGACCACCAGAGTGGAGCTGAGGACGAGCCGCAGCTCTTGGTGGAGTCTGTTGGGATCGGGGTGGCCGGAGTTGGCGTCGGCGACGACTTTGGCAGCCACCGGAGTTCGGCCAAAGTCGAACTTGTCGCTAGGGGGATCGGTGAGGTGCGGGGAGTAGCTAGTTAGGTGCTACGTGACGCGGTGAGCATGATGGACACCGTGGAGTGGTCGGAGGGTGACCGGGAGCACGTCGGCGACGAGCTCCATGGTGGTGGGTGCGGTTGAGCTCCGGGAGGTCGCTACACGGCTCGGGAGCAAGAAAAGGAGGGAGGGGAAGATGGCTAAGCTCACGGGGAGTTCGACGAGGTCCTTGGTGCGGCCGGGGACGGACCGGAGCGACGACGGCGTTGAAGGGGATCTCCGACGACGGCGGTTCGGGCGAGGTCGTTGCGGTGGACTCGGGCGTTGCGAGCGCTCGGGGCTCGGCTTGCTCGATGGAGTGGACAGCGGCGGAGCTCCTGGACACGATGAGAGGACGCACGGGCGGCGGGGAGCACGGCTACGACGTAGGCACGGCGGTGGTGGCGTCGGTCATGGCGGGGGAGCGCGAGGGGGAGG
>NC_041385.1:195752382-195809520 GCF_002162155.2 Triticum dicoccoides | reverse complement strand
GAGGGGGAGGAGCTGGAGAGGAGAGGGGGTGTCTGGGGGGTTCGGGGGAGAGAGGGGGAGCGATCCACGACGTCACCGGGCGAGGGGAGCGGCGAGGCGGCGAGCAGGTGCGTGGCGCGCACTGCGGTCGCCGTCGGGCACCTGCCTGCCTGCCTGGCCGGCAAGCAGCTCGCTGGAGCGGCGCTGGGCTGGGCCGGCAGGTGGGCCGGGTGCTGGCGCGAGGTAAGTTTTTCCATTTTCTCTGTTTTCTGTATTTTTAATACTTCTGCAACTTTGTTGAATTATTAAAAATACTTAGGCAACTCCTAAAATCACCAAACTACTCCTGGTCCATACTTGGATTATTTCCAACATGAAACATTTTAGTTTGGGGATATTTGAGCATCTGAATATTTTATATAATTTTAAATGCCCAAATTCAAATATCTATGATTTAATTCAAAAACCCTAAGATGGCCTAGGAAAATGTGCATCACTTTTGGCAGAGGTTCTGAACCAAGACAAAAATGATGGGCATTTTAGAAGGGCATTTCAGGTTCATTGAAAAAGTTTTTAGTAAACCCTAATTGGTTTCAGAGGGGACTGGGGGTTTTGTCATCCCCATTTCAGGTTTCTGATGAAAGAATAAACATGATGCAACACTCTAATGCATGAACTAGCTAGGGTGTGACAAAAGTGCATCCTCCTTCGCCAACACCATCTTAGCAAAGTCTGATTTTAAAAATCTGAGCTCATTCTCCGTCTTCCTCTTTTTTCCCCGCATCTTGAAATATTCTTCAGCGTTGACAACACTTTCTCTAAGCCTATCTCTGTTCTCTTCCTCATACATGCTCTAGAGCTTTGGTAGGCACATCTTAAAACTAAATCAGTAACAGTTGTAGGGAAAATGGGTTTCCAGCAACATAGAAAATCACCAAATACATAATTTAAAAAACTGAAGAAACAGGTTAATTATGACATATATTCTTAAAAAGATAAATGTGCAAATGAATTAATTGCTGCTGAGACAACAACCAAATTTGGAAACATCAGAAGCTATAATTAACTGCAACAACGCTACAAGTTCTTAGTCATGTACTATAAATAACAAATTAAACATTTTATGAGGAAGCTAACTATAACTGCAACAGCATAGCGACAATGTTTGGATGACATCAAATTGACACTAACAGGTGTGTACATGCACAAATTTAGTAACATAGAACTAATAGCACTAAGGCCGTCCACTATGTATGCCAAACCGGTGTCAAGACAACTGTTGCTACATTTGGCACCGGTGCCCTGCACTGGCGAGCCAATGCAGAGGAAAAAAAAATCAGGGAACCGGACTCCGGAGCACCTAGTTGCTCCGATGACCAGTTCCTTCGTGCCATAGAGTTTTAGTATTTTACTGCTTGGCTGCTCAGATGTGTGGACCAAAGTTGGTTGCACAAATTGCTGGAGCGGTGCCAAATAAATTTCTAATGGCACCATTGATGAGGTGGCAACATTTTTAGATACTAGGTAGAAACTGTGACACTGTCTTAATCACATCCAGAATAACATAGCACAGTGACAGTGTCTGAATCACATCTAAAAATGATTTTTAACAACGAAAGTGGGGCTACCTTCTCTGCACATGCCAGAAACTTCCTCCCACTGTCCACATATTCAAACGTGATACGTCTCCAACATATCTATAATTTATGAAGTATTCATGCCATTATATTATCATTCTTGGATGTTTTACAATCATTTTATAGCAACTTTATATCATTTTTTGGGACTAACCTATTGACCCAGTGCCCAATGTCGGTGTCAAAACCGGCGGATCTCGAGTAGGGGGTCCCGAACTGTGCGTCTAAGGCTAATGATAACAGGAGGCGGGGGACACGATGTTTACCCAGGTTTGGGCCCTCTCTATGGAGGTAATACCCTACTTCCTGCTTGATTGATCTTGATGATATGAGTATTACAAGAGTTGATCTACCACGAGATCGTAGAGGCTAAACCCTAGAAGCTAGCCTATGATTATGATTGTTGTTCTACGGACTAAACCCTCCGGTTTATATAGACACCGGAGGGGGCTAGGGTTACACAGAGTCGGTTACAGAGAAGGGAATCTACATATACGAATTGTCAAGCTTGCCTTCCACGCAAAGGAGAGTCCCACCCGGACACGGGACGAAGTCTTCAATCTTGTATCTTCATAGCCCAATAGTCCGGCATAAGCATATAGTCCGGCTATCCGAGGACCCCCTAATCCAGGACTCCCTCAGTAGCCCCTGAACCAGGCTTCAATGATGATGAGTCCGGCGCGCAGATTGTCTTCGACATTGCAAGGCGGGTTCCTTCTCCGATTACTCCAAAGTAGATCTTTAGCACAAGAATCGTGTCCGGCTCTGCAAAACAAATTCCACATAACACCGTAGAGAGCACAATATTCCACGAGTCTAATCTGCTGACAACTTTCCCCTAGTGTGACATCACGCCACGGCCCGGTTATTATTCAAACCGTTTTCCCAACCTGCCACTACACGTCTTGCGAGGCGGTTTTATTGGCACGTCTTGTCGAAGCAGAGATCGTGTCCCCCTTATCACGGGATTCTCATCATTATGGGCATGGGTAACCCAACCATGCCATTAGTATGACTCCTTGGTTTAGGCAAGTTCCAAACGGCCGCGTGAAGGACGCTTGACATTCATCCTCTTTATAAAGAGGTCAAGATATGTCATTTTCTTTCCACGCCTGATCCTTCCCTTCTCCCACCTCGAGTTCCAACACCCAAGGTTTAGTCCAAGTGCTCCAGACCTTCAACCATGTCCGGACCCAACCTTAAAGGCCGGTGGATGGCCTCTTCCGTCACAGAGGAGGACATCAAGAAGCTTAGGGAGGCTAGGTATTTGACCGCCGAAATCCTTCACAGGCTTCCTGCTCAAGGCCAGGTTATTCCCACTCCCAAACCCAACGGGAGTGTCGTATTCATCTCCCACTTCCTCCGAGGGCTAGGCTTCGGTCTTAATCCCTTTGTTAGAGGGATCATGTTCTATTACGGGCTAGACTTTCATGATCTAGATCCAGATTCTTTCCTTCACATCTTGACGTTCATCGTTGTGTGTGAGGCCTTCCTCCGCATTACCCCACACTTCGGCTTATGGATCAAGACCTTCAATGTGAATCCGAAGATGATCAACGTGCGACACGCGGAGTGTGGAGGTGCTATAATAAGCAAAGGCGTCGATGCTTTATGGCCAAAGGGTTCCTTCCCGGAAGTTTCCGACCTATGGCAACGGGAGTGGTTTTATATCACAACACCTAGAGGCAGAAATGTCACATCCCTAGTTCTGGTATGCTCAAGGCTAGCTAGTCATGTGTGCATCATGTTTAAATTCCATTTAAATTTGAAATGGGGATTTGTGAAACCCTCAGAATCATTTCTGGAAATGACCCAGATAAAAATTGCTCCAAAAAGGTCCAAGAAAATGTTCATGTTGCTCTCTGAAAATAATGGACAGAGATAAAAATCAAACCAATATTTTTAGGAGCTCATAAGTATTTATTTTGGGCATTTGGAATTAATGCATAATTATTTGCATTGGATATATATATGTTATATATATAATATATGTCCAAAAATTATGCCATTTGTTGAGGAGCTCTGGAATAATACCACTAGTTCCTACAAAAATTGGCACAAGGAAATAAAATGATTTAGTAATATTATTAAATCAAAACAAATGTCAGAAAATAGAAACAAAAACAAAATAGAAAAAAAGGAGGAGTTACCAGGTAACTTACCTGGCGCCTCTGGCCGGCCCGTTCCTGTTTTGGCCCAGCCCACCAGGGGCATAGCCGTCTTCCTCCTCTTGCCAGTAGGCAGAGGGGAAGCGGTGCCCGACGCCATGCGCGCCAGCACGCAGCTGCGTGCCTGGCGTCCTCCTCCTCGCCCTGGAACACCCAGACGACGCCACGCGCCCCCCGGATCCTCTCACTCTCCCCCAGTCCTCTCCTCTCCTCTCCCTCGCTTTCTCTCTCACGGCCGAGCGCCACGGTCGCCACCGGCCACCATTACCGTAGCTACCGCCGTCCCCTCGCCCTCTCCCCGTGCTCAGAAGCTCCGCCACATCGCCGGCTATCTCCCCGTCAAGTCACGCGACGCAGGAAGCCCTAAAGAGCCGCCATCGCCGCCGTCTTCATCTCCGGTCGCCGGAGATCGTCCTCGCCGTCCCGCTCAGCTCTTGCCCTTCCCCGAGCTCTCCGACGACGCTGTCGATCCCCTGTGAGCCCCGCCGTCGATTCCCCTACTCTCTTGCCCTTCTGCGCCCTCCAGCCCCTCTGCCACTCAAGCCCGAGCTTCGGCCGCCGCCGCAAGCTTCGCTCCAGCGAGCTCCGCCGCCCCCGCAGCCTCCCGTCTGCTCCCCTGGATGCAGACGAGCACGGGCTACGCCCCGGTGCTCTCAGCCGCCGCCCCCATGCACCGCAACGCTGCACCAGCCCTTGGCCGTGCTCCGGCCACTGCCGTGAGCTCTGCTCCGGCACCCCCACAGCCTCCCGTGTGTCCCCTGGATGCGCACGAGCCTGGGCTCCTTGGAGATGGTCTCCGCGGCCCATTTGGTCACCGGAGACGCGATCCCGAGGCCCTCCGCCGCGTTCGGCCTCGCCGGCGGCTAAATGCCGGTTGGGGGTTGACCTTTTGACCTCGCCGGGCTGTCAGGTGGGCCGCTTGGGTCTGGTGATTAGCTTAGGGCTAATCACCTTTAACTAAACCCCCTAACACTGACCAGTGGGCCCAGTGCCCCCTAATCCTTTAATTAAGCTAATCTAACCCCCTTGTTTAACCCGTGTCACTAACGTGTGGCCCCCACACGTCAGGTTTGACCAGTCCGCGCTGTTGACTTGCTGACGCAAGCATGACGCAGTGCTGACGCACTTATTCTTTTTCTGGATTTAAAATAATCAGGAAAATCCAGAAAATGATATAAACTTCAAAAAATAATAGAAATTCAACCGTAGCTCAGATTGAAATAATTTATATATGAAAAATTAACAAAAAATGCAATCTATCCATATTTACCAGTTTTATGCATGACAAACCAACTTATACCTACTGTATAGGTGAAAACACATAAATGGCATTTATTAAGACTTAACTTGGAGTTGCATTTGAATTCTTGATTCAAATGGACTTCATCCAAATAGAATGCTAGATGCATTAGCACAAACCACATCACATCTACATGCCACGTTCATGCATCATATTGTGCATATGCTTGTGTATTGATTGCCGACACCGTTCCTTCTTGATAGGTCCTGCTCCGGAGACAGTTCCAGAGTACCTGTCTGAGGAGCAGTGCCCCCTCTATTGATCTACCAGGAAAGCAAACCCCCTTGTTCATTCCGATACAATCCTACTCTCTCGCTCCTGCTCTCTGTTATTGTATTAGGACAACAACGATTCAACTGCTACTTTGTGCTGCGGTAGTTGAACCCATTCCTCTGCATGACCTGTCATTGCCACAGTAAATAGTTGAAACCCACTAGCATGTGTAGGAGTTGATTGAGCCATGTTCCGTTCCTACCATGCCATGCCTGCTATTGCTTTGAGTGTGTCAGGTCTGAGTCATTGGGAATGAATTGGAGTACAGTGCTATGTTCTGATGCTGAGAGTGAAGTGTGTGAACACGATTTGGTAAAGGTAGCGGTGAGAGGCCATGTAGGAGTACATGGTGGGTTGTCTCACTGGAACCGTCCTTAAGCACTGAGTTCTATGTATGTTGTCCAATGACTCGATACTACCACACATTGGGTTCCGGTAACTCGGCCCCTCTCGACTTATTAACCAACTTGATCTCTGTCCAGGAGTCGCAACTAGTTTCTGGTGTTTGTAGGTAGTGCTATTTTTCTACCGAGTGGCACCCGACAGGGTGGGCTTGGGACAGACTAGGCACAGGTGGCACGGTGTACCAAGTGGCACCCGGATGGTGGACTTGGGAACCCTGCTCACATCGTTTGGGGCCGTGAGCGACACCCCGGCCAAATCTCCTTGCGGATGGAACCCGAATAGGCGATAAACCTGGATTAGAGTCTTGTGTGGTTAGTCAGGTCGTGGCCGACACCCTCGCCAGGCTTCCGCTTTAAGGTTGCCGAGATACATGACGTGTACATGGCGGTAAGTGGCGAGAGCGTGTGTGAAGAAGTACACCCCTGCAGGGTTAACATGATCTATTCGAATAACCGGGTCTGCGGTTATGGACTTCTTGGATGCTTACGTGGTACATAGACAACTTGAAGTGGATACTCTAAAATGCTCAAGACAAGTGTGAGTGCTATGGATGGCCTTCCCGTAGGGAGACGGGAATGAATCCATAGTAGTGTATTGGGTGGTGATTAGTGGACTCGTGTGCGCCATCTCACCTCAAAGAAGTTTCTTGTAGTCGTAGAATAGGATTGCCACTGAGTCAAAGCTGGCTTGCTGCAACCAAAGCCCACATTACCTTCTTGATACAAATGCATGTATGATAGGATCTGATGTATGTCTTGACGAGTACCTTTGTACTCATGTTGCTTTATTTATGTTTTTTTAGCGGAGACTTCGGTCTTACTAGTGTTCTCGTGGACTTCGACAAGTAGCTTGTACCTCAGCTACGATCTTGATCGGATGTTGTAGATAGTCGGGCTCTTCAGCCTTTTTCATTTGTAGATGTCCGTACTCAGACATGTAATGCTTCCGCTTGTTGCTTGTTTGCTCTGAATGTTGGGTCATGTGACCCCTGCTTGTAATAAATGCTATGATGGCTCTTCTGAGCCTTTATCTATATGTGTTGTTGAGTTATGTTGTGATGCCATGTTGTACAACACATACTTGCATGTTATGCGTACGTGTAATGTGTATTGCTATGTGTGGTATCTGACTATCTAGTTGTTTATCCTTAGTAGCCTCTCTTACCGGGAAATGTCTCCTAGTGCTTCCACTGAGCCCTGGTAGCTTGCTACTGCTCCAGAACACTTAGGTTGGCCGTCATGTGTCCTTCTTCGTTCCTGTGTCTGTCCCTTCAGGGAAATGTCAAGCGGTGTCTACCGGAGTCCTGTTAGCCTGCTACAGCCCGGATTCTCCGGAGTCCTGCTAACCCAGCTGCTACAGCCCGGATTCACTCGCTGATGACCGACACGTTGGTTGCTGGGTCATGTATGCCTGTCCCTGTAAGTTAGTGCCACTTTGGGTTCACGGCTAGCCATGTCAGCCCAGGTTCTTGTCATATGGATGCTAGCAACACTATCATATACGTGTGCCAAAAGGCGCAAACGGTCCCAGGCATGGTAAGGCGACACCCATGGGAATACCGTGTGTGAGGCCGCAAAGTGATATGAGGTGTTACATGCTAGATCAATGTGGCATAGAATCGGGGTCCTGACAAGAAAGTGGGCGGCCGCCCTAGCCTTCCGCTCCGCTCCTCCGCCACAGCTTGCATCATGGGTCAACAAGGGGCTGGACTGGGGATCAGTCGATGGCGTGCGGACATTGCAAAGCCGCATTCAGGATCTCATCAAAAAGGACACCAATCTTCTCAAGGTAATCCAAGTAATGTTAGTTCGTCGGGTCCTGCCATGCCAACGTCGACCTCTCCATATGTGGGCGTTCAACCCGGAAGGACCACGATCTGTTCAACACTTCTTTGGCATGACACTCGAAGGTATGTATCAGTTATTCTTCGGATCACGAATAAAGTGTCCGGACACAACAGAGGATGCAGGCCTCAACTGCAACCGTCTAGACACCTAGGTAAGTAACTCTGCGACCGAACATGTTGTCATTATATTTGTAACAACATTATTCTGAAAAACCACCCTCAGCCAGGACTGGATAAGAAAGGTGGAGAGGATCAGGTGTTTGGCCCCTCTTCCCGAAGATTCGCCGGAACCTGCACTAACCAGGATGCTGGCTCGCACACCTTATCAAGTGCCATCAGGGGAGGACAAGGAGAGGAATGGGAAAGCCAAAAGCGGACTTCATGCTGGAGGTACATTACGCATCCTAACTGGGGAAATTAGTACCCCCGTGTCGGAGGATGAACGGGAAGGAGAATCTAGCATCCCCTCTCCCCACGGAAAGAAAAGGATCGCCCTCGAATACTTGGAAGTAGAGGGATCCAAATGAGGGAAGAAACCTTCACCAGGGGGCCCTGCCCCGGAGGGCAACATTGTCGCACAACGCCCACAGGGGGGACAACCGTTAACCGAGCCGTAAGTTAACAAAGGTGCTTAGTAAGTGTACCCTGTTCTTTTCCTAAGAGTAACAACCGAGACACATGTTTTGCAGTTCGGCTTATAGCCTCCCTCAACAATGTTCGTCCTCGGGGGATCTTCTTCCGGAGATGATGGAGAGCGAAACGCCTCCTCCTACTTCTCCGCCTCATGAGGCGGACGACCCTGAGGTGTCATCCCGGAGGATCTCTCCCGATCCGCTAAGACTAGAAGGTAATTCTTCAGCCGCCCGAAGTCCGGGGTTTTCAGCTCCTAGAGAGACCAACAGAAAAAGTCCCGGACTATTCGATATACAACCGGACACATTGACGGGTCTCCTGCAGCAAGCGGCTATCTCAGAGGCACATCGTACCTTAATGGGTATGGTGGTTGAGAGGATTTCGCCCACAAAAAGCGGGTTGAATGAAGCTTTTACGAGCCTGCTAAGAGGCTTTGAGGTACGCAAAGTGATATTTTTTGATTGTACCGTAAACGCAAGGCGTACTTTGTATAGATAGTAGCCCCTGAGACTCTGGTTGCCATCCGGAAGGGGCGAGCAGAGGATCATAGTCTTAGGTAACGATGGTGCCAATTTTGTACGCCGACAGCTGCAGCTCCGGCGACTGACCGGGTTGCTGAATTTGCCGAACCGAAGCGTCAACTTGATGTTGCGGATGCAGACATCACGCTTGTGAACAAGCGGCTTGACGAGGCACGGGGTATGTATATTTGGGTGGTCAGCGAAAATTAATAAGAGCATGATGCTAGGATTTATGATATGCTTTGACTGCAGATGGTGCTGCCGCCGTGGAGACCCTTCGGGAAGAGCCTGCCCGGGCCAAGGAGCTGTTGGGATCTACGGTAGGGTGCATCGACTGCAAATTTAAAATTTCCTACGCGCAGAACAACCAAGAACATGCTACGGGAGATGGATCACATATTGTTACCACTAGACGCGTAGTGCCGTGCAGCGGAAGTAGAGTTGAGGCAGCGCATCCGCGTGGATCGTCTCCTCCTCGTCCGATCTCCCTCGAATAGCCAGTCGTCCGATCCCACGTACAAGTTCGCCGGAGCGATGCAAGTGCACCGCCTCTAAAGGTATCCGCGTGTGCAGGAGGAACACCGTGCGGCGGACTGCTAGGTCCGATCACACAGTCGGCGGCGAGTGGAGGTGGCTATTTGCAACACATGAAAACCCTAGTCGCAGCACCGAAGCGATGATACGCATGAGTGTGCCGCACCTCCACTTTATATAGGAGTCCGTCGCAGGCTCAACAGTTGGGCCTCGCACGGACCCTAAAGCCCAAAGTCTACTTGGTCACGTTCCTAGTCCAGTTCGGATCACATCCGACCAGTGTCCTATGAACTGACCTCGTAGGTTCCTTCCCTTAAGCGCGCGACCCCTTCGGTTCAAGTCGGCTTGGTCACAGTTCGGATCACCTCCGACCTGCACGGTTGGTAGCGGCCTGTAGCAAGGCGTGCCGGCCACCAAGCAGACTATGAAGTTGGGTAGGCGAACCTGTACAACATGTCACACTTCTGTTCCCTTTGCCGCACGATATATGTTGTCGGGCTCAAGGTGAGACTGTCATCCTTGTGCTAGCCCGACCTCTTTCTCGTTCCAGTGATGCTGACCACAATCTGGATTATCTCATAATCCTTGTCGCATGGCCATGCTTCTCTTGGTTGGATCACACGAGGGGCCCAGAGTATATCTCTCCTGACCGGAGGGGAAAATCCCATCTTGCTCGACCACGTCTCACAACATGGGTCTGGAAAAGCCCGAAACCTACCTTTGTAACTACCCAGTCATGGAGTAGCGTTTGGTCAGCCCAAAGCAAGTCTGTCACCATCCCAAGTGCATGCGTCAGCTCAGGTCTTAGGACATAGAACGTATGTTGTACTAGAGACTCATAGATGACATATCGCTGCGTCTCATAGTTGGCTTTTTCCGACTCGGACCTTATCTCGACTCGGATCTGACTACGTCGAATCCGACCAGACCTTTCCAAGTCCATATTATGCGGTTAGCATCCAATGCTCCATGGCTAGTGAGACCAAGCCATCAACCGTGTTATATGCTAGTATAGTCGGCTGCGCGTCCACACAACCCTTTCGCCTAGGGACCTTTTAGGACAGTCATCATACAATGCATAGTCCCACAAACAAGTCACGTACTTGCTGATACACATCATTGATAATGTCCAAGGACTATCTTTATTCATAAACACATAGGAAATATCATCATACATGATTGCCTCTAGGGCATATCTCCAACATGAGCAAGCCAGGAGTAGCAATGCGGCTGCCGTGAAGGCAGCTGATGAATTAAAGGCCGAACAGGCTGCTCATCAGCAAAGTGAGGATAGAATAGCCAACATGGCTCTTGAGCTACAAAATGCCGCTAGCCGATATGAGCTTCTTGAAAGGGAAAACCAAGCGAAAACGGCTGACCTAAAAAAGGCTTTACAAGCAGCAATGGAAACTCGCTCTGAGATCAGAGCGGCTCGAGAGGAGCTCCGGCAAGACGGTGAGATCGCGGCTGGGAAGCCCTTTTTATTGCGAACCAAATTCGGCGATCGGAAGTATGCCCCTCTTGATCAGTTGTGGAGTTCTGCAGACGCATACTTGGACTTGTCAAAGAGTGCTACTGATGCGACGCAGTATTTCGAAGAGCGAGAAGATCATGAAACGGAAAGATTGTTCTGGTCGCAGTTCAGTACTCCAAGGCGTCCGCTGTTGTTGAATGGGAAAATGACCGAATAGGCTGAGCTCCATAGGTTATCTGGGCTTGCCATGAAGGCCGTCGTGGATCACCTGTGGCCGAAGGAACCAAGTCCGAATAGTTATTTTGGTTTGGTGCAACGATTTATTCGTGTTGTGCCGCATATCGACGCTGTCAAGCGGTCGGCGTGCATAGAGGGTGCGCGGATGGCCTTTGCCCGTGTTAAGACATACTGGGCGAAGATGGAGGCCACCGGTATTGCAACCAGGGGTCCGCCCGGGGGCCAGGACTCGCCCGAGCACAATTTTGAAGAAGTCTTAGAGGGTGCCCATTTAATAGAGGCTCAGTGCTCAAAGAATACCATGTTCGAATGATATGTATCTTGATTGTAAAAACAATGCTTTTGGTAATAAAGGCTATATTTATACTTTTGCCCGTAAAGTATTGTAGTGCCTCCTGTGCGGCCGCTTATGTATGTATGTATATAACCTGAAAGTTTGCAGTCGTCAGCTTCAGCCCCCTAGCATATAATGAGGGGGTGTTCGGCAAAGCACATAATCACACTTGATCCAACGTCTTGGTCCGTTAAGGAGGTGGTAGCGCGGCGAACGAGGCAATCGGACTATATAGCTTTAACACTTTCACTTAGCCATAGGAGTTTGATGGTGGGACTACTATATAGCCCCAGGTATGTCCGTGTTTATCCGAATACGGTGCATTTACATACGTGACTGGGAAACCGGTCCTTCGTTAATGCGGAGGAATTGCGAAGATTCCGCTGAGTCATCGAGTGGTTGACCAGTCTCTCGCTTTATCATGATAGTCAGTTTTCGACTTTCTCTACTGAGGTGCTCATTCGGATGAACCAGGGCACAACCACAGTAGTTCTCCCTATGCCACCTTAGCCGATAGAGAGGAACGTAAGGTAGCAAAACATGGGAGTTGGGCAAACCCAACTATTGACCAAAGACATGATTCAGAGCTGATGCATATAAGGCCAAACTCGCGACGCCGAACACTACCGAAGGTATTCGGACTTTACAACATATACTGGGCTGAGTACCGCCCTCGATAATGAACCCAGAATTTCAAGGTACGTGCATCAATCCGGCGTGACGAAAGAGCGCCTATGGTGAGAGCATAGATCTCAAAAACACACTAGTTGCTGTCTCTATAACGTCTATTTTAGAACGGCGAATCATAAGCTCGCCGGTAACGCCGGTATTCCTCTTGGTCATTTTAAGTGCCAGGAGGGTGTGAGACAACAAGAGACAATAAAAAAGGTTTACACAGGGTCTTAATCTAAAAAGAAACCTTTGGATGGGGCCCTACTGCACGTCTGCGCCTTTGTCTCTGTTGTGCCGTATCTTTGAAGGGTGTAGCATGACGGTCACCTGTTAAAAAAAAGAAAAACCCAGGTGAAAGAGTCTGGTGTGACCGTGCATAAAGTCGGTTAATCTTAATGAACCATGAAAATTCAATTTCTTGATTGTAAATAGGGTCAAGCCGAACCATGGACCCTCTACATGCGGGCATCCCCTAGCACCACATATGGGGGCATAGCCGTTAATCAAGCTCAGGTTTATCTGGGCTGCTACAACTAGTGGTGCGCCGAACACGTCTAGCCGTGTCCGTGGTCTCGAAGACCGTTGTTACTCGGGTTGGAGAGGCCGTTCAGTGGTTTGGCTGCTAGAGCCGCCACGTAGTCTTCCGCGCGAAGAGAACACTCTGTGTTTCCGCTGATAGTGATGACGCCGCGTGGACCGGGCATCTTAAGTTTGAGATAAGCGTAATGCGGTACTGCATTGAAACAACAGAAGGCCATTGTTCCGAGTAGTGCATGATTGCCGCTTCGGAATGGAGCGATGTCGAAGATTAGTTCTTCGCTTCGAAAGTTGTCGGGAGAACCGAATACAACCTCTAATGTTAAAGAGCCCGTGCAGCGGGCCTCTACGCCTAGTATTACTCCTTTAAAGGTAGTACTACTTTGGTTGATTCTTGACGGGTCTATCCCCATCTTGCGGACAGTGTCCTGATATATCAGATTAAGACTACTGCCGCCGTCCATGAGGACTCGGGTGAGATGGTATCCCTCGATTATTGGGTCAAGCATCAAGGCAGCCGAACCTCCATGCTGGATACTAGTCGGATGATCCCTGCGATCGAAAGTGATCGAGCAGGCCCGACCATGGGTTGAATTTGGGGGCGACGGGCTCTACAGCATATACGTCTCGGACTGTGTGTTTGCGCTTCCTCTTTGGTATGTGAATGGCGTAAATCATGTTTACTATTTTCACCTCCGGTGGGAATTTTTTCTGTCCCCCAGTGTTCGGCTGGCAAGGCTCGTCCTCATCTTCACTTGGCAGCTCCCTCCCTTTGTCTTCGGTGTTTAGCTTGCTGGCTTGCTTGAAAACCCAGCATTCTCTGCTAGTGTGATTCGCAGGTTTCTCGGGGGTGCCATGAATCTGACAGGACCTATCTAGAATTTTATTTAGGCTGGATGGACCATCTCTGCTGCCTTTGAATGCCTTTTTCCGTTGACCGGGTCTAGAGCCCCTGAATCCGGACTTTACCGCTGTATTGTCTGGGCTGTCTTCATTATTTCGACGCTTGTTTTTATTGCGTCACGGCTTTCCATTGCCATCCCTGATTTTAGATGTGCCTGGGTCGCTGGTGCCGCTGCGGGCCAACTAACTATCCTCACCCGCGCAAAAGCGGGTCATAAGAGTTGTTAGGGCTGCCATTGTCCTCGGCTTTTCCTGGCCGAGGTGTCTGGAAATCCATTCGTCCCGGACACTATGTTTGAAAGCTGCTAGGGCTTCAGCATCCGGACAGTCGACGATTTGGTTCTTCTTGGTGAGAAATCTGTTCCAAAGCTTACGGGCTGACTCTCTGGGTTGTTGGATTATGTGACTTAAATCATCTGCATCCGGAGGTCGGACATAGGTCCCTTGAAAATTATCCCTGAAAGCGTCCTCGAGTTCCTCCCAACTTCCAATTGAATTTTCAGGGAGGCTTTTCAACCAGTGCCGAGCTGGTCCTTTCAACTTGAGGGGCAGGTATTTGTGTAGCGACTAGACCTCAAACAGTCTGATCTCTGTGCATCAGTGTCATCCCTGGATCGGTAATGCTGACACGCACAATACTTGAAGGATTTATAACAGAGTAGCAATCACACACTTATTACATCGAATGTCTCAAAAAAGAACTTATTACAATAAATATGGCTTAAGGCCATCTAATAACGATAACAACGGAAGGCTTGGAAGATAAGCGAGTCCATCAAGTCCAACGGCATCACTGAGTATAAGATCATGACATAAGGCACCTTACTCGTCGTCTGAAAAGTCTGCAACATGAACGTTGCAGCCCGAAACGGGTCAGCACATGGAATATGCTGCCAATGTAACACATAGAGAGTAATGAAAGAATAATGCTGTACTACATGCATATATGGCTGGTGGAAAGCTCTATGGTTATAGTTTTGCATAAAGCCAATTTTTCCCTACTGCAAAGGAATAAATTTTATTTAACTATCATGGTGGTTGTTAAACATTGAGAAGGGTACTCCAACTCAATCCCAATTAAGCATCATCATTAAACCCAACAAAATTAATTAAAGAAACATGATGAGATTCACATGATAATCCAAGTACTAGATACTCAAAACGTCCATAACCGGGGACACGGCTAACCATGATTAGTTTATACACTCTGCAGAGGTTTGTGCACTTTTCCCCGCAAGACTCGATCTCCTCCGCTTGATTTCTCGCACTACAAGGTGTTTGAGAAACGGATGACTGAGACACAGTCTTTCAGAAGCATTAACTCTCTACTCCGGGTAGACAATACCAACCTACATCCCCTACATCTGCTAGTCTACCTCTTCAAGAGCTCACACAACTTATTCAACTATGCTAGAGCCCATAGTAGCTTGCGGCTGCACACGAAAGTTTCTAGCATGAATAATCTCATGATCCCTTTGAGCCTGGGTGGCAGTCCATAGGAGAATCACACGGTACCCCGGGATTTCCAAAAATGCAGGCAACACTGGGTTCCCCAGGTGGCTCAATCCACCCAGATGTGAATTTAAGTTGCCACCTTAAGTAAACCATTAATTAACAATCTCACATCTGTCATGGATACACTCACCCAATCCACGTCTACTAGCATAGCATGGCAATATAAGCAAACGTAGAAATAACTCCCGAAGGTTTGATAATAAACAGGTAATAGGTTCTACCTCATCTACTTCCCAAAACCCACATATTAATCAAATCCTAATCATGCAATTGTTTGAGGATTGATCTAATGCAATAAAACTGGGTAGTAAAGAGGTATGATCAAAGTGTTACTTGCCTTGCTGATGATCGTGAAACCTAGAGATTCGAAGTAGCAAGCGGCGCACTCCGGGTACTCTATCGCAAACAAACAAGCATACAATAAGCACTCATCTAATGCACAGGTAAAACTCAAATAAAAGATCTAACCATAAAGTTCAACTTAAGAACTCCGGTTTTCAAAAAGAATCAAATCAAACGAAGCAACGAAAATCAAACGGCGAAAGAAACAAGCTTCATTTTACTATTCTGTACCTAGGATAAATTTTACAGTAGCAAAAACTTGTATGAGTTGGTTAAATGGAAAGAGGGTCTCGAGACGAAACTCTAGGCGCTTGAATCGCCTGATTCCGATAAACGAGCGAAAAGTTATACTAAAACGAAAATCAGATCAGAAACCGCGATCAGAAATAATCGCGGAAAATCCGAGAAAAGAAAAACGGATGAACAGGCTAACGAACGAACATTCGCTGTCTGCGGCTAAATGACGAAAACCGTTCGTTAAAACAAACGTACGGACGAACGTCCGCTAAATAGACTAAACCGGGAAAAAAATTAAATAAACCGAACCGGATCTAAAAAACCCGGATCTAGGGTTTCGAAAAAAAACTGAACGGTTTTATTAGAAAACCGGCGGCTACCTCGGGGTGCGGATCGGCGGCGGCGGCGGCTACTCCGACGGTGGGGTCCGGCGGCGGCAGCGGCTCGCGGCGGCGGGCGGCGGCGGTGTCCGGCGGTGGCTGGGGCTAGGGTTTGGGACGGCTCGGGCTGGGCTCCCCCGGCTTATAAAGGCCGGCCGGGCTAGAGTCCGGGTCGAGTACGGCCCGGCTAGGTCGGTATCTTTTAAAAAAAAAACATTACGCGCAGAAAAACAAATAAAAGAAATACTAAACGGACTCCAAAAATCCCGAAATAAATTTTCCCCGACTTCTAAAATCAAGCCGGCCAAGATCAACATTTATTTGGGGCCTAAGTGCAATTTTGAAAAACGTGCTTTTTTCCTAAATTCAAATAAAATAGCGATAAAATCCAAAATAAAATCTTATTTGATTTTATTATTAAATCCTTAATATTTCTTTATCTTGGGAAAGTCATTTTATTCCCTCTATCATATTTTTTATAATATAAATAATTGAAGATAAAATAAATAAAGTCAAATGATCCTATTTTCAAAATTTGAGAAAAACTCAAATATGAAAATAACGAAATCCCCAACTCTCTCCGTTGGTCCTTGAGTTGCATAGAATTTTCTAGGATCGAGCCAAATGCAATAAAATATGATATGCAATGATGATCTAATGTATAACATTCCAAATTGAAAATTTGGGATGTTACAATTGGATAGCGTGGAGATCGTCTCTACGAGCCATATGAATGTGAAGAATAAAGTCCTCAATCCAGACTGCAGGGTCTGTCGTTCCGTCGTATGCCTCGATGTTTACGGGTTTAAACCCCTCTATAAATTCATGGTCCAACACCTCATCGGTGAAGCACAGGGGTTCTGCTACACCCTGTACTTAGCTGTGTCGTGGCATGGGTCCGACGACTGTAGTGTTCGGTGTTGATTCCGAGCTGGTCGTCGATCAGTATAGTCGGTTTGGTGGCTGTGGTCCTGCGGAGGAACACGTTTCCTAGATCCATAGATGGACCTGATCATACCAGCTCTTTTGTCCAGGTGCTCACGTAGGTCGTGTGCTGACTTGTGTGCGGCGTCATTAGCCGCTTTGTGTCGGCCACGGGGTGGTCGGTCCGACAGATCGGCTGTATTGTTTTTCGGCGGAATGGGTGCGATAGTCTCGTTGTCGAATTCAGGCAGCAACTTACATTTTGGGTAGCTCTTTGTCTGGCGATCAACGCCGTATCTTTCATCAGTGTCGAGCACTTCGTTCCATCTGTGGTTGAGCGTATCCTGCGCGGCTTTAAGCCATTGCTTCTGCTTCTTCAAGCTCCTCGCGGTGGCAATAAGCCTTTTGTGGAGGTGCTCTTGTTCCAAGCGCTTTTCCGGGATGATGTGTGCATCTTCGTCCGGACTGTTCTCCTCTCCGGAGACAAGTTTATACGTTTTGTCTTCGGCATCGCTGTGACCGGACAACGGCCCCGGACTGTGCTCACCGTCCCCCTGCTCCATCGCTAGGTCTACGGGGTCGTCGTTATCTTTAGCATTGTCCGGGGTGTTATTCTTTCTTGTGCCGATATTGCTGTTTTTGCTATGGTGGGGTTTAGAGCGGCGCCACTAACGTCGGCGCTTTGTTTGCTTTTCAAGAGGATTACACTCCGTTGCATCCTTTTGATCCTCGCCGTTGCTTTCTTTGGGTGTGTCCACCATATATATGTCATATGATGAGGTGGTTGTCCAGCGCCCTGGGGGCGGTGGTTCCCGTTCTTCTCCAGCATCGTCTTCCATACCGTTGATGTCCTCGGAGTCAAAATCATGCATGTCAGTTAAGTCGTCGACAGTGGCTATTAAGTGGGCGGTGGGTGGGGAATGACTTCCTTTGTCATCTGCATCCCAATCAAGCCGGACATAGTTCGTCCAGGAGTTTCCTGACAAGGAGAGAGATTTTAAGGAGTTTAGCACGTCGCCCAAGGGCGAGTGCTGGAAGATATTCGTGGAGCTGAACTCAATGATCGGCGCCCAGTTAGATCCGATGGGTGCGGATACACGTGGTTTGGAGCCTATGGTTGGAGACGAGGCCGAGGGTCCGATGACACAGACCTCATTGGAAGTCAAATCTGTGTTTGGCTCTATCGCCATTGAGTGTGCGGCTTCCATGGCGGGGTCCATCCTCCCGTCCTCGGATGGCACGATCTGCACTGGATCTAAAGCCAGGGCAGCTGCAGGTGGGGTCTCCCGAACACTGTCCGATGGCAGATCTAGGTCACGCTCGTCGTGGCTGCAGGGTGCACCTGTTATGGGCTCGAATCCGTTGAAGATCAAATCTCCACGGATGTCGGCAGTGTAGTTCAGCTTCCAAACCTGACCTGATGGCCAGGGGCGTAGCTATCGATTTGCTCCAGATGGCCAAGCGAGTTGGCCCGCAGTGCGAAGCCGCCGAATACAAAGATCTGGCCGGGGAGGAAAACCTCACCCTGGACCGCATCGTTGTAGATGATCGAAGGGGCCATCAAGCCTTATGGTGACGACATAGTGGAACTCTCATTGAAAGCACCAATGTCGGTGTCAAAACCGTTGGATCTCGGGTAGGGGGTCCCGAACTGTGTGTCTAAGGATAATGGTAACAGGAGGCGGGGGAAACGATGTTTACCCAGGTTCGGGCCCTCTCTATGGAGGTAATACCCTACTTCCTGCTTGATTGATCTTGATGATATGAGTATTACAAGAGTTGATCTACCACGAGATCGTACACGCTAAACCCTAGAAGCTAGACTATGATTATGATTGTTGTTCTACAAACTAAACCCTCCGGTTTATATAGACACCGGAGGGGGCTAGGGTTACACAGACTCGAATATAGAGAAGGGAATCTACATATCCGAATTGCCAAGCTTGCCTTCCACGCAAAGGAGAGTCCCACCCGGACACGGGACGAAGTCTTCACTCTTGTATCTTCATAGCCCAACAGTCCGGCATAAGCATATAGTCCGGCTGTCCGAGGACCCCCTAATCCAGGACTCCCTCACCCAGTGCCAGTTGATGTTTTTTTCTTGTTTTTACATCGCAGGAAATCAATATCAAACGGATTCCAAACACCGCGAAACTCCTTCGAGAATTTTTATGGACCAGAACACCCAGGATGGGCTAGAGCAGCACCTGGGGGGGGGGTGCCTTGAGGGGGGAACAACCCACCAGGGCACGCCCGGGCCCCCAGGCGTGCCCAGGTGGGTTGTGCCCACCTCGGTGCCCTTCCGCACCCCTTGTTTGCCCTATCAAGTCCCAAATATTCCAAAACCCTTCGGGGTAGCCCTAGATCAGAAGTTCCACCGCCACAAGGCCTATGTATCCACGAGATCCAATCTAGACCCCGTTCCGGCACCCTGCCAGAGGGGGGAATCATCTCCGGTGGCCATCTTCATCATCCCGGCGGCCACCATGATGAGGAGGGAGTAGTCCACCTTCAGGGCTAAGGGTTTGTACCAGTAGCTATGTGTTTGATCTCTCTCTCTCTCGTGATCTATATCATGGGCTTTGTTAATATAGATGGAAGATATGATGTTTCTCCCCTCTATACTCTTGTTGTGATGAATTGAGTCTTTACCCTTTGAAGTTTTGTCTTGTCGGATTGAATGTTCAGATCTGAAAACACACGATGTATGTCTTGTCGTATGAATACTTGAGGTGACAATGGAGTATCATATTGATTCACTTGATATATGTTATGGCACTCAACTTGCGGATCCCGCGGTGACATTGGGGTAATCTATGCATAGGGGTTGATGCACATTTTTATTATCTTTTCTCCGATAGAAACTTTGGGGTCCCCTTGTTGTTCTTTGTGTTGGATTGAGCATTATGAATCTGAAATTGTTTGATACATATCGTATAATTAACTCACGGGTACTCGTGGTGAAATTGGGGTATCTAGGTGACATTAAAGTTGGTTGATATGTGTCATATGGTGTTATTTTAGTACGCACTCTTGATTAGATCAATCGGAAAGAATAGCTTGCTGTTATTTTTGTACGAACTGTAGGATAGATCGATCGGAAAGAATAGCTTTGAGGTGGTTTCGTACCCTACAAATAATTTCTATCTTTTGTTCTCCGCTAATAGGAGCTCGGGAGTGGTTCTTTGTTGCATTTTGAGCGATAACTATGTTAGCATTGTTGAGAGATTGCCCTAGTGAAAGTATGCACCCTAGGCCTCATTTTCCATCATTGCAATACCTTTTGAGTTCGTTTTACTATTTACTACCTTGCTGTTTTCTATTGTTTGCACTACAAAAACTCATATCTACTATCCATACTACACTTTTATCATCATCGCTTCGCCGAACTAGTGCACCTATACAATTTTCCATTGTATTGGGTGTGTTGGGGACACAAGAGATTTCTTGTATCTGGTTGCAGGGTCGTTTGAGAGAGATCATCTTCATCCTACACCTCTCACGGATTGATAAACCTTAGGTCATCCACTTGAGGGAAAATTGCTACTGTCCTACAAAACTCTGCGCTTGGAGGCCCAACATTTGTCTACAAGAATAAAGTTGCATAGTAGACATCAAGCTCTTTTCTGGTGCCGTTGCCGGGGAGGTGAGTGCTTTAAGGTATATCTTTAGATCTTGCAATCGAATCTTTTAGTTTCTTGTTTTATCACTAGTTTGGTTTATAAAAGAAAGCTACATAAAAATGGAATTGAGGTTGCATAATATTATTGATCATCTTTATAATATCTTTCTTGAAAATGATGGTTCGGAAAAGTGTGCTCAATTGATAGAAGAAGAATTTAATAAAATGATTGGCATGAATGATGAGCATGATTGCATTGTTGTTAGTATGAATTCTTTGAATATCCATGATGTTAATGATATGCAACGCCATAAGCTTGGGGATGCTATGTTTGATGAAGATGATATTTTTAGTCCCCCAAGATTTGATGTGAAAATTTGTTATAATGATTGCATGCCTCCTATTTATGATGATTACAAGGATGAAAGTGGATTTGGAGAGGTCATGATTTTATTTAGTGATGAATCCACTATTTTGGAGGAGGTTGCAATTGACTATGACAACAAAGTTCCTATCTATGATGATTATGGTGATGACATGTATGCTATAAAGAATAATGACAACCGTGAAACTTGTCATCATGATTTTAATTTTCAGTCACATGATAGTTATTTTGTTGAGTTTGCTCCCACTAACATTCATGAGAATAAATTTGCTTATGAGGAGAGTAAGAAAATTTCTATGCTTGTGGATCATGAAAAGAATGCTTTATGTGATAGTTATATTGTTGAATTCATTCATGATGCTACTGAAAATTACTATGGGGGAGGAATTTATGCTTGTAGGAATTGCAATAATATCAAGTTTCCTCACTGTGTGATGAAAATCTTGAAGTTGTGCTTGTTTTGCCTTCCTATGCTAGTTGATTCTTGTTCCCATAAGTTGTTTGCTCACAAGATCCCTATGCATAGGAAGTGGGTTAGAGTTAAATGTGCTAGTCATATGCTTCATGATGCTCTCTTTGTGTATCAATTCTTATCTTTTATGCGAGCATCATTGAACTCATCATGCCTAGCTAAAAGGCATTAAAGAAAAGTGCTTGTTGGGAGACGACCCAACACCTTTACCTACTATTTTTATATGTTCACATGATTAGGCTATTGTAGTAATCATGTTTTATTGTCTCTGTTTCAATAAAGTGCCAAGTAGAGCCTTTGGGATCATGTTGGGTGATAGTTGATTTGATCTTGCTGAAAAAGAGAAACTCTTGCGCTCACAAAAATAGCTCTCATTTTAACAAAGAGTACTTTTGAGTTGATTATTTTTGCAGAAGATTAATATACAAATTCTCACGTGGTCCAATGTTTTTCATAATTTTTGGAGTAGCAGAAGTATGGTTTGAGTACAGATTACTACAGACTGTTCTGTTTTTGACAGATTCTATTTTCAATGCATAGTTTGCTTGTTTCCTTGTTTCTATGGCTTATATTTCTCAATATAATTTGTAGAAATGATATTCTACAATAGGAATTGTGTGGAAACAATTATGAATATTGTCTTTGACAGTACCAAAAGTGAAATGGTTTGCTCTTTATCATACTAACCTATCTCACAAGGTTCCGTTAAATTTTGTGTGATTGAAGTTTTCAAGTTTTGGGTGAGAAGTCGATATGAGGAGAATAAGGAGTGAAAAGACTCTAATCTTGGGGATGCCAAGGCACCCCCAAGGTAATATTCAAGGAAGATCAAAGCAACTAAGCTTGGGGATGCCCCGGATGACATCCCCTCTTTCATCTCCAACATTATCGGTAACCTCACTTGGAGCTATGTTTTCATTCATCACATGATATGAGTTTGACTTGGAGTGTCAATTTATTTTGTTAGGATTTGCTTGCTGTTATTTATAATAATGTTTTGCATCTTTTATTTCAATAAAAGTGGCAATGATAGCCTTTGCCATGCTTATTTTACAAGTCCACATGTTGCTGTTTCACAACAGAAAGTTTGCCGCTGTTGCAAAAATTCCCTAAAAAAGTCAGATTATGATAAATTGTTGAAACTTTTTTGAAAAATAAGCTCTGATAAATTTTCTATAGTGTGGTATTTTTCTCTTAATTTTTGGAGTTAGGGAAGTATTGATACTCTTGCATTCTTTACAGAATGTACTGGTTTGGCAGATTGCTGTTATGTTTACATTGTTTGCATATGTTTGCTTGTTTAATGATTATATTTGAGGATAGGAGTATTAAATATGCAGAGGCATTTAGTATGCAATGTTGAATAATAATTTTAGTTATTTTCTACAGTAGAGAATGATAAGGTTTTTCATCGGTTTATACTAACTTATCTCATGAGTTCTTGTTGAGTTTTGTGTGGATGAAGTTTTTGAGATTTAGGAAAACCGTGATATGAAAAGGATTAAGGAGACACAAAATCTCAAGCTTGGGGATGCCCAAGGCATCACAAGATAATATTTCAAGAAGTCTCGAGAATCTATGCTTGGGGATGCCCCGATAGGCATCCCACCTTTCCTCTACAACAATTATCGGTTAGTATCGGTTGAGCCTAAGTTTTTGCTTCTTCACATGAGTTGTGCTATTCTTAGAATGTCATTTTGTTTTCATTTTGCTTCCGTTTTAATAAAATACTTAGACCTTAAAGTTTTTAAATAAAATAGAGTTCTCAAATAGGAGGCTAGGTAAGCGGAATTCACATCCCGTCAACGAAGCTCTTTTCTATGGAATTGCTCTAGTGCTTCACTTATATCTTTTTGAGCATGGTGTGATTTAGTGTTTTTGAATAAATTCTCTCTTGCTTCACTTAAATTAATTTGATAGAAAGAAATATTATGCTCATGGTCTTAATTTATATCTTTTTGGAGTAGCTTATCATTTACTCTTGTGCTTCACTTGTACCCTATGAGTAAATTGTTGAATGAACTGAAAATCATGAAGTTGAAATCACATGTTCATATCATGCCTAGTAGTGGCTTCACATTGGGTTTAGAAAGTGAAAGATTTTGGAGCTTGACAATCAAAATATTGGTCATACAAGCAACTCACGAATAATTAGTATAAGGAAGAGAACTTTCACATGCAACACACTATCCTGGAAATCTTTTGTGATTGTGAGCCCCCATCAAAATATTATTTGTCAAAAATTTTGACGTTGGACAAGGAAGACAGTGTAATGATTTATGTTTGTTCATATTCACATAGAACTTATATTGTCATAGATCCTTTAACATGTGGTGCTTGCCCCCTATCTTTGCTAGCCAAAAATTCCGCACCAAGTAGAGATACTACTTGTGCATCCAAAACCCCTTAAACCCAAATCTTATCTTGAGAGTCCACCATACCTACCTATAGATTGAGCAAGATCCTTCAAGTAAGTTGTCATCAGTGCAATAAGGCAATAAAAATTTCTTTTAAAAGTGTTAGATAATTTAGTGTAAGAGAAAATTGAGTGTTGTACGAACTTGTGATGGCAAAGAATAAAAGCAATAGACTACATAATAAAGTTTGCTTTCATAAGGGGCAATATAACGTGAAGTTCTTTTGCACTAAGGGGTTGAGCATACAAACAAATAAGCGCATGGCAACCTCTGCTTCCCTCTGCGAAAGGCCTATCTTTTACTTTTCGCATTTAGAGTCAAAGTTTTTATTTCTATTCCTTTTTATTTTTCTCCTTTGGCAAGCATCATGTGGTGAGGAAAGATCTAGGCACATATGTATAGATGAATATGGGTAGCATGAGTTATTATTGTTGACATCACCCGAAGGTGAATACGTTGGGAGGCGAAATTATAAGCCCCTATCTTTCTATGTGTCCGGTTGAAACATTTTGCTCATGTGTATGCGGTGAGTGTTAGCAATCATAGAAGACTATATGATGGTTGAGTATGTGGAGCTCTTACTTAAACTCAGTTGAATAAGTTGAATTGCAATTGCTTGGTGACTGAGAACATAGGTTGTTGACTTTCAAGAGAATTCATTGTTTGAAACTTAACATGTGAATTGGTTGCTACTATAACATGAGAAGTTTTATAAGAAAGAATTGTTGTTATGATGCTAGGAAAAGCGATTGAAATTATCATTGATCAAACTTATGCACTTTGCTAGCATTCACACTTCATAAATTATTTCTTTTATCATTTACCTACTCGAGGATGAGTAGCAATTAAGCTTGGGGATGGTGATACGTCTCCAACGTATCTATAATTTATGAAGTATTCATGCCAATATATTATCATTCTTGGATGTTTTACAATCATTTTATATCAACTTTATATCATTTTTCGGGACTAACCTATTGACCCAGTGCCCAGTGCCAGTTGCTATTTTTTTGCTTGTTTTTACATCGTAGGAAATCAATATCAAACGGAGTCCAAACATTGAAACTCCTTGGAGAATTTTTATGGACCAGAACACCCTGGATGGGCCAGAGAAGCACCTGGGGGGTGCCCCGAGGGGGGCACAACCCACCAGGACGCGCCTGGGCCCCCAGGCGCGCCCAAGTGGGTTGTGCCCACGTCGGTGGCCTCCCACACCCCTTCTTCACCCTATAAATTACCAAATATCGAAAACCCTTTGGGGTAGCCCTAGATCAGAAGTTCCGCTGCCGCAAGGCCTCTGTATCCACGAGATCCAATCTAGACCCCGTTCCGGCACCCTGCCGGAGGGGGGAATCATCTCTGGTGGCCATCTTCATCATCCCGGCGGCCACCACGATGAGGAGGGAGTAGTCCACCGTCAGGGATGAGGGTTTGTACTAGTAGCTATGTGTTTGATCTCTCTCTTTCTCATGATCTATATCATGGGCTTTGTTAATATGGATGGATCATATGATGTTTCTCCCCTCTCTACTCTTGTTGTGATGAATTGAGTCTTTACCCTTCGAAGTTTTGTCTTGTCACATTGAATGTTCAGATCTGAAAACACATGATGTATGTCTTGCCGTATGCATACTTGAGGTGACAACGGAGTATCATATTTCACTTGATATATGTTATGGCACTTAACTTGCGGATTCCCGCGGTGACATTGGGGTAATCTATGCATAGGGGTTGATGCACGTGTTTATTATCTTTTCTCCGATAAAAACTTTGGGGTCCCCTTATAGTTCTTTGTGTTGGATTGAGCATTATGAATCTGAAATTGTTTGATACGTATCATATAATTAACTCATGGGTACTCGTGGTGACGATGGGGTATCTAGGTGACATTAGAGTTGGTTGATATGTGTCATATGGTGTTATTTTAGTACGAACTCTTGATTAGATCGATCGGAAAGAATATCTTGCTGTTATTTTATTATGAACTCTAGGATAGATCGATCGGAAATAATAGCTTTGAGGTGGTTTCGTACCCTACAAACAATATCTATCTTTTGTTCTCTGCTAATAAGAACTCGGGAGTGATTCTTTGTTGCATTTTGAGGGATAGTCATATGATCCAACTATGTTAGCATTGTTGAGAGATTGCACTAGTGAAAGTATGCACCCTAGGCCTCATTTTCCATCATTGCAATACAGTTTGTGCTCTGTTTTACTATTTACTACCTTTCTATTTTTTATTGTTCGCACTACAAAAACTCATATCTACTATCCATACTACACTTTTATCATCATCTCTTCGTCGAACTAGTGCACCTATATAATTTTGCATTGTATTGATTGTGTTGGGGACACAAGAGATTTCTTATATTTGGTTGCAGGGTCATTTGAGAGAGACCATCTTCATCCTACACCTCTCACAGATTGATAAACCTTAGGTCATCCACTTGAGGGAAAATTGGTACTGTCCTACAAAACTCTGCACTTGGAGGCCCAACACGTGTCTACAAGAATAAAGTTGCATAGTAGACATCAAAACACAACTAACTTCATGCATGGAGATTGATGGTGACAACGAGCAGGTAGATCTTCAGCCACCCCACTCCATTCATTGCAACTGATGGTCCTAGGGATCTACAAGAGGAAGAAATAACTCAAATCCATCGCTGGGTTAAAATCCTTAATTCCAAATCATAACCCAGGAGAGAGAAGAGAGGCATACCCGGGTGGTGAAAGAGTCGTCGTTGGAGGAGGAACCACTAGAGAGGTCGTTGAAAAGACCATGGCGACCGCGACGGTCGGATGCGAGACGGCGAGAGCGAGGAAGTAAGCGAGGAAGCGGCTATAGCTTGAGAAGGAAGGAAGGAGGAAACATGGGAAATGTGACTTGTGGTCGGGGAGAAAAGGGGGTGGGGAGGGGGGAGTTGGATATTTTGGCGGTAGGCTAAAAATTTCAAAAGGTGGAGGGAAACTTTGCGCGCGGTGCCATCGGACACTATTCACTTTGAACGAATGTGTGCATCGCAAACAATTCTTCTGCTCTATGCGAAATGAGTTTGATCATTCAAATTTTAGTGCAAATTTCCCTGGTTACTATCCTCATCCACGTCATTGCATAATTTAACATCGCTTGCTAATTCGGGCACACAAAAGAACCTACATCACACAGACCACACTTACTGAATCTAGCAATTTTAGTAATTAAACAGAGCCAGTTGATCTAAACATTGCTCTAACAAAAGACCAGCGTTATAAACAAAGGCTAAGTGCGCATAATTTTAACAAAGCCGCCGCCGCGCCGCACTATCACTACTGCAGGATGGTCCAAACACGGCAGTCGAATCAGAGACCCTTCGGCGAAATTGTGTGTGATGCATCAATCACAAACGATGATGTAATAAAACCGTCAAAAAAGATGCAAACGTTTGCGATGGCAGTGACATCAAACACGGTTCATATTGGAGTTGCATGTGCGATGAGTGGCAAATGGTTAATCCAGAAGAACTATTTGCGATGATGCAGAACAACAGAAATGAGCAGCCAGATGAGGGTGTGTGCGATATACGACATACAGTTCACTAGGATGAACTGTGTGTGTTTAGGCAACACAATAGTACATGCATGTCCCCACCCAATCCAACCATGTCACATGCATGCATGCACCCACGGAACCATCCATCGCAGCACCACTTGATGTTACATGTACAAGGACAAGGACATGGCACTAAAATTTTTGGCTGCACCAGGACCCCAGAATTGACTTGCAATCCGGCCCTGCAACGTGCCGGCCTCTACATGCAAGCCTATGGATGTACGCCTAAAGCAGTCTATATCAGAATGGGACACAACAAACCGACTAGCCGCACATCTTCCTCTACGTACATCTGCCCCTAATAAATAGCTACCCTAGATTAGGTTTTAGACCTGAGTTTTATTTTATTGTCTAGCCATTTCTACAATTGGCATCTACGAGACGTGTAGGACTACTGATGACCCACAAGTGTAGGTGATCTATCGTAGTCCTTTCAATAAGTAAGAGTGTCGAACTCAACGAGGAGCAGAAGGAAATGATAAGCGGTTTTCGGTAAGGTTTTCTCTGCAAGCGCTGAAATAGTAGGTGATAGATAGTTTTGTGATAAGATAAATAGTAACGAGCAACAAGTAAATAAAGTAAATAAAGTGCAGCAAGGTGGCCCAACCCTTTAGGTAGTAAAGGATAAGCCTGGACAAATTCTAATAATGATAAAGGAGCTTCCGAGGACACATTGGGAATTATCGTCAAGCTAGTTTTCATCACGTTCATATGATTCGCGTTCGGTACTTTGATAATTTGATATGTGGGTGGACCGGTACTTGGGTACTGCCTAACTTGGGAAAGCATCCCACTTATGATTAACCCCTATTTCAAGCATCTGCAACTACAAAAGAAGGTATTAAGGTAAACCTAACCACAACATTAAGCATATGGATCCATATCAACCCCTAACGAAGCAATGCATAAACTAGGGTTTAAGCTTCTGTCACTCTAGCAACCCATCATCTACTTATTACTTCCCCATGCCTTCCTCTAGGCCCAAATAATGGTGAAGTGTCATGTAGTCGACGTTCACATAACACCACTAGAGGAAAAGACAACATACATCTCATCAAAATATCGAACGAATACCAAATTCACATGACTACTAATAGCAAGACTTCACCCATGTCCTAAGGAACAAACATAACTACTCACAAAGCATATTCATGTTCATAATCAGAGGAGTAATAATATGCATAAAGGATCTGAACATATGATCTTCCACCATGTAAACCAATTAGCATCAACTACAAGGAGTAATCAACACTACTAGCAACCCACAGGTACCAATTTGTGGTTTCGATACAAGATTGGATACAAGAAATGAACTATGGTTTTGAGAGGAGATGGTGCTGGTGAAGATGTTGATGGAGATTGACCCCCTCCCGATGAGAGGATCGTTGGTGATGACGTTGGTGATGATTTCCCCCTCCCGAAGGGAAGTGTTCCCGGCAGAACAGCTCTGCCAGAGCCCTATATTGATTCCGCCAAGGTTCTGCCTCGTGGCGGCGGAGTTTCGTCCCGTAAGCTTTCCCACGATTTTTTCCAGGGTAAAAGTGATGATATAGCAGAAGGTGGTCACCGGAGGCCCACCAGGGGGCCCAGGAGATAGGAGGGCGCGCCCTATAGGGGGGGGGGGGTGGGGGCGCCCCCTGTCTCCTGGACAGGCTGTGGGCCCCCTGGCCTATTTCTTTCGCTCATAAATTCTTATTAAATCCAAAAAGTTGTTTCGTGGAGTCTCAGGACTTTTGGAGTTGTGCAGAATAGGTTTCCAACGTTTGCTCCTTTTCTGGCTAGAATTCCAGCTGTCGGCATTCCCCCTCTTCATGGTAAACCTTGTAAAATAAGAGAGAATAGCCATAAGTATTGAGATATAATGTGTAATAACAGCCCATAATGCAATAAATGTTGATATAAAAGCATGATGCAAAATGGACATATCAACTACCGCCTTGTCAGATCCACTATGGAACCCCAACTTTTCATCTAGTTCGTGTGCACAGTTTGTTATGTGCAATTTCAGTTGCAATTCATCTTTGTTCTTGCCGGTTCTTCGGTTGCTTGCAGGAACTCAAACCTCATTGTTCAGGTTGATCGTGCCTACGACAAGGTCAATAACCATCGGAGATTGGTTTAGCGATTGTCGAGGCTTATCTCCGGGTACGGTATAGCCGGATTGTCAAGGTAAAAATCCACCAAATCGATAATTATCCCCACTCTCATCAAAAGGTCGGACCGCCGTCACATCAAGTGGTATCAGTTTTCAGGTTCATCGGTGAGAGATTTACATTTTTCATAGACTAGTTTATTTTTCTGTCCTATAACCCACAAAAAAGCCAAAAATATAGATTAGTTCATCCATTACCCCTACCTTTTTAGCCTTTAGCAATTTTTGCATCTAGTATTTGCGTAGTTGAATTGTTGGTTGCATTCATCCTAGAATTAGTGTCGGTTTAGATTAGTTCGAGGAAAATTTTTCTACCAGATCAAACCTTGTTTTTGTCCACCCTCATAATCTCTACCGCTAGTTCCCGATAAAAAAGATCGCGATCAATTGTTTCCGATTCTTGTTACCTGCGGACGCCTATATTTTGCTTTGCGATATTTTTATCGGGCGTTGATTTGATCGCACAGTATCACCACTCGCACAACATCAACTTATTACGTGAACGACCAGACACATAGCCATACGTGTCTGACACCGTGCGTCCGCCCATCCATCGACGCCCGCGTTTCCCCGGAGCCCCGACGGTGCCGCTTAACCACACGCACCACGCGAGACATCCAACTTTCTTTGTCTGCCTCCACGTGCCACCCCAAAAATCTCCGCCGGCTACGTGTGTATTAGTACTAGTCCTTGCTAATTTCCACACTCAAGTGCTTGTAGCTAGCTCTCGTTGCACCTTGTCCAGTAGTCTTGCATTTTTATCTCTTGTGACTTAAATTGTGTCCGTGATTTCTGCTAGCAATTGACATGTAAAAAAGGCAAAGAAAGAAAGAAAAAAGAAAAATAAAAAAGGGAAAAAAGAAGAAGAAAAAGAAAAAATAGTTGCAAAATTCAGGCCAGCTAGTATCTGCTTTGGGCTGTTTGCCATTGAGGACATTCCTTCTATTGCTACGCACTTGACACTTCACCATTTATCATCTATTTCCAGACGTGTACCTCACTTATATTTAGGTATTTAGAGCTCTCAAATTTTCATTGGTTTCCACTCACTTGTTTTAGTATCTAGGCTTAGATTGTTTTATCTCTTACTAGTCAACTGTCAGCACTAGTTAGGAGTTTGAGCATTATTCAGCTTGCATTACTTTTTGCTTAATTGTGCCACATATTGTGAGTTGAGGAAACCATCACCAAGCTCAACTTCCTATATTGTATCTTGTTCGGTCCCTTGGTAATCGCTATATCAATCTTTAATTTTGATAACTTTTGACATCGCCAACGGCCAACAATCACTGCATCACGGTAAGAACTGGTAAGAGCTTGGTAATTGATCGAGAGTTGAGAGACATTTTCCACCGCCTCACCGTAGTTACTGTAGGAGCAATATACTTGTTATTTTGTTCTTGTTTCATCCTAACCATGGCAGGTGACGAAGACAACGTGAAAGCCACGGTGGCACGCCTTGAGGAGGATGTGCATGCATACACCAAACGGTTCACATCGTTCGAGGGCACACTTGATAAGCGTCTCAAGTCGACCGAGGATAGCAATGAGACGTTCACTCAAACACTTGCATCTATTATGAAGCGTCTCGATGCCCAGGATGCCCGTCTAGGTGCCACCTCCACTGCCCCTCCATGTCTTCCAGCCACCAACATAGGTCTACAACGAGCTTGTTGGGTGCCCCCAGGAGACCTGAGGCACCCTCTTTCATACACCGATGCCGTCGACCAGCCATGTCCTCACAATGCCAACTCGATAGCAGGCATGGATGAGGACACCCAAGATGACAAGTATGATGGTGATTCTGAGGATCCTGATGCAGTTAACGCTAACAATGATCATGATCATCATCGACTATGAAATAATCAACAAGGTATGGTATGCCACCAGCGTCCTCAGGTTCGTGGCCATGATGACTTTGGGTAGAATTAAATTTGTCATGCCTCCTTTTGATAGGAAATATGATCCAGATGTTTATCTTGACTGGGAATTATTAGTTGATCAAAAATTTTCTTGCCATGATTTTCTTGATGATAAAAGAGTTAGGGCTGCAACTAGTGAGTTTAGTGATTTTGCTTCTGTTTGGTGGAGAGAACATTGTCGTAAACATCCTAATAATATTCCTGCCACTTGGGAAGCTTTGAAATTAATAACGCGTCACTGTTTTGTTCCCGGTTATTATGAACGTGATTTGTTAAATAAACTACAATGCCTGAACCAAGGATCCAAATCTATGGATGAGTATTATCAAGAATTGCAAATGGGCATGTTAGGTTGTGGTCTAGTTCAGACCGGGGAAGCATCTATGGCTAGGTTCTTGGGTGGATTGAATAGAGAAATTTATGACATACTTGCTTATAAGTATTATCATTCAATGACCCGTTTATTCCATCTTGCTATACATGCTAAACATGAAGTGCAGGGTCGTTCAAGAATGCGTTCTAATTTTTCTGCAGGTCGTACTTCCACATGGGCGCCACACACCCCTGCTGCCCCGTCCACTTGCACCTCTACAACAACATATGCAACCTCTCGACCGGGGCCTACTTCATCAACTTCAGCATCACACACTTCGGCACCAATGAAAAGTACTACACCAACTCCAACAAAAAGTTTGTCATCATTGTCCGCTTCCTCCAAAAGGACAAAGATATCCAGTGCCACACTTGTAAGGGATTTGGCCATGTCATGAAGGAGTGTCCTAATAAGCGTGTATTAATCATTCGTGAAGATGGCGAGTACGACTCTGCTAGTGATTTTGATGAAGACACGTATGCCTTGCTTGCTGCACATGAAGACGATGACACAAGATGGGCGCAAAAGGAAGAACATGTGACCGTCGAAGCTGCCGATAAGTACATGAGTCTTATCATCGTGTACTTGTGCTCAGATTGTCAAAGCAAAGAAGGATCAACGTCACAACCTCTTCCACATCAAAGGAATCTTCAAGGAGCGTTATGTTCGCATAATCATTGATGGAGGGAGTTGTAACAATTTAGCAAGCATTGACATGGTGGAGAAGCTCTCCATACCTTCCCGACAACATCCACAACCTTACTACATTCAATGGTTTAATGATGGTGGAAAGGTAAAGGTAACACGCATGGCGAGAGTTCCTTTTTCTTTAGGTTCATACCATGATACTATTGACTGCAATATTGTGCATCTGCAAGCTTGTTCTATGTTACTAGGAAGGCCATGGCAGTATGATAAACAATGTTTACATGATGGTAGAACTAATCAGTACACTCTCACACATAAAGGAAAAAAAATCATTCTACACCCTATGTCTCCTGAGCAAATTTTAAAAGATGATCTTGCTAGGGCTAGTAGAAACACAAATATTGAGCGTACTAAATCTGAAAATCAGAAAGTTGTGGATGAGTTAGAATAATTTAATAAGATACAAAAATCTGATCCTAGCACATCTAAAGAAATTAAATTGAAAGGCGCTTCTTTCTTAGCTACACGTGCTGAAATTTCTGAGTTAGATGCTCAAACTGATGAACGTTATGCTCTTATATGCAAAGAAGTTTTGTTTTCATTTGAGTATATGCCTCCTTCTTTGCCTCCTGTTGTCGCTAACCTTTTGCAGGAGTATCATGATGTTTTCCCAAAGGAAGTACCATCGGGGCTGCCACCTATGAGAGGAATTGAACACCAAATTGACTTGATACCTGAAGCCTCACTACCCAACTGCATGCCGTACCGGACTAATCTCGAGGAGACTTAGGAGATTCAGCGACAAGTTAAAGAACTACTCAAAAAAGGTTACATTCGCGAATCTCTTAGGCCATGTGCTATACCAATTTTACTTGTTCCTAAAAAAGACGGTACTTCACGCATGTATGTTGATTGTAAAGTCATCAATAATATTACAATTCGATATTGTCATCCTATTCCTAGATTAGATGACATGCTTGATGAACTCAGTGGCTCAGTTGTGTTTTCTAAAGTGGACTTGCATAGTGGCTGAGGGAGTCCTGGATTAGGGGGTATCCGGACAGCCAGACTATATACATCGTCCGGACTATTGGAGCATGAAGATACAAGACTCAAGACTCCGCCCGTGTCCGGGTGGGACTATCCTTTGCGTGGAAGACAAGCTTGGCGATCCGGATATTGTATTTCCTTCCTTGTAACCGACTCCATGTAAACCCTAGCCCTCTCTGGTGTCTATATAAACCGGAGAGGTTGGTCCTTAGAAGGCCGATCACAATTACAATCATAATCATCATAGGCTAGCTTCTAGGGTTTAGCCTCTATGATCTCGTGGTAGATCTACTCTTGTACTACTCATATCGTCAATATTAATCAAGCAGGAAGTAGGGTTTTACCTCCATCGAGAGGGCCCGAACCTGGGTAAACATTGTGTCCCTTGCTTCCTGTTACCATCAGCCTAAGACACACAGCCCCGTGACCCCCTACCTGAGATCCGCCGGTTTTGACACCGACATTGGTGCTTTCATTGAGAGCTCATCTGCGCCGTTGCTGCAAGGCTCGATGGCTCCTTCAATCATCGTCAACGACATGGTCCAGGGTGAAACTTTTCTCCCCGGACAGATCTTTGTGTTTGGCGGCTTCGCACTGCGGGCTAATTCGCTTGGCCATCTGGAGCAGATCGACAGCTACGCCCCTGGCCACCAGATCAGGTTCGGAAACCTGAACTACACGGCGGACAGTCGCGGAAACTTGATCTTCGACGGATTCGGGCCTATGCCAGGAGCACCGGACAGTCACGACGAGCACGGCTTAGACCTGCTGTCGAACAATGCTCAGGATATCACCCCTGCAGTAGCCCCGGACCTAAATCCGGAGCGGGCTGCGTTGCCTAGGGACGGAGGGATGGACTCCGCCCCGCAGGCCGCACACTCATCGGCGGTGGAGCCGAACACAGGTCTCACCTCTGTGGAGGCCTGTGACTTCGGACCCCCGGATTCGTATTCGGTTGTTGGTTCCAGTCCGCACGCTCCCGAGCCAGCCGAGCCAGGTTGGGTTCCGGTAATGGAGTTTACCGCTGCGGATATCTTCCAGCACTCGCCCTTTGGCGACATGCTGAACTCGTTAAAGTCTCTCTCTTTGTCTGGAGGCTCTTGGCCGAACTATGTCCGGCTCGAGTGGGAAGCAGGCAACGAAGGAATTCGTTGCCCACCCACCCCCCACTTCATTGCCACGGTCGATGATCTAACCGACGTGCTTGACTTTGAATCTGAAGACATCGACGGTATGGATGACGATGCAAGAGAAGAACATGAACCACCGCTCACTGGGCGGTGGACAGCCACCTCTTCCTATGATTTATATATGGTGGACACTCTAAAGGAAACCAATGGTAATGAGGCAACAGAGGATAATCCCTCAGGGAGAAAAATGAAGCATGGGCGTCGTTGACACCGCTCCAAGCCCCGCCACAACAATATCAGCCCAGGAGACGAAAACAATCTGGATGGTGCCAAAGAGGAATACAACCCTGATCAGCCCGCCTTTGAGCAGGCCGAGCAGGAAGATGAGCAGCTCAGCCCAGACGAACAGGCGACAGACGGATATCTGGAGGAGGACAACTACATGCCCCCCCTCCGAAGACGAGATTAGCCTCGGCGACAAAGAGTTCGGCGTGCCTGAGGATCCCGTGGAGCAGGAGCGCTTCAAGCGTCGGCTTATGGCCACTGCAAGGAGCCTGAAGAAGAAGCAGCAGCAACTGCAAGCTGATCAAGACCTGCTCACAGATAGATGGACTGAGGTCCTAGCAGCCGAGGAATATGGACTCGAGCGCCACACGGCTTACCGGCCACCCCGTGGCTGGGATAAAACGGTGTATCAGCCCGAATACCAGCCCACACCCCCACGCCAATACAATATGGCCCGGGACAATAGGCAGGACCTGCAAGATATACTGGAAAACAAAGCAGGACAGCCAAAATCGATCTACGGATCGCGGGGGCGCGCCCAGATGCGCGACGACTACCATCACGCTGGACACACTATCAACAAGTCCGGCTGGGCCGAACAGAGCCACCCAGACCAATTCGAACTTCGTAGCCACATAGCCCGGCACAAAGGCGCCGCACACCCCCTCTGCTTCACCGATGAAGTGATGGATCACGAATTCCCAGAAGGGTTCAAACCCGTAAACATCAAATCATACAATGGCACAACAGACCCCGCAGTATGGATCGAAGATTTCCTTCTCCACATTCACATGGTCCGCGGAGACGATCTACATGCCATCAAGTATCTTCCCCTTAAGCTCAAAGGACCCGCCCGGCACTGGCTAAACAGCTTGCCAGCAAATTCCATTGGCAGTTGGGAAAACCTGGAAGATGCATTCCTCGACAACTTCCAGGGCACATATGTGCGACCGCTGGACGCCGATGACTTGAGCCACATTACTCAACAGCCCAGAGAGTCAGCCAGGAAATGATGGACTTGGTTCCTAACTAAAAAGAACCAAATAGTCGACTGTCCGAACGCCGGAGCCCTGGTGGCTTTTAAGCATAATATCCATGACGAGTGGCTCGCCCGACACCTCGGCCAGGAAAAACCCAAGTCCATGGCAGCTCTCACAACACTAATGACCCGCTTTTGCGTGGGCGAGGACAGCTGGTTGGCTCGCAGCAGCACTACGCCACATTCAGGCACTTCGGATGGCCGCGAGAATAACGTCAAGCCACGACGTAATAGACATAAGCAATGAAACAATGTCGACAACACTGAAGACACGACAGTCAACGCCGGATTCATTGGATCCAAGTCCGGTCAGCGGAAGAAGCCATTCAAAAGAAACAATCAGGGATCGTCCAGTCTGGAATGTATACTGGAGCGCTCGTGCCAAATTCATGGCACCCCGGACAAGCCAGCCAACCACACTAATAGAGACTGCTGGGTGTTCAAACAGGCCGGCAAAATAAATGCCGAACACAAGGAGAAGGGGCTACACAGCGACGATGACGAAGAGCCCCGGCGTCCGAACACGGGGTGACAGAAGAAATTTCCCCCCAAGTGAAAAAGGTCAACATGATCTACGCCACTCACATCCCCAAGCGGGAACAAAAGCGAGCACTACGGGACGTCTATGCGATGGAGCCAGTCGCCCCCAAATCCAACCCATGGTCAGCTTGTCCAATCACCTTTGATCGTAGGGATCACCCTACTAGCTTCCGTCACAGCGGCTCAGCTACATTGGTCCTAGACCCAATCATCGACGGATTCCACCTCACGCGAGTCCTTATGGACGGCAGCAGCAGCCTGAACCTGCTTTATCAGGACACAGTGCGTAAAATGGGCATCGACCCTTCAAGGATCAAGCCCACCAAGACCACCTTTAAAGGTGTAATTCCTGGAGTAGATGCCCGTTGTACGGGCTCTGTAACATTGGAAGTGGTCTTCAGATCTCTGGATAACTTCCGAAGTGAAGAGTTAATCTTTGATATCGTCCCTTTCCGTACTAGTTACCACGCCCTGCTCGGACGAACCGCATTCGCCAGATTCAATGCGGTACCACACTATGCATACCTCAAGCTCAAGATGCCAGGACCATGCGGGGTCATAACAATCAACGGAAATATGGACCGCTTTCTCCGTACAGAAGAGTATACTGCAGCCCTCGCGGCGGAAGTACAATGCAGCCTCCTCGGACAAACCACCAATCCGGCGACAGCAACTTCGAGCACCGTCAAGCGAGTCTGGAGCACCCCGCAACAGGATCACCAGGCACGCCAGGAGCGCGACTAGCAGTCCGGCCTCTGCTCAAGCCCCATCAAAGCAGCATTCGTGCCACGCGTACACAATTACGCACTCAAAATACAATGGGCATAGGCGCAGGCGCAACAATGACTCGGTCAACAGTGCGGTATAACCGCTACATACCCTCATCACCCTCCCTTTTTATTTTTAGGACATTGCTTTAGAGCAGCCTCTTCGGAAGAGCCGGATTGTCGGACTCACATAGGAGAGAGAACCAAGGAGGCAACAGGCTTTGCGCACATATTTATCACAAATGTTTATTTAATATCGCATCCGTACACCTTGGTACGATTAGTTTGCTGGGGGCTTCTTATGGCGCCTCATAATAAGGCAAAGCAAGTCCTAACACTTTCATCAGTGCGGCACCCCAAACTTATAGCACTATATGCATCAGCTCCGAATCACGTCTTGGGTCAATAGTTGGGTTTGCCCGGCTCCCTTGTTTTGGTACCTTATGTTCCGTTATATCGGCTAAGGTAGCGCAGGGAGAACTACTGTGATTGTGTCCTGGTTCTTTCAGACGAGCACCTCAGTAGAGAAAGCCGAAAACTGACCGGCATGATGCGGCGAAAGCTGGTCGCTGTTCGAGAGGTCTTAAAATCCTTAAAGATTTTTCCCCTTTAGGCGAGGAATCGTCTTCGTACGATCTAGGCGTGTATAGCGCCCCAATTCGGCCTTTCGAATTCTAGGGGCTTCGCCGAAATTTAAAATTGTAGACTTATATGGCTAAGTGAAAGTTATAAAGCCGCATAGTCCGATTGCCTTGTTCGCTGCGCCGGATACCTCCTTAAGGGACCGAAAATTTGGATAAAGAGTATCCGGGTTTTTCCAGGAACACCCCAGTACTAGTTACGTGGGGGCGGAAGCCGACGACTGGCCTACTTTCAGAATTCTATAAACAGCCGCACAGAAGGTAATATTTTAAATCAAACAGTGCTACATAGCACAAGTAACTTCGTCTTTATATTACAATAGTGACAGAGGTACATTTATTCAAAGATCTTGTCCTTGGTACATTCATCGGCCACAAGACGAGCGCCCTTCATAACGCCATCGTAATACTTCTCGGGATAGCGATGCGCCTTGCCCTCCGGCGGCCCATCCTTCACCAGCTTCTCCGCATCCAGGTTGCCCAATAGCACCTTCGCGCGGGCAAAGGCCCGGCGGGCACCCTCAATGCAAACGGATCGCTTGACAACTTCAAGCCGCGGACAGGCATTCACCATCCTCTTGATCAGGCCAAAGTAGCTAGTGGGCAGGGGCTCACCAGGCCACATCCGGACTATGAAATCTTTAATAGCCACTTCGGCCGCCCTGTGGAGTTCCACCAATTGCTTCAGTTGGTCACTCAGAGGCATTGGGTGTTCGGCCCCAGCATACTGAGACCAAAACAGCTTCTCCGTGGAGCTCCCCTCCTCGGCACGGTAGAACTCCGTGGCGTCTGAGACGCTGCAGGGCAGATCTGCGAATGCCCCTGGAGAGCTCCGAATGCGGGTAAGTAAAAGAAACGCCTCCTCCACATGTTTGCTTTGCATAAAGAATGTCTTACCCGCTGCTATCTTCTTGGCCACCTGGATTTCTTGCTGTGCCTTCTCGGCTTCGGCCTTGGCGTCTTTCATACTCACAAGGGCCTTCACAAGCTTGGACTCTTTCATCTTAAGATCATGCTCCAAGGACTCGAACCTTTTACCGAGGTCCTGGAGCTCTTGCTGTACCTCGCCTACCCTAGCATCTTGCTTCTCGCGCTCCTTGCATTCCAAGGCCGCCTTGTCTTCAGCCTCGGACAATGCTTTCTTCATGGACGCCACTTCGGCGGTGGCCCCTGTTCCACAGTCACGATGCTTCGTTGTTAGAATACCCAATTTTATCTATCCTTCATTACATGAGAGAGGGGAATTACTCACCTTTGTTCTCTTCGAGCTGCCTCTTCGTGAGGTCAAGATCCCCCTGCGCCTGCTCCAGGTCCCGCTTTAGTCCGGCGACCTCGGCTGTGCGGACAGCAGCGGCAAGCAGCACAACCTGCTTATTCACATGCACACTTATTATTAGACTCCTGCGGATTATAATTGACCCTCCGTTTGGCTTTTCTTTCCGAACACCAAACAGAGTATCAGGGGCTACTACCTATCGGGTGGTAATTTCACACATTTTTATTACTTACCTCGAAGCCCGTCAGGAGGCTTGTGCAGGCTTCGGTTAGTTCGCTCTTGGCGGACAGAACCTTTTGAATCACCGCACTCATAAGAGTACGGTGCTCGTCATCCATGGAAGCACCTCGAAGCGCTTCCACCAGACTATCCAACGGCTCTGGCGTGACGGAAGTCCCCGGCACGGACGGCTCGCCCTCCCTAACGAGGGGCTGCCCGCCTGAGTCCGGAACCGTTGGAGGCTCCGGAACAATGTTCGGTTGAGAGCTCGGCCTACCGCGACTCTCATCGACACGATCCACGGGGATCTTGAACCCCGCGTGTCCGACATCTAGAATTCCGCCTTGGGGCGTCTCTAGAGTCACCTCCTCCCGCTCTGGGAGCCTTCAGGATAACACCTCCGTGTCATCCACGGGCAGAGGAGGAGTGGCCGTCGGGAGCAAGTTCATTGCTGAATCGCTCAGGGACCCATCCGAAGACGATACCTCGGGATGAACCCTGGCCGGATTGCATATATGTTCGGCGTTAAAAAAGACTATGAAGTAAAATCATGATAGAGTGCGGATACTTATGATCGTGCTAGGGGCTTCCCCCTGGGCAGCCACCCCTCCTCGCTATGGGCGGCCGTGGCGGAGTAGTACGGAAGGGATACCTTCCCCTTCTTGGACGTCCCGGCCCCCTCCTCCGGGGAGGCTTTCCTCTTCTTCTCCTCCCCAGTGTGGGGAGGAAGAACTTCTTCGTGTTTCCCCCCACCTTCGCGGGAGGAATTTGTCTCATTGTTGTTGGATGACGTGGGTATGACGGCCTTGCGCCGAGGGCCTTTCCCACCCCCCTGGTCTTCCTTTTCAGGCCCCCATCCTCTCCGAATGGGGCGGCCCCTTCTTCTTCTTCCTCCCCTTCGGGGAGGAGTTTGCCTCGTCGTCTTTGAACGAGGCTTCCGGTACAAACTTACGCCGGAGACCCTTCCTGGTCCCCGGGGCCTTATTTTCGGCCTTCTTCTCTGGTGCCATGTAGGGCGCCGGGACTAGCATCTCCGTCAGGAGAGCATCAGCTGGGCCTTCTGGCAGCGGAGCCGGACAGTCAATTCGCTCCGCTGTCTCCACATATTCTTGATCTAATATACAATTACTTAAGACTCCCCCACAAATATATTGGGAAGAGCTGAATCTGGTGATGGCCAGAAAACTCACCGGACTAGGAGGCCGCGCGGGGTGAAGTCCGCGGTCCTCAGATGTGGGAGGAGGTACTTCGGAGGCCTTGAACAGCGCCTTCCATGCGTCTTTATGCGTCATGCCGTAGAGCCTCCGAAGCGTCTGGTGTTTGGCCGGGACGAACTCCCACAGATTAAATACCCGCCTTTGGCAGGGAAGAATCCGGAGAACTAGCATGACCTGGATTATGTTGACAAGCTTGATGTTCTTGTCCTTCATGCTCTTAATGCAGTTTTGGAGTCCGGTCAGCTCTGTAGGTTCGCCCCAGGCCAGGCCCTTCCTTTCCCAGGAGGTGAGCCGCATGGGGGTTCCGGATCGGAACCCGGGGGCCGCCGCCTAGTTGGCACCGCATGGCTCGGTGATGTAGAACCACCCCGACTGCCACCCTTTCACGGTCTCCGCAAAGGAGCCGTCAAGCCATGTGACGTCAGGCATCTTGCCCACCATGGCCCTCCGCACTCCGCTTGCTGGCCGCTCACGATCTTCGGCTTCACGCAGAAGATTTGTAGCCACAAGCCAAAGTGAGGCTTGATGCGGAGGAAGGCCTCGCACACGACGATAAACGCCGAGATGTTGAGGATGAAATTTGGGGCTAGATCATGGAAATCTAGCCCGTAGTAGAACATGAGCCCGCGGACGAAGGGATGAAGTGGAAATCCCAGTCCATGGACGAAGTGGGAGACAAACATGACCCTCTCCTGGGGTAGCAGGGTTGGAACGACCTGCCCGTCGTCCGGTAGCCGGTGCTCTATGTCTGCGGCCAAGTATCTGGCCGCCTGAAGATTCACGATATGCTTCTCCTTCACAGTGGAAACCACCCACTTGCCTCCTGCTCCGGACATGTTTAGCTATTCGGAGAAGACTTGGACTAGGGCGCTGGAGCTCGATGGGACAAGGGTGGGCAAAGGAGGAAGAAGGCGTGGGTAAAAATGAGAAACTCTTATCCCTTTATAAGAGGCGACGAAAGCGGTTCGCCTCCCCACTTGCCCGTTGAGAATCGCTTACTTCCCAAGCACCATGATTGATGGCGCGGTGGGATTACCCATACCCGTATTGATGAGAATCCCGTGATAATGGGACACGATCTCTACTTTGACAAGACGTGTCAAGGAAACCGCCTCGCAATATGCGATGTGGCTGGTTGTGGGAAAACAGTTCGAATAATGACCCGACCGTAATGACATATCACGACGTCTAAAAAGTTGTCAGCTGAAATATCATTCTCTCTACGGTGGTATGTGAAGATCATTCTGCAGATTTGGACACGGTCTACGTGTTTGATAATTACTTTGGAGTATTCGGAGAACGAACCCGCCTTGCAATGCCGAAGACAAGACTGCGCGTCGGACTCATCGTCATTGAAGCCAGGTTCAGGGGCTACTGAGGGAGTCCTGGATTATGGGGTATCCGGACAGCCGGACTATATACATTGTCTGCACTATTGGAGCGTGAAGATACAAGACTCAAGACTTTGTCCCGTGTCCGGGTGGGACTCTCCTTTGCGTGGAAGACAAGCTTGGCGATCCGGATATTGTATTGCCTTCCTTGTAACCGACTCCATGTAAACCCTAGCCCTCTCCGGTGTCTATATAAACCGGAGAGGTTGGTCCTTAGAAGGCTGATCACAATTACGATCATAATCATCATAGGCTAGCTTCTAGGGTTTAGCCTCCAAGATCTCGTGGTAGATCTACTCTTGTACTACTCATATCGTCAATATTAATCAAGCAGGAAGTAGGGTTTTACCTCCATTGAGAGGGCCCGAACCTGGGTAAACATTGTGTCCCTTGCTTCCTGTTACCATCAGCCTAAGATGCACAGATCGGGACCCCCTACCTGAGATCCACCGGGTTTGACACCGACAGTGGCTACCATCAAATTCATATGAAACTTGGTGATGAACGGAAAACTGCTTTCAAAACTAAATTTGGATTATATGAGTAGTTAGTTATGCCTTTTGGATTGACTAATGCACCTAAAGCTTTCATGAGACTATGAATGAAGTTTTGCAAGCTTTCATTGGACGATTTGTATCTCCTCCATCTCGAAGTCGACTTCACCAAACTTGAAGACTAGTGGCAGATGATCCTTCTGCGCCATGGCGTTGGTGGAGGTCTGCGGGAGGGAGGGGAATGGGAGGAGAACAGTAAGGCCACCCGTATTAAACAGTGGCTCAGTGATGAAGACATCACTTCCATCGTTACACCCACTGTGGCTCCTTCACCAGTTGTTCCACCTGGACCTATGACTAGAGCGCGTGCACGTCAAATAAATGGCCAGGTACTATCGCTCATTCGTACACATGATTTAACTGACAAAAATACGATTCTACACTCATGTTTCGATTTGCTTGTACTCAGGAATAAAGGAGAGATTAGATATTGACGAATCATGGTGTTACAAGGTTGACAAATGGCAATGTTACTAGATCAACAAATGTCAATCTTTCCAGTTTGACAAATGGCAATATACCTAATATGACAGATGCAAATCTTATCAAATTGTCTGTACATGGTTGCACATGGGTCATCCAAAACAACCTTTGCGTTGAAGGGATGTACAAGTCCTGCTCGACACATTTTCTCTTGGCTTAGCGCCGAAGTCTGGCTTAGCATGCCGTGTTCAATCTTAACCGTATGGCACCAAATCGATAATTATCCCCACTCTCATCGAAAGATCGGCCACCACCACATCATTCGTGCGCCATTAATGGTGAGGATGCGAGCAAGGCGGGCGGCCATGGAAGTCAAAGGGCTCGCTTCCTAGTGAGCCTACACAGCGTATAGCTCACACGCTTCTCGATGAGCCTGCACATTGGAGGATAGCTTGCATGCCTCTCGGTCAGCCTGCGCACCGGACTGCGCTCGCACGCCTCCCGTTCAGTCAAGCAGTTGTCCGCACAACACCTCCTATAGCCAATAAAAGCCACACACGTGGGGTCACATAAATGGTTAACAGAACGCACACGATTTAAATTATACAAACGTTTGAGATGTTAAAGTGGCACCTATTTTTTCAAAATGCCTTTGTTGGCTGTTATTCGAGTGCGCCTTCTCTCAAAATGGACACAAAAAATAGCACATCATGTCGGGTGCCATTCAATTATAGCATGCCAAATTTCATGAATTTCAGACGATTTTTGGATTTACTACAATTTAAAAACAAAGTATCTCAACATTTCGCCGGCAATCAACAGTGCCCTGGTGTTTGAAACTCATTCCCATTTCTTGCATGGGACCTAAGCATGCACCCAAGGACACACATTTCATACGTCAACCCATTTATCTGCACTTGAGCATGTGCATGTAGTTCAAATTTGAATTCAGCACATAAAATGCCTAGAAAACCCAGTTAATGTATAAAAATATCCAAGCGAACCCCCAAAAATCCCAAAAAATGACACAACACTCCTATCATTCTATGTTGATATTAGAATTTTTTTGAAAGCAGAAGAGGCAACGGATATTGTTTCGTCCGCAAAGGTGGCACGTTCCCTACTGAAACCATCAGGCTTGTTGTGAGAAGCTCTGGTTTGCGAGAACCTTATACCACCTACCCCAAATGGGACAAAAAATTTACCACAACATGTTGATGTCGCTCCATGATAGCATGTCAAGTTTGATGAACTTCAGACGAGTTTTGGATATACTATAATTTAAAAACCGTGTATCTCAATGTTTGCGGCCGAGCGACGGTGGCAAGGTGTTTGACATCCATTCCCATTTCTTGCATGGGACCTAAGCATGCACCCAAGGACACATATTTGATTTTTCAAACAATTTACATGCACTGGAGCATGTGCCTGTAGTTCAAATTTGAATTATGCACATAAATGCATAGAAAACTCAATTAATGGATAAAAATGTCCAAACGAACCCGAAAATTCCGAAAATTAACAGAACACTCATGTTGTTCTATGATGACACTAGAAAAAAAATTAAAATCAAGAAGAGGCAATGGATATAGTTTCGTCTAGAAAGGTGAAACATTCCCTATTGTAACCATGAGGCTTGTTGTGAGAAGCTCTGGTTTGTGAGAAGCTTATACCCCAACCTGCTGAAGGAAATATGCCCTAGAGGCAATAATAAAGTTATTATTTATTTCCTTATTTCATGATAAATGTTTATTGTTCACACTAGAACTATATTAACCGGAAACTTAGTACATGTGTGAATACATGGAGAAAACATAGTGTCCCTAGTATGCCTCCACTTGACTAGCTTGTTAATCAAAGATGGTTATGTTTCCTAATCATAGACATGTGTTGTCATTTGATGAATGGGATCACATCATTAGGAGAATGATGTGATGGACATGCCCCATCCGTTAGCTTAGCATTATGATCGTTACAGTTTCATTGCTACTGCTTTCTTCATGACTTATACATGTTCCTCAAACTATGAGATTATGCAACTCCCGAATACCGGAGGAATACCTTGTGTGCTATCAAATGTAACAACGTAAATGGGTGATTATAAAGATGCTCTACAGGTGTCTTCGATGGTGTTTGTTGGGTTGGCATAGATCGAGATTAGAATTTGTCACTCTGTGTTTCGGAGAGGTATCTCTGGGCCGTCTCGGTAATGCTCATCACTATAAGCCTTGCAAGCAATAAGATTAATGAGTTAGTTGCGGGATGAAGTATTACAGAACGAGTAAAGAGACTTGCCGGTAACGAGATTGAACTAGGTATGATGATACCAACGATTGAATCTCGGGCAAGTAACATACCGATGACAAAGGAACAACGTATGTTGTTATGCGGTTTGACCGATAAAGATCTTCGTAGAATATGTAGGAGCCAATGTGAGCATCCAGGTTCCGCTATTGGTTATTGATCGGAGATGTGTCTCGATCATGTCTACATAGTTCTCGAACCCATAGGGTCCGCACGCTTAACGTTCGATGACGATATGTATTATGAGTTACGTGTTTTTGATGAGCGAAGTTTGTTCGGAGTCCCGGATGAGATCACGGACGTGACAAGGAGTCTTGAAATAGCCGAGACATAAAGATTGATATGTTGGAAGGCTATGTTCGGATATCAGAAAGGTTCCGGAATGTTTCGGGCATTTTCCATAGTACCGGGAGGTTACCATAACCCCCCCCCCCCCCGGGGGGAAGTAATGGGCCTTATTGGGCTTTAGCGGAAAGGAGAGGAGGGCTGCAGCCTGGCCGCGCCCCCCCTTGGCTAGTTCGATTTGGACTAGGAAGGGGCGGCGCCCCCCTCTTTCCTTCTCCCTCTCCTATTCCTTCCCCCTCTCCTTTTAGGTGGAAACCTACTAGGACTTGGAGTCCTAGTAGGATTCCCCTTCTCCTGGTGTGCCTGGCCTAGGCCGTCTGGCTCCCCCTCCCTCCTTTACATACGGGGGTAGGGGGAACCCTAGGACACACAAGTTTCTCTTAACTGTGTGTGGTGCCCCCCTCCACAGTTACACACCTCGATCATACCATCGTAGTGCTTAGGCGAAGCCTTGCACCCGAAACATCATCATCACCGTCGCCACACCGTCGTGCTGATGGAACTCAGCCTCGTCCTCAACTGGATCAAGAGCACGGGGGACGTCATCGAGCTGAACGTGTGTTGAACGGGGAGGTGCCGTATGTTCGGTACTTGGATTAGTTGGATCACGAAGACGTTCAAGTAGATCAACCACGTAAACTAAACGCTTCCACTTTCGGTCTACGAGGGTATGTGGACACACTCTCCCCTCTCATTGCTATGCATCTCCTATATAGATCTTGCGTGATCGTAGGAACTTTTTGAAATTACTGCGTTCCCCACCAGTGGCATCAGAGCCAGGTCTATGCATAGATGTTTTGTGCATGAGTAGAACACAAAGAGTTGTGGGCGATAATAGTCATACTGCATAACACCAACATCTTACTTTGATTCGGCGGTATTGTTGGATGAAGCGTCCTAGACCGACATTACATGACTGCGTTCATGAGACTAACTCTACCGACGTGCTTTGCACATAGGTGGCTGGCAGGTATCTGTCTCCAACTTTAGCTGAATCGAGTTTGACTACGGCCGGTCCTTGTTGAAGGTTAAAACAACACACTTGACGAAAAAATTGTGGTTTTGATGTGTAGGTAAGAACGGTTCTTGCTAGAAGCCCATAGGAGCCACGTAAAACTTGCAACAACAAAGTGGTGGACATCTAACTTGTTTTTCCAGGGCATGTTGTGATGTGATATGGTCAAGACATGATGTGATATAAATTGTTGTATGAGATGATCATGTTTTGTTGAAGTTATCGGCAACTGGCAGGTGCTTTATGGTTGTCTCTTTATTGCATAAGATGCAAGCCCCATATAATTGCTTTACTTTATCGCTATGTGATAGCAATAGTTGCAAAAGCAATAGTTGGCGAGACAACCATGTGACGACACATTGATAGAAATCAAGATGATGGAGATTATGGTGTCATGCCGGTGACGATGGAGATCATGATGGTACTTTGGAGATGGAGATCAAAGGCACAAGATGACGATGGCCATATCATGTCACATATTTTGATTGCATGTGATGTTTATCTTTTATGCATCTTATTTTGCTTAGTACGGTGGTAGCATTATAAGATGATCCCTTACCAAATTTCAAGGTATAAGTGTTCTCCCTCAGTATGCACCGTTGCTACAGTTCGTCGTGCCGAGACACCACGTGATGATCGGGTGTGATAAGCTCTACGTTCACATACAACGGGTGCAAGCCAGTTTTGCACACGCAGAATACTCGGGTTAAACTCGACGAGCCTAGCATATGCAGATATGGCCTCAGAACACTGGAGGCCGAAAGGTCGAGCGTGAATCATATAGTAGATATGATCAACATAGTGATGTTCACCATTGAAAACTACTCCATTTCACATGATGATCGGACATGGTTTAGTTGATTTGGATCACATGATCATTTAGATGACTAGAGGGATGTCTATCTAAGTGGGAGTTCTTTAGTAATATGATTAATTGAAACTTTAATTTATCCTGAAGTCCTAATAGTATTTTTCAAATTATGTTGTAGATCAATAGCTCGCGTTGTAGCTTCCCTATGTTTTTATATGTTCCTAGAGAAAAATAAGTTGAAAGATGATAGTAGCAATGATGCATACTAGGTCCATAATCTGAGGTTTATCCTCATTGCTACACAGAAGAATTATGTCCTTGATGCACCGCTAGGTGATAGACCTATTGTAGGAGCAGACGCAGACGTTATGAATGTTTGGCTGGCTCAATATGATGACTACTTGATAGTTTAGTGCACCATGCTTTATGGCTTAGAACCGGGACTTGAAAAACATTTTGAATGCCACAAAGCATATGAGATGTTCCAAGAGCTGAAATTGGTATTTCAGACTCATGCCCGTGTCGAGAGGTATGAGACCTCCGACAAGCACTTCGCCTAAAAGATGGAGGAGAATTGCTCAGCTAGTGAGCATCTACTCAGAATGTCTGGGTACTACAATTGCTTGAATCAAGTGGGAGTTAATCTTCCAGATGAGATAGTGATTGACATAGTTCTCTAGTCACCATAACCAAGTTACTGCAACTTCGTGATGAACTATAGTATGCAAGGGATGACGAAAACGATTCCCGAGCTCTTCTTGATGCTGAAATCGACGAAGGTTGAAATCAAGAAAAAACATCAAGTGTTGATGATTGACAAGACCACTAGTTTCAGGAAAAGGGTGAAGGGGAAGAAAGGGAACTTCAAGAAGAATGGCAAGCAAGTTGTCACTCACGTATAGAAGCCCAAATCTATACCTAAGCCTGAAACTGAGTGCTTCTACTACAAAAGAAATGGTCACTGGAAGCGGAACTACCTTGAATATTTGGCGGATAAGAAGGATGGCAAAGTGAACAAAGGTATATTTGATATACATGTTATTGATGTGTACGTTACTAGTGCTCGTAGTAACCCCTGGGTATTTGATACTTGTTCGGTTGCTAAGATTAGTAACTCGAAACAGGAGTTGCAGAATAAATAGAGACTAGTTGAGGATGAAGTGACGATGTGTGTTGGAAGTGGTTCCAAGATTGATATGATCCTGATCGCACACTCCCTATACTTCCGGGATTAGTGTTGAACCTAAATAAATGTTATTTGGTGTTTGCGTTGTTCATGAATATGATTAGATCATGTTTATTGCAATACAGTTATTCATTTAAGATAGATAATAATTGTTATTCTATTTACATGAATAAAACCTTCTATGGTCATACACCCAAAGTTGATGGTTTATTTAATCTCGGTCGTAGTAATACATATATTCATAATATTGATGCCAAAAGACGCAAAGTTGATAATGATAGTGCAACTTAATTGTGGCACTGCCGTTTGGTTCATATTGGTGTAAAGCGCGTGAAGAAACTTCGTAAAGATGGACTTTTGGAATCACTTGATTATGAATCATTTTATACTTGCAAACCGTGCCTTATGGGCAAGATGACTAAAACTCTATTCTCCGGAACAATGGAACGAGCTAATGACTTATTCGAAATAATACATACCGATGTATGAGGTCCAATGAGTGTTGATGCTCATGGTGGGTATCATTATTTTCCGACCTTCACAAATGATTTAAGCAGATATGGGTATATCTACTTAATGAAACACATGTCTGAAATATTTGAAAAGTTCAAAGAATTTCAGAGTGAAGTGGAGAATCATTGTAACAAGAAATAAAAGTTTTTATGATCTGATCGTGGAGGAGAATATTTGAGTTACGAGTATGGCCTTCATATAAAACAATGTGGAATAGTTTCATTGCTCACGCCACCTAGAACACCACAGCATAATGGTGTGTCCGAACGTCGTAACTACACTTTATTGGATATGGTGTGATCTATGATGTCTCTTACCGATTTACCACTATCATTTTGGGGTTATGCATTAAAAACAGCTGCATTCACTTTAAATAGGGCACCATCAAAATCTGTTGAGACGATGCCTTATGAACTGTGGTTTGGCAAGAAACCAAAGTTGTCGTTTCTTAAAGTTTGGGGCTGCGATGCTTATGTGAAAAAACTTCAACCTGATAAGCTCAAACCCAAATCGGAGAAGTGCGTCTTCATAGGATACCCAAAGGAAACTGTTGGGTACACCTTCTATCACAGATCCGAAGGGCAAGATATTCGTTGCTAAGAATGGATCCTTTCTAGAGAAGGAGTTTCTCTCGAAAGAAGTGAGTGGGAGGAAAGTAGAACTTGATGAGGTAATTGTACCTTCTCTTGAATTGGAATGTAGTTCATCATAGAAATCAGTTCCAGTGATTCTTACACCAATTAGTGAGGAAGCTAATGATGATGATCATGAAACGTCAGATCAATTTACTACCGGACCTCGTAGGTCTTCCAGAGTAAGGTCCGCACCAGAGTGGTACGGTAATCCTGTTCTGGAAGTCATGCTACTGGACCATGATGAACCTGTGAACTATGAGGAAGCAATGATGAGCCCAGATTCTGCGAAATGGCTTGAGGCCATGAAATCTAAGATGGGATCCATGTATGAGAGCAAAGTGTGGACTTTGGTGGATTTGCCTGATGATCGGCAAGTCATAGAAAATAAATGGATCTTCAAATAGGAAGACAAACACTGATAGTAGTGTTACTATCTACAAAGCTCAACTAGTCGCAAAAAGGTTTTCGACAAATTCAAGGAGTTGACTACGATGAGTCTTTCTCTCCCGTAGCGATGCTTAAGTCTGTCCGAATCATGTTAGCAGTTGTCATATTTTATGAAATCTAGCAAATGGATGTCTAAACTGCATTACTTAAATGGATATCTCCGAGGAGAGTTGTATATGATGCAACCAGAAGGTATTGTCGATCCAAAGGGTGCTAACAAAGTGTGCAAGCTCCAGCGATCCATTTATGGACTGGTGCAAGCCTCTCGGAGTTGGAATAAACGCTTTGATAGTGTGATCGAAGCATATGGTTTTATACAGACTTTTGGAGAAGTCTGTATTTACAAGAAATGAGTGGGAGCTCTGTAGCATTTCTAATATTATATGTGGATGACATATTATTGATTGGAAATGATATAGAATTTCTGGATAGTATAAAAGGATACTTGAATAAGAGTTTTTCAATGAAAGACCTCGGTGAAGCTGCTTACATATTGGGCATCAAGATCTATAGAGATAGATCAATACGCTTCATAATATTTTTCAATAAGTATATACCTTGACAAATTTTTGAAAGATTTCAAAATGGAGAGTTCTTGTCTGTATTACAAGGAGTAAAGTTGAGTAAGACTCAAAGCCCGACCACGGTAGAAGATAGAAAGAGAATGAAAGGCATTCCCTATACCTCAATCATAGGTTCTATAAAGCATGATATGCTCTGTACCTGACCTATTGTGTACCTTGCCATAAGTTTGGCAAGGGGTATAATAGTAATCTAGGAGTAGATCACTGGACATCAGTCAAAATTATCCTTAGTGAGGACTAAGGAAATGTTTCTCGGTTATGGGGGTGATAAAGAGTTCGTCGTAAAGAGTTATGTCGATGCAAGCTTTTACACCGATCCAGATGACTCTAAGTCTCAATCTGGATACATATTGAAAGAGGGAGCAATTAGCTAGAGTATCTCCATGCAGAGCATTGTAGACATAAAATATTTGAAAAATACATATGGCTCTGAATTTAGCAGACCCGTTGACTAAACTTCTCTCACAAGCAAAACATGACCACACCTTAGTACTCTTTGGGTGTTAATCACATAGCAATGTGAACTAGATTATCGACTCTAGTAAACCCTTTGGTTGTTGATCACATGACGATGTGAACTATGGGAGTTAATCACATACAGATGTGAACTATTGGTGTTAAAATCACATGACGATGTGAACTAGATTGCTGACTCTAGTGCAAGTGGGAGACTGAAGGAAATATGCCCTAGAGGCAATAATAAAGTTATTATTTATTTCCTCATTTCATGATAAATGTTTATTGTCCATGCTAGAATTGTATTAACCAGAAACTTAGTACATGTGTGAATACATAGACAAAACATAGTGTCCCTAGTATGCCTCTACTTGACTAGCTCATTAATCAAAGATGGTTATGTATCCTAACCATATACATGTGTTGTCATTTGATGAACGGGATCACATCATTAGGAGAATGATGTGATGGACATGACCCATCTGTTAGCTTAGCATTATGATCGTTACAGTTTCATTGCTACTACTTTCTTCATGACTTATACATGTTCCACAGACTATGAGATTATGCAACTCCCAAATACTGGAGGAACACCTTGTGTGATATCAAAGGTCACAATATAAATGGGTGATTATAAAGATGCTCTATAGGTGTCTCCAAAGGTGTTTGTTGGGTTGACATAGATCGAGATTAGAATTTGTCACTCCGTGTTTCGGAGAGGTATCTCTGGGCCCTCCCGGTAATGCTCATCACTATAAACCTTGCAAGCAATATGACTAATGAGTTAGTTGTTGGATGACATATTATGGAACGAGTAAAGAGACTTGTTGATAACAAGATTGAACTAGGTATGATGATACCGACGATCGAATCTTGGGCTGGTAACTTACCGATGACAAAGGGAACAACGTATGTTGTTATGTGGTTTGACCGATCTTCGTATAATATGTAGGAGCCAATGTGAGCATCCAGGTTCCGGTATTGGTTATTGATCGGATATGTGTCTCGATCATGTAGAGTTCTCGAACCCGTAGGGTCCACACGCTTAACGTTCGATGACGATATGTATTATGAGTTATGTGTTTTTGATGACCGAAGTTTGTTCGGAGCCACGGATGAGATCACGGATGTGACGAGGAGTCTCGAAATGGTTGATACATCAAGATTGATATATTGGAAGGCTATGTTCGGATATTGGAAAGGTTCCATAATGATTCAGGCATTTTCCGGAGTACCGGGAGGTTACCGGAACACCCCTGGGAAGTAATGGGCCTTATTGGGATTTAGTGGAAAGGAGAGGAGGGTTGCAGGCTGGCCGCGCGCCCCCCTTGGTTGGTCCTAATTTGACTAGGATGGGGCGGCGCCCCCCCTCTTTCCTTCTTCCTCTCCTATTCCTCCCCCCTCTCCTTTTAGGTGGAAACCTACTAGGACTTGTTGTCCTAGTAGGATTCCCCTTCTCCTGGCATGCCTGGCCTAGGCCGGCCGGCCTCCCCCTCCCTCCTTTATATACAGGGCAGGGGGCACCCTAGGACCCACAAGTTTCTTTTAACCGTCTGCGGTGCCCTCCTCCACAGTTACACACCTCGATCATACCATCTTAGTGCTTAGGCGAAGCCCTGCGCCGGTAACATCATCATCACCGTCGCCACGTGCTATGTCTTGAGCTTGCGTTGGTTTTCCTTGAAGAGGAAAGGGTGATGCAGCAAAGTAGCGTAAGTATTTCCCACAGTTTTTGAGAACCAAGGTATCAATCTAGTAGGAGGCTCCTCAAAAGTCCCACGCACCTACACAAACAAACAAGAACCTCGCAACCAACGAAATAAAGGGGTTGTCAATTGTCACGCCCAAGATGCGACCCTATCCTAAAGGAACTCGAAGGTCCCACCAAGGATAGAAGCGCATCTTGAAGACGCTTTTGCAAGGTGGATATCATTACATCAACATTACATAATACATGGGGATACATACTAAAGACATACAATGTCACATGAATACAACAATACAACATAAAAGAACAACATCCGACTACGGATGGATCATAAACAGAAACTCAAACTATATCCACCCTGCTAGCCCAGGCTGCCGACCTGGAACCTATCCCCTGATCGAAGAAGCAGAAGAAGAACTCAACGCAAGTAAGCATCGCTCTCGCGTCAAGATCATCGCAAAACCTGTACCTGCAATTGTTGTTGTAGTAATCTGTGAGCCACGAGGACTCATCAATCCCATTACCATGGGTATCAAGACTAGCAAAGCTTAATGGGAAAGGAAGGGGTAAAGTGGTGATGTTGCAGCAGCGACTAAGCATGATATGGTGGCTAACATACGCAAATGAGAGCGAGAAGAGAAACAAGCGGAACGGACGTGAAGCTAGCAATGATCAAGAGGTGATCCTGAACACCTACTTACGTCAAACATAACCCAGAAACCGTGTTCACTTCCCGGACTCCGCCGAGAAGAGACCATCACGGCTACACACGCGGTTGATGCATTTTAATTCGGATCTGGTGTCAAGTTATCTACAACCGGACATTAACAAATTCCCATCTGCCACATAACCGCGGGCACGGCTCTCGAAAGTTTAAACCGTGCAGGGGTGTCCCAACTTAGCCCATGACAAGCTCTCGCGATCAACGAAGGAATAGACCTTCTCCCAGGAAGACCCGATCAGTCTCGGAATCCCGGTTTACAAGACATTTCGACAATGGTAAACAAGACCAGCAAAGCCTCCCGCTGTGCCAACAAATCCCGATAGGAGCTGCACATATCTCGTTCTCAGGGCACACCGGATGAGCCAGATGTCGGGTTGGCATAGACCCTGGTTTCCCAGGGGGCGCTGGACATCGCTCGGTTTGGACCAACACTTAGACAAGCATTGGCCCGGGGGGGCTAAAATAAAGATGACCCTCGAGAGAGCGACTCCCAAGGGAAAGATAGGTGGTGGTGAGGCAAATGGTAAAACCAAGGTTGGGCCTTGCTGGAGGAGTTTTATTCAAAGCGAACTGTCAGGGGGGTCCCATAAATCACCCGACCGCGTTAGGAACGCAAAATCCGGGAACATAACACCGGTATGATGGAAACTAGGGCGGCAAGAGTGGAACAAAACGCCAGGCATAAGGCCGAGCCTTCCACCCTTTACCAAATATATAGATGCATTAATAATATAAGAGATATTGTGATATCCCAACCAAAATCCTGTCCACCATGGAGAAATCTTCAACTTCACCTGCAACTAGCAACGCTATAAGAGGGGCTGAGCAAAAGCGGTAACATAGCCAATCAATGGTTTGCTAGGAATGGTGTCAAAGGTTAGAGGTTCATGGCAATATGGGATGGCTTGATAAACAGGTAATAGGTAGCGCAGCATAGCGATAGAACGAAGCAACTAGCATAGCAATGATAGTAGTGAGATCCAGGGTAGCGGCCATCTTGCCTGAAATCCCGCAAGGAAGAAGAACGAGTCCATGAAGAATACGAACGGATGAAGCCGAACCAACCGTAGACGAACGAATCCTCACGATCGCAATGAAACAGGAACTAACAAGAAGAAGCACACAACATGGTAAACACACCACACATAGGCAAGACATGATGCACCACAAGCATGATGCATGACAAGGCTACATGAAGTTACTCATGGCAAGAGATGATGCAAACAAGAACAACACATCAAGGCAAGTTTAAATGAGGCCGGGAACAACATATAACAATTCCGGTAAGTCCTCATATGCATATTTCGAAATTGGTCCAGAACTGAATAAACCTTATGTTCAAGTTGTTAAACAGCAAGTTAAGATGCACCAAGATGATCTACACGAAATTCTAGTCAAGTTACATATAAAGTTCATTAGATTCGGAGCTACGACCTAGAAGATATGAGAAAAACAACTTAAACATGGCATTGATGCAAAATGCACCCAAACATCAAGCAAACACACCAAAACAAGGATGCAACATGGTAATATGAAACTACATGCAAAATCAAGCAAGTTTCATATAGAGCACACTCAAAACGGAGCATCGGTGCAACACATACACTCTATACAAGTCATAACAACAATCTGTTCATAACAGCAACTAGGCATCTTACAAGCATCAAAATAATATGCTACAGCACCCCAACATAATAAAAAAAGGCATGGGCATGAAGTACAGGTAAAGCACTACAAAACATGAACACTGAGCTATCTCCAGAAAAGACTAGAACATGCTCAAAAAGACATGGGAAGATTGCAAATAATAACAGTTTCAGACTTAGCAGAAATAACATCAGGTTGCAATGTTTAGAGCTATCAAACAACATGTTACAGGAACATATCATGGCAAACAAAGGCATGCATGAATGTACTAAAAGCATAGATCAAAAGACCCTTACTGACCATGAGCCAAAAGGGCACAGAAAATATGATGGCACCCATGTAAACATGGCAAGTTATATTACAAATTCAAACATGGCAGAAACAACAATAAGTAGGCATGTTGGTGAGCTTGTTACACTCACCACAGAGCAATACATGGCATGGCAAGGCAACCAACAGTAAGAAGGCATGTTTGTGAAGTTAAGCATGGCAAGAGCAAGGTCATAGGGTGCATGGAACACTAGCAAAACACATGGGAACTAGTGAACTTAATGTTAACAGGCTGATAGCAACATTATCAAGCAACTTTGGAGCAAGATATGAACAATCTACAGCAAGCTATAAATGCAACCAGGGGCATGGCTGGATAGGGCGTAACATGTAGATCAAAACATGTTTATAGAACATCTCCAGATTATGCATAGAATGATTAGTAGCAACATGTTTACATAGCAACAAAATATAACAGAATCTGTCTAGCAAAACAGCAACAGCAAGTACACTACTTAACAAGCTCGATTCACTCACCACAAGTCATTGCATGACAAGATAGGCATAGCATCATCAATAAGACATGTTTATGTAACCAACCAAGGCAAGAACAAGCCCATAGCATGCAAGGATCAACTATAGCAACCTTGGCCAAATTGAATAACAAGTAAACAATCTGCCAGGAAACATTTTGAAGCAAAAGTAGAGCACTCAAATGACATGCTATACTACTCTATAATTGCAAACAAGGGCATGAATGGATAGACAATAACCATATGTTCAAAACACCCTTACTGAAGTATCTCAAAATATGCATGGATCTCTCTGTAGCATCAAGTTTACATGGCATCAGAATAACAGCAGAACAGGGACTAAAATCAGCAATATCACGAGGCCTAGTTTGCATGCTTGTGCTAGTCACCATATTGATCACAAAAATACATGGCATACACCCCTAGAAAGATGGCATGCCATAGATCAAAACACATGAAGACATCAACCCCATAGGATGCACACATCAATCATGGCAAAAATGACAAATGAGCAAGTTATAACAGATTCAGCAGATTAACATCAACATGCACTCTTCCAACAGCATTTCGGGCATCAATATGAGCTCAAATGAAAATGATACAATGTAATGAAATGAAGTACTCGTCGTGACGAACAACTTGACATATTACACGCACGAAACGGAGCTACAGATGCAGAGATACAGCATGATGAACATGGCATGATAATGTATGAAATCTGGGACGGAGGATAATCGAGGTCAACCTTCGGGTATGCACGGATTCCGAGGCAGGCCGGATCTCGCCGGAACTGCCACCGGAGAGGAAGAAGAGGCGGTGAAGGCGGCGGATCCGGCGGGGAAGATGGGGCGCCGAAGGGCGGAGGCGGCTGGGAGCGGGAGGCGGCGCGGCGCCGTCGCGGAGCTCCTCCGGCGAGCTCCGGCGACCGGAGGCGGCGGGGCTGGCGAGTAGGTCCGGTGCGGGGCAGCAGCGCAGCTCGCTGGGCGGCCGGGAG
>NC_041385.1:195749516-195751798 GCF_002162155.2 Triticum dicoccoides | reverse complement strand
GTGGAAGGAGGCGGTGGAGGCGACAGGTGGCGGCGCGCGAGTGGACGGGGCGCGGCGGCGGACATGTCCGGCCGTCGGCGGACATGTCCGGCGGCGCGGAGGGGATGGATCTAGGGTTAGCACCGCGAATTTGGAGGGGAAGGCATCTATTTATATGTAGAGGGAGCTAGGAGAGTCCAAATGGAGTGCGTTTTCCCCCACATGATCGTGATCGAACGACCGAGAGCATGGAGGGGAGTTTGCTGGGCTTTGGGCCACTTTGGAAGGGGTGTTGGGCTGCACACAAAAGAGGGCTTTGCGGTTACCCGGTTAACCGTTGGAGTACCAAACGAGCTCCAAATGGCACGAAACTTGACAGGCGGTTTACCGGTGCTATACCAAGGCCGCTTGGCAAACCTCGGGCCATTCCGAGAAAGTTTAATACCCGCTCACAACGAGAGACAAAAAGGGGACGCCGGAGGACATAGGAGTGCCGGATTGCAAAACGGACAACGGGGAAAATGCTCGGATGCATGAGACGAACACGTATGCGAAAAGAGATGCACATGATGACATGGCAAAATGCAACACGCAAGCAAATGACATGGCAACGACGGCGAATAACTGGCAGACACCTGGCGCATCGAATCTGGGGCGTTACAACACTCCTCCACTAACAAGAGATCTCGTCCCGAGATCTTAGGACCGAGAAGGAAGAGAAAAGGGATTAGGTGAAGCAAGAACTGAAGAGAAGAAGCAAAGAATCGATAGCACTCGAGAATAAGAGAGGAAGGACGTGAATGACGAGAATCGAAAGCTCATGGAATCAGATAGACTATGAAACCACTCGTTCTAACCGGAGTGGTTAGAATGAGAAAAGAAACGAATAAGTCTGAAAGGATTTCGGCAGCACTCCGGCTGAAAATGGAAGGATTAGAAAGAACTTGAGAGGATGGAATGGTACTTGATGAACTCTTGAAGAATGAATTAAATCATGAAGAATCGCCATGAAGTACTTCTGTAAAATAAAGGATGATGAGATAGAATGAAGGATGAAAGAATAAGATGAGCCTTGCGATGATTTAGATTAAGGTTCTGACGAGATGGCCGAGGAAATTTGAACTCCGGAAAGAAAAGATGAAAACACTTGAAACTAGAATTTATGCATCAAGAACAAACTCCGAAGAAAAGGATTAATCACTTGGATGAAATAAGAATAAGATTTATCGTATGCTTATCCTTCATCAAATTAAATTGATGACAATCAACGGATTTTGCAAACTACTTATTCTTCTTGAAAAAGGGATTGAGAAGTGACATATCGCAAACTTGAGAAAGTCTTCATGAACCACCGGTAGAATTGAAAAGAATGAAAGAATTAAAATGACAATCAAGGAAAAAGAATCTTGAATGAACCACCGTAAGAATTTGGAAATGACTGACGACAGAGAATGAATCACCGGGAAGAATTAGAAGAACCAATATGCTCGAGGGGATTTAGAAGCAAAAGAGCCAAGAGATTATGAGCTGATTAAAGAACACTTGAACGAAGCACCGGGAAAATAGAGAACGATAACTGTAATGATGGCCTCCGGTAAAAGAAATGAAAAACAACTTCTGACATACTCCGGATGGAAGAGAAGAATAACAGACAAATGGAATAATCCGAGAGGATAACATGAAGCTAGAACCACGAAACTTCGAGAGAACGGACAAGATTTAGAGGAAAAACTCTTCTTCAGTCTTCAAATGACGACGAGAAAAACCACCAAAATTACTGAGGTACTCCGGGAGAATGGAGAGCAAAGGGTGTTGAGCCAACAATGAAAATGATTTGAAATCGATCTTGGAAAAGGCATGTGACTGATGGAATTCATTCTTATGTCACACTTGAAAAGAATTCAAAATAACTCCGAGGAAATTAGAAGAGTCAGGTAAGATCCTGGGAACAGACCTGTGGGTTAGGGCCCACTAAAAGAAAACACCGTTGGAAAGGATTGTTGAAGAGATAGATGATGCACCGGAATAATTGAAATATTTGAATGAGGTGACAACCTCGAGTTAATTCGAACACAGGCGTATCTCCTGAGATGTCTTGAGCACTCTGGAAGGATAAACTGGCGAGAGGCTAATGAGCAAGGGGAAAACACTTGAGCCGAGGAAAAGAATATGATCAACCCGAAAAACTTGAATTGAGTGCACCGGGAAAAGAAAGGGGTGAAGAGTGACAAACGAGACGAGAATTCACCGGTTGAAATAATTGAGGAAAGACTAAAGAGACTCCGTACGAATGAAATAGATGG
>NC_041385.1:195744610-195749150 GCF_002162155.2 Triticum dicoccoides | reverse complement strand
GGTCGAGAGAGAGTCAGACTCTGGGAAGAAGAGGGTGGGAGGGCGGGAAAACAAAGGCGACTAGGAAGGTAGAACCGACGAATAACTTGAAGGGAAAACACCGGTTGAAATCATTGAGGAAAGAAAGCAAAGACTTCGCACGAGTAGAACGGATACTCGATTACAGACTCCGGTTCCGAGAGGAAGAAGGGTGGGCGGGTGGGAAAAACAAGGACAACTGAGGATTGAACTTGGCAAAGATGAAGAGGCTCGAGTCAACTTGACGAGGAATGCACCGGATAAAAAGAGGATGGACAACGAACGAAACTAACCACGTGAACCTAAAGAAAAATTTGAAGGGAAGAGGAGTAGTTCAAAACACCTACGTCAAGATTCTTCACCAGAGCGACGAAGGGGCTGAGGAGTAAAAAGAATCCTACTCTCCGATATAACTAGACTCCGAAAACAGTTTTCTTCTAGACTCAACAACGGACAAACTACACGATTAATCAAGGGGGCTCTTAAGGTTGGTCGAGGCTCTGATACCAACTTATCACGCCCAAGATGCGACCCTATCCTAAAGGAACTCGAAGGTCCCACCAAGGATAGAAGCGCATCTTGAAGACGCTTTTGCAAGGTGGATATCATTACATCAACATTACATAATACATGGGGATACATACTAAAGACATACAATGTCACATGAATACAACAATACAACATACAAGAACAACATCCGACTACGGATGGATCATAAAAAGAAACTCAAACTATATCCACCCTGCTAGCCCAGGCTGCCGACCTGGACCTATCCCCTGATTGAAGAAGCAGAAGAAGAACTCAACGCAAGTAAGCATCGCTCTCGCGTCAGGATCATCGCAAAACCTGTACCTGCAACTGTTGTTGTAGTAATCTGTGAGCCACGAGGACTCAGCAATCCCATTACCATGGGTATCAAGACTAGCAAAGCTTAATGGGAAAGGAAGGGGTAAAGTGGTGATGTTGCAGCAGCGACTAAGCATGATATGGTGGCTAACATATGCAAATGAGAGCAAGAAGAGAAACAAGCAGAACAGACGTGAAGCTAACAATGATCAAGAGGTGATCCTGAACACCTACTTACGTCAAACATAACCCAGAAACCGTGTTCACTTCCCGGACTCCGCTGAGAAGAGACCATCACGGCTACACACGCGGTTGATGCATTTTAATTCGGATCTGGTGTCAAGTTATCTACAACCGGACATTAACAAATTCCCATCTGCCACATAACCGCGGACACGGCTCTCGAAAGTTTAAACCCTGCAGGGGTGTCCCAACTTAGCCCATGACAAGCTCTCGCGATCAACGAAGGAATAGACCTTCTCCCAGGAAGACCCGATCAGTCTCGGAATCCCGGTTTACAAGACATTTCGACAATGGTAAAACAAGACCAGCAAAGCCTCCCGCTGTGCCAACAAATCCCGATAGGAGCTGCACATATCTCGTTCTCAGGGCACACCGGATGAGCCAGACGTCGGGTTGGCATAGACCCTGGTTGCCCAGGGGGCGCCGGACATCGCTCGGTTTGGACCAACAGTTAGACAAGCATTGGCCCGGGGGGGCTAAAATAAAGATGACCCTCGAGAGAGCGACTCCCAAGGGAAAGATAGGTGGTGGTGAGGCAAATGGTAAAACCAAGGTTGGGCCTTGCTGGAGGAGTTTTATTCAAAGCGAACTGTCAGGGGGGTCCCATAAATCACCCGACCGCGTTAGGAACGCAAAATCCGGGAACATAACACCGGTATGACGGAAACTAGGGCGGCAAGAGTGGAACAAAACACCAGGCATAAGGCCGAGCCTTCCACCCTTTACCAAATATATAGATGCATTAATAATATAAGAGATATTGTGATATCCCAACCAAAATCCTGTCCACCATGGAGAAATCTTCAACTTCACCTGCAACTAGCAACGCTATAAGAGGGGCTGAGCAAAAGCGGTAACATAGCCAATCAATGGTTTGCTAGGAATGGTGTCAAAGGTTAGAGGTTCATGGCAATATGGGATGGCTTGATAAACAGGTAATAGGTAGCGCAGCATAGCGATAGAACGAAGCAACTAGCATAGCAATGATAGTAGTGAGATCCAGGGTAGCGGTCATCTTGCCTGAAATCCCGCAAGGAAGAAGAACGAGTCCATGAAGAATACGAACGGATGAAGCCGAACCAACCATAGACGAACGAATCCTCACGATCGCAACGAAACAGGAATTAACAAGAAGAAGCACACAACATGGTAAACACACCACACATAGGCAAGACATGATGCACAACAAGCATGATGCATGACAAGGCTACATGAAGTTACTCATGGCAAGAGATGATGCAAACAAGAACAACACATCAAGGCAAGTTTAAATGAGGCCGGGAACAACATATAACAATTCCGGTAAGTCCTCATATGCATATTTCGAAATTGGTCCAGAACTGAATAAACCTTATGTTCAAGTTGTTAAACAGCAAGTTAAGATGCACCAAGATGATCTACACGAAATTCTATTCAAGTTACATATAAAGTTCATTAGATTCGGAGCTACGGCCTAGAAGATATGAGCAAAACAAGTTAAACATGGCATTGATGCAAAATGCACCCAAACATCAAGAAAATACACCAAAACAAGGATGCAACATGGTAATATGAAACTACATGCAAAATCAAGCAAGTTTCATATAGAGCACACTCAAAACGGAGCATCGGTGCAACACATACACTCTATACAAGTCATAACAACAATCTGTTCATAACAGCAACTAGGCATCTTACAAGCATCAAAACAATATGCTATAGCACCCCAACATAATAAAAAAAGGCATGGGCATGAAGTACAGGTAAAGCACTACAAAACATGAACACTGAGCTATCTCCAGAAAAGACTAGAACATGCTCAAAAAGACATGGGAAGATTGCAAATAATAACAGTTTCAGACTTAGCAGAAATAACATCAGGTTGCAATGTTTAGAGCTATCAAACAACATGTTACAGGAACATATCATGGCAAACAAAGGCATGGCATGAATGTGCTAAAAGCATAGATCAAAAGACCCTTACTGACCATGAGCCAAAAGGGCACAGAAAATATGATGGCACCCATGTAAACATGGCAAGTTATATTACAGATTCAAACATGGCAGAAACAACAATAAGTAGGCATGTTGGTGAGCTTGTTACACTCACCACAGAGCAATATATGGCATGTCAAGGCAACCAACAATAATAAGGCATGTTTGTGAAGTTAAGCATGGCAAGAGCAAGGTCATAGGGTGCATGGAACACTAGCAAAACACATGGGAACTAGTGAACTTAATGTTAACAGGCTGATAGCAACATTAGCAAGCAACTTTGGAGCAAGATATGAACAATCTACAGCAAGCTATAAATGCAACCAGGGGCATGGCTGGATAGGGCGTAACATGTAGAACAAAACATGTTTATAGAACATCTCCAGATTATGCATAGAATGATTAGTAGCAACATGTTTACATAGCAACAAAATATAACAGAATCTGTCTAGCAAAACAGCAACAGCAAGTACACTACTTAACAAGCTCGATTCACTCACCACAAGTCATTGCATGACAAGATAAGCATATCATCATCAATAAGACATGTTTATGTAACCAACCAAGGCAAGAACAAGTCCATAGCATGCAAGGATCAACTATAGCAACCTTGGCCAAATTGAATAACAAGTAAACAATCTGCCAGGAAACATTTTGAAGCACAAATAGAGCACTCAAATGACATGCTATACTACTTCATAATTGCAAACAAGGGCATGAATGGATAGACAATAACCATATGTTCAAAACACCCTTACTGAAGTATCTCAAAATATGCATGGATCTCTCTGTAGCATCAAGTTTACATGGCATCAAAATAACAGCAGAACAGGGACTAAAATCAGCAATATCATGAGGCCTAGTTTGCATGCTTGTGCTAGTCACCACATTGATCACAAAAATACATGGCATACACCCCTAGAAAGATGGCATGCCATAGATCAAAACACATGAAGACATCAACCCCATAGGATGCACACATCAATCATGGCAAAAATGACAAATGAGCAAGTTATAACAGATTCGGCAGATTAACATCAACATGCACTCTTCCAACAGCATTTCGGGCATCAATATGAGCACAAATGAAAATGATGCAATGTAATGAAATGAAGTACTCGTCGTGACGAACAACTTGACATATTACACGCACGAAACGGAGCTACAGATGCAGAGATACAACATGATGAACATGGCATGATAATGTATGAAATCTGGGACGGAGGATAATCGAGGTCAACCTTCGGGTATGCACGGATTCCGAGGCAGGCCGGATCTCGCCGGAACTGCCACCGGAGAGGAAGAAGAGGCGGTGAAGGCGGCGGATCCGGCGGGGAAGATGGGGCGCCGAAGGGCGGAGGCGGTTGGGAGCGGGAGGCGGCGCGGCGCTGGCGCGGAGCTCCTCCGGCGAGCTCCGGCGGCCGGATGCGGCGGGGCTGGCGAGGAGGGCCGGCGCGGG
>NC_041385.1:195731023-195744212 GCF_002162155.2 Triticum dicoccoides | reverse complement strand
GCGCGGGCTCGCGCGGGCCTGCTCCGGGCCCCGCGGGCCGCGGTGGAAGGAGGCGGCGGAGGCAACAGGTGGCGGCGCGCGAGTGGACGGGGCGCGGCGCCGGACATGTCCGGCCGTCGGCGGACATGTCCGGCGGAGCAGAGGGGATGGATCTAGGGTTTGCACCACGAATTTGGAGGGGAAGGCATCTACTTATAGGTAGAGGGAGCTAGGAGAGTTCAAATGGAGTGCGGTTTTCGCCCACACGATCGTGATCGAACGACCGAGAGCATGGAGGGGAGTTTGCTGGGCTTTGGGCCACTTTGGAAGGGGTGTTGGGCTGCACACAAAAGAGGGCTTTGCGGTTACCCGGTTAGCCGTTGGAGTACCAAACGAGCTCCAAATGGCACAAAACTTGACAGGCGGTCTACCGGTGCTATACCAAGGCCGCTAGGCAAACCTCGGGCCATTCCGAGAAAGTTTAATACCCGCTCACAATGAGAGACAAAAAGGGGACGCCGGAGGACATAGGAGTGCCGGATTGCAAAACGGACAATGGGGAAAATGCTCGGATGCATGAGACGAACACATATGCGAAAAGAGATGCACATGATGACATGGCAAAATGCAACACGCAAGCAAATGACATGGCAACAATGGCGAATAACTGGCATACACCTGGCGCATCGAATCCGGGGCGTTACATCAATCCCTTCACGGTAAATTGCAAAAGTGAGATCTGATAGAGATAATATGATAAGATAAATATTTTTGGTATTTTTATGATATAGATTGGAAGTAAAAGATGCAAATAAAAGTAGATTGAAAACTTATATGATAAAATATAGACCTAGGGGCCATTGGTTTCACTAGTGGCTTCTCTCAAGATAGCATAAATATTACGGTGGGTGAACAAATTACTGTCAAGCAATTGATAGAAAGCGCATAGTTATGAGATTATCTAGGCATGATCATGAATATAGTCATCACGTCCGTGACAAGTAGATCGACTCCTGCCTGCATCTACTACTATTACTCCACACATCGACCGACTCCTGCCTGCATCTAGTGTATTAAGTTCATAAAGAACAGAGTAACGCATTAAGAAAGATGAAATGATGTAGAGGGATAAACTCATGCAATATGATATAAACCCCATCTTTTTATCCTCGATGGCAACAATACAATACGTGCCTTGCTGCCCCAGCTGTCACTGGGAAAAGACACCGCAAGATTGAACCCAAAGCTAAGCACTTCTCCCATTGCAATAAAGATCAATCTAGTAGGCCAAACCAAACTCATAATTTGAAGAGACTTGCAAAGATAACTGTCGGGGGTTGGGTGCGACATATGCCAATGGATGGCTTATCATGGTGGGAGCGAGTAGAACGTCGCCGGTGCTTGGAAGAGGGAAAAGGCGTAGACACGAACACCGGCATACTTTACCCAGGTTCGGGGCTCTCCTAGGAGATAACACCCCTAGTCCTGCTCTACGGGGTCTCCGCATGATCACTAATGCACAAGTGATACAATGGTGCTCCTTGAGCTGTGTGCTAGAGGCAGAAGGAGGCAAGGCTAGCTCTTCCCTGCCCTAGGTATCTGGCTACTTCTATCTGGGTTCGAACCGTTTGCATGGGTGGCCTAGGGGTTTATATAGGCCTACCCCCTAGGGGTACAATGGTAATTCGTCTGGGTGCTGGGCCCGGCTGTCAGTGTCTCCAGCCTCCGGCTTCTCCGCCGACCATTGGGGCCTGCCGCCTGGTGGGCCCCGCCGACTGGTTGGTGGCTGCTTACTGTAGCCATATCATTGGTGACAGGGGCTTGGTCATCTTAGTGTGGCTACAGTCCTGCCGCCTGGTGGGAGGCCACTGTAGCCATACCTGGTCTTATTGGCTTAATGGCGTGCTTGCCTCGGGGCAAGGGACGGCCGCCCGCTGGAGGCCGGCCCCTCTCGAATCCGTCTGGTTGAGCGTCCGCCGTCTTCCTTGGGGTCCCTGCCCGATAGGGCCCGCCTCCGGTGGGCCGTACCGATAGGCCGTCATGGGGAACAGGGCTCCGCCTGCCCGGAGCGACGTCAGGGGAGATATGGCACAGTGCCCCGTCATGCAGAGATCTCCGTCTCTACGGAGCACTGTAGCCATGCCCGTCCTGAGCATTGGAGGCGACGCTCTTCACTGTAGCCATACTCTGACTTGTACTCTCGATGGGGGCTCGGCCGCACCGTAGTCGTGAGGTGGCCACCTGCCCGTTGCCGCCTGATGGGGTTATGTACCTAGGGTAGGGTCATGGACCTGATCCAAGTAACTTACCCCAGGACATCCTTAGAAGAGGTCGCCTTCCAGTCGACCGACGAGGATTCGCTCGACTGGCCTGAAGGACTCGACCACGAAGACTCACTCGACCACCAGGAGGTCAAGAGGCACTCCACACTGCAACGGCCTGTAATCAAGTAGACTTTATGATAGTAAAGGCACTTTATGTGGGGCGTTACCAGTAACGCCCCAGACTTAACTCACCTTAAACCCTCTCCTGCGTGGGCTGGCTGGGGTCCTGGCGCACTCTATATAAGCCACCCCCCTCCACAGGCAGAGGGGTTCGGCACCTTGTAGCTCATATACACATAATCCACTCGACCGCCTCCGGGCTCCGAGACGTAGGGCTGTTACTTCTTCCGAGAAGGGCCTGAACTCGTACATCCTTTGTGCTTACAACCTCTCCATAGCTAGGACCTTGCCTCTCCATACCTACCCCCCACTCTACTGTCAGGCTTAGAACCACGACACCGCCCTTTCTGGAGGGCGGCCGTCAGGAGCCGGTCAATCGGAGCGCCGTAGACTTGGATGGGCCGCCCTCTGGCAGCCGGCCGCTGAGCCAGCCGGCGCTAGAGGGTGGAGCTCCAGCTTGGGGTCCAGCAAGGTGGAGCTGGCCCAAAGTCTTCAAAAATTCAGGGACTCGGGTGAGCCTACCCGTGGCCCATTACTCCGACAGTCGTCCTCGAAGCCGGTGAGGCACCGCGGTCGAGGGGCTGCGAAGTCTCAGCGGCTTCCTCCCTCACCTGGCTCCGGGAAGACGCAGGTCCGCCGTGCGGCCAGCCGACTGCTGAGGCCGACCTCTTCCAGGCGGAGCTCGCACGGTTGGTCTTTGAACTTCGAGGCGGGAGATAGGTGGCGTGCCTGCTAAGCTTCCCAGGCCGCCGCCTGCCACGGGCGCGCCACGCGGCGCACGTCAGCCTGGTCAGCCTGCCACCCCACGTTTTAGACGGGACGTGACACTGGGCCGGGCCCGCCACTACCGTGCCTCAGCAGCCGGGCGGATCTGCTGCGCCGAAAGAGATGGTTGCCATTCCCACGACTATTAATGGCGTGGTGAATGCGCGCGGGAAACGGGGGCCGTGGGGACGTGGGCGCAGTTAATCCCACGACCCACGTCCCGCCCCCTCGGCTTCGTAGCTCGAGGGTTATAAGTAGGGAGGGGGGAGAGGTGCGGCAAAGCTCTCGCGCCCCTCCCACTCTTCTTCTTATTCTTATTTATCCACCGCTGCCGCTGCTGCTGCTCTGTGCCGCCGCCGTCGCCTACTGTCGTTGCACTTCTCCTCTCCATGCCGCTGGCCGGAAGCCATGGCACGCGAGAGAGGCGGCGATTGGGACGGATTGACCGTGATCGAAGATCACATTTCCTTCCTCCGCGACACGCGCCGGATGCCCAGCGCGGCCTTCGTCAACGCGCGGGTGCCGCCGGAGACAGAGATCTCGTCGGCGCCACAGGAAGGCAAGCGGGTCGTCTTCCGCTCGCACTTCCTCCGCGGCTTCGGCCTTCCGGTGAGTGGCTTCTTCCGCTCCTTCCTTGACTTCTACCATCTTCAGCCTCACCACCTCACGCCCAACTCCATGACTCTCCTCTCTGCCTTCGTCACGGCGTGCGAGGGCTATATCGGCGTCCTCCCCACAATCAAGCTGTGGGGAGCGTTATTTTATGGGAAGCTCGGCACCTCCGCCAGGGAGATGGCGGTCGAGTGTGGGGGCTTCGTTGCCGTGCGCCGACCGGCGAAGCGGAACGCCTTCCCCGTCATCAAGCTGGCGCAATCGGTGAAGATGTGGCAGCAGTCCTACTTCTATGTTGAGAACGTGGACCCGGCCGCCGAATTCCTCAACCTGCCGGCCTACAAGGCCGGCCCCCCCACTGGGGCTGGGCCCACCTGGGGGTACAAGCCGAAACCGGTGTCGGGTGACGCGGCGGCCGCCATTGGCCGACTCTGGGTGCTCCAGGGGTCGGAGGGGCTCATGGCCTTCGACCTCCTCATCGCCTTCGTCGAGCGCCGGGTCCTCCCGCTCCAGAGCCGCCCTCATCCGATCTTCCGGATGGGCGGACAGCACGATCCGTGCCGACTGTGCACGAAAGGGATGCCACCCGCTGAAGTAGCATGGATGGTAAACGAGATCTCCGACCTCAAAGTGTCAGAGGCGGAGTGGCGGTACGGGAAGCGGCCGTACTCTCGCCACAATCCACCGCCTGTTGTAAGTTTCTTCATTTTGTCCTTTGAACTATTTCCTTCAGCTTCGTTTCTCTTCATGATGCAACTTTTTCTTGGTTGCAGATTTACATGTCCGAGGCTACGGCCGCCCTCCTGGGGTCGGGTGCTGACCTCTAGCCGGACAGGGCAGAGAGCGACTTGGACGACCCCGACTTGGGGGCGGCCGCCCTGGCCGACGACGCGACAGGCGGCGGCGGCATGGCGGACGGCGGTGGTGGAGCAGGCAGCTCCGAGGCAGGCGGCGACATGGGGGCTTGGCCTGACGACGACGAAGACGAAGACGAACTGCGCCCTGCCCGGAGCTCCGCCACCACCGGCGCTGGCCCCTCTTCTGGACCGCCCGCCCATGGCAGCAAGCGCGAGCGGAAACAGGGTGCGGCCCTGTTCCGCAGCATCCTGAAGAAGCCCAACAACCCGGCTGCGGCAACCAGGCGGAAAGAAGCCGCGACCAAGGTGGCCCAATATCAGAGGCAGCCGAAGGTGCCTGTTATGGTGTCGGCGTAAGTATCCTTCCCTCACTTCTTGTCTTCTCATCAATCTAGCGTGAGAGCCCTCCAACTTGCCTTCTTATTTCAGGGCCCCGCTAACCCTCGAGAAGTCGAGCGCCGCCTCGGTCCTCAGGTTGGCAGCGACCTCCTCGAGCAGTCGGCGGATCGACCCGGCCGCCGACCTCCGGGAGGCGACAGAGCGGAATGCGCGGGAGGCGTGCGAGGAAGAGGTCGGCCGCCTGGCCAGGGAGCAGGCGGCCTTGTTTGCCGCATCTGCTGAGAGGGCGCTAGCGCAGGCGAAAGCCAAGGCCGCGGAGAAGCAGCGGCTCGCGGAGGCCGTACGCCGCCAATAGCCGCTACTCGTGGCGCCCCTGAACACCGCGCCGCCTCCGCCTAAATTCCATGCGACGGCCGGAGGGGTCGGAGACGACCACCTGCTCCGGGAGTGGGAGGGCGGTGACGTAGCCATGCCGGACGTCTTCGTGCCGCCGCCGCCTCCGCCCCCGCCGTCTCCGCCAGCCACCGAGCCACGGGACGAGCAGCCGGTTGCGCCGCCAGTGCCGCCGGTCGAAAATATGGTGGTAACAGACCTGATTCCTACAGTCCGCACCCCCACGCGCCGTCGTCTGGAGAAGGCGGCCTCAGCACCGCGGCCACAGAAGATCGGCGCCGCAAGCTCGTCGGCCCTCGACACCGAGGCGACCAGCGCCGCACCCGTGGGCTGGATACACGGGGGCGGGACGGGTGCCCTGAACCAGGCGTCTCTTGACGTCCAGGACAAGATCCGGGTAGGGTCACAGACCTGATCTAAGTAACCTGCCCAAGGACACCCTTAGAAGAGGTCACCTTCCAGTCGACCAACGAGGGACTCACTCGACTGACTTGAAGGACTCGACCACGAAGACTCACTCGACTACCAGGAGGTCAAAAGGCACTCTGCACTGCAACGGCCTGTAGTTAAGTAGACTTTATGATAGTTAAGACACTTTATGTGGGACGTTACCAGTAACGCCCTGGACTAAATACACCTTAAACCCTTCATTACGTGGGCTGGCTGGGGTCCTGGCGCACTCTATATAAGCCACCCCCCTCCACAGGCAGAAGGGTTCGGCATCCTGTAACTCATATGCACATAATCCACTCGACCGCCTCCGGGCTCTGAGACGTAGTGCTTTTACTTCCTCCGAGAAGGGCCTGAACTCGTACATCTCTTGTGTTTACAACCTCTCCATAGCTAGGACCTTGCCTCTCCATACCTACCCCCCACTCTACTGTCAGACTTAGAACCACGACAGTTGGCGCCCACCGTGGGGCGGGTGTCTTAGCGATTTTGTGGAGAAGTTGCGATTTTTCCGAGTACTTTCATCATGGTGGCTGCTGGAGTTTTGGTTGAGGGTCGAGAGATCCGTCTCGGTGCTCTCACCTTCGTCGCCGACGACTCCGCCTGGCTCCAGGAGGCCCCACTCGACGTCGATGCGCTCCCCGTCCGCGGTGCGACGCATTTTCGCGCATGTGTCCGCGGTGTTCTGCTGCGGCAACCGTCGACCCCGTATCGGTCGACTCCCCCATCGGCCACTCTCCCGGTCTCCCGCCAGCGCAAGCGCTCGGGCCGGTCGAGGCTTCAGCGGTGGGTGAGGCACGCGGTGGCTCGCCAGAGGGCCACCACCCAAGTCGCGGCAATCGAGCCCGACGAATCTCTCTACGGCCTGGTCGATCTGTCGACTGGCTCCGTAGAGACTGCATCCGAGTGCGATAGCAGTGATCCAGCGGCGGAAATCCTGATGGTCGACGGGCCCCGCAGTCCCCCTGGCTTCGCCCGTGATGGTGGAGCAGGCGACGGGGGCGACCCCGCTCGAGACCACGAAGAGTACCAGCCCGAGCCACTCGACTCTCTGCAAAGAGAGGAACTTCGCCGCAGGAACGTGGATGCCCTGCGTACTCCCATCGCAGGAGAAACCCCTGAGGCTCGCGCCTTGGAGGAGGCACGTTTGGCCAATTTGGCCGAACGCACTCGCCTGGAGAATCTTCAGCGAGCACTCGACGAGCGCGCGCGGCAACGAGTTCCCGACACCAGTCGACGTCAACTCTTCCCGCCGACTCAGGTATATCGAACCCCAATCAGAATTTAGCAGCTGCGACCCGTATAGCAGAGTCCATCCAGCCCTCTCAGTCGGAAGCTGGCAGAGGCTTGATGCAGATCAGGGATCTGCTCCGGGCAGCAGGAGATCAGAATTCGGCCGTGTCGCAGTCGTGCAACAGAATTCATAGTCGATCCGTCGCTGCGAATACAGTTCAGTCGGCTCACAGCCCCAGATCGCCTCCGCGGCGTGAAGGGCGAGAGAATCGGCAAGACCAATATGGTGACCGACTCGACCGAGATGATAGGCGTCAAGTGCCCAATTCCTCTCCGAGGGGTGGGTCTTACGCTCCTCGACAGCAAGATGACAGACGTCAGCTCAGTGCGGGGCGAAGAGTTCCAGTCGACCCCAGAGAACCAGGCTTCGATGCGCGATCCATTATCGTGCAAGGCTTAGTCGACCGGAACAGAGCCCATCGAGGTGGACTCGACAGAGATGCGCCCACAAGCAGTCGAGTGCATGTTTCTGGTCCTGAATGTTTCAGCAGAGCTATCAGAGCTGCAGTTATCCCTCCCAATTTCAGGTTGGCAATAGGAGTCAGCAAGTTCACTGGTGAGTCTAAGCCTGAAACTTGGCTTGAGGACTACCGAGTGGCAGTTCAGATTGGTGGTGGGAACGACGAGGTGGCCATGAAGCATTTGCCCCTCATGCTGGAAGGTTCTGCCAGGGCATGGTTGACTCAATTACCTCCTAGCAGCATTTACACTTGGGAAGATCTGTCCCGAGTGTTCATCAGAACGTTTGAAGGAACTTGCAAGCGACCGGCTGGATTGACAGAGCTGTAAGTCTGCGTGCAGAAGACCAATGAGACTCTCAGAGAGTATATTCAGAGATGGATCACTTTGCACCATACTGTGGAGAATGTGTCTGATCATCAGGCAGTCTGCGCCTTTAAGGATGGTGTCAAGAACAGAGAATTGAGTTTGAAATTTGGTCGAACCGGTGACATGAGCTTGAGTCGGATGATGGAGATTGCTACCAAGTACGCCAACGGCGAAGAAGAAGACCGACTCCGAAGCGGCAAGCACAAGCCGAGTCAGTCGGAAAAGGGAAACACCAGTCGGAAACAGAAGCGGAAGGCTGAACCGGCAGCTCCTGGAGAGGATCTGGCCGTGACTCAAGGAAAGTTTAAAGGGAAACCAAAAGGATCCTGGAACCCTAAGAAGGTAAAGGATAAAGAAGGGAACGACGTGATGGATATGCCGTGTCACATCCACACGAAGAAAGACGAAGAGGGGAATATCATCTACCCGAAGCATACGACTCGCCAATGTCGACTCCTAATCCAGCAGTTTCAGGGAAAACAGTCTAAGGACAAGGAGAAGGAGTCGGACAAGGCCGCAGACAAGGAGGACAGTGAGGAAGGATATCCGCATATCAACTCCACTCTGATGATCTTTGCAGATGTGGAAAGCAAGAGTCGATTGAAAGTCATTAACCGAGAGGTGAACATGGTCGCCCCAGCAAAAGCAAATTATCTGAGATGGTCCCAAACACCCATCACATTCGACCAATCTGATCACCCGACTCATATTGCCACCCCTGGGAGGCAAGCTTTGGTGGTCGATCCAGTTGTCGAAGGCACTCGACTGACAAAAGTGCTGATGGACGGTGGTAGTGGGCTGAATTTGTTGTATGCAGACACGCTGAAAGGAATGGGCATTCCGATGTCCCGACTGAGCACCAGTAACATGAGCTTTCATGGAGTTATACCAGGGAAGAAAGCCGAGTCACTCGGCCAAATAGCTCTGGATGTGGTGTTTGGTGATTCGAAACATTTTCGCAAAGAGAAGTTGACGTTTGAGGTCGTGGATTTTCAGAGTGCATATCATGCCATTTTGGGGAGACCAGCTTATGCACGGTTCATGGCTTGACCATGTTACGTGTACCTCAAATTGAAGATGCCCGGCCCCAAAGGAGTGATCACTGTCATCGGTGATCGGAAAAAGGCAGAAGAGTGCTTTCAGAAGGGCTCAAAGATTGCCGATTCCCAGGTGACAGCAGTCGAGTTCGAAGAATACAAGCAAAACGCAGATCCGAGTGATTTGCTGCGATCCAAGAAACCCGCCACAGAATCTGCTTTTCAGTCGTCCGGTGAGACAAAGCCTGTTCACATTCACCCGACCGACCCCGATGCAGCTCCGACCCACATCTCCACAACACTCGACCCGAAATAGGAAGAAGCGCTCATCCAGTTCCTCCGTGAGAACTGGGACATTTTTGCATGGAAGCCCGCTGACATGCCAGGTGTTCCCAGGGGACTGGCTGAGCATCGCCTAAGAGTCGACTCATCTGCAAAACCAGTCAAAGAGCATCTTCGGCGGTCCGCCGTCCAGAAGACAAAAGCCATTGGTGAGGAAGTGGCTCGACTGTTGGCGGCAGGATTTATCCGAGAGATATACCACTCCGAGTGGCTCGCTAATGTCGTCATGGTTTCTAAGAAGGACAAATCGCTCCGAATGTGCATTGATTTCAAGCACATCAACCGGGCCTGCCCGAAAGATCATTTTCCTCTCCCTCGCATAGATCAAATTGTTGACTCGACCGCGGGATGCGAGAGACTGTCTTTTCTAGACGCCTACTCCGGGTACCACCAGATCCATCTGTACGGACCCGACGAGGTAAAAACAGCTTTCATCACTCCATTCGGGTGCTTCTGCTATATCACCATGCCATTCGGCCTCAAGAATGCCGGAGCCACATTTATGCGAATGATTCAGAAGTGTCTACTCACTCAAATCGGTCAGAATGTGGAAGCGTATATGGATGATATCGCCGTCAAGTCACGAAAAGGTTCCGACCTGCTCGCTGACCTCGCCGAAACATTTGCCAACCTCAGAAGGTATGATATCAAGCTCAATCCATCAAAGTGCACATTTGGAGTTCCTGGTGGCAAGTTACTCGGTTTTCTCATTTCCGAGCGAGGAATCGACGCTAATCCAGAGAAGATCGGCACTATTCTCCGAATGAAACGCCCTGTGCGAGTGCACGATGTCCAGAAGCTTACTGGATGCTTGGCCGCATTAAGTGATTCATCTCACGACTCGGTGAAAAGGCATTGCCTCTTTACCGACTGGTGAAGAAGGCAGACAAGTTCGAGTGGACTCCAGAAGCTGATGCAGCGTTTGCCGAGCTAAAAGCTCTGCTCTCCACCCAACCGGTGCTTGCCGCTCCAATCAGCAAAGAGCCTCTGTTGCTTTATATCGCAGCCACAGGACAAGTCGTCAGTACTGTGCTTACGGTCGAGCGGGAAGAAGAAGGAAAAGCTCTCAAAGTTCAGCGCCCAGTGTATTATTTGTCTGAAGTCTTGACTCCATCCAAGCAGAGATATCCTCATTATGAGAATCTTGTGTATGGAATATACATGACCACAAAGAAGGTTGCTCATTATTTCTCTGATCATTCCATCACAGTCGTCAGCGACGCTCCACTATCAGAGATTTTGCACAACAGAGATGCAACTGGTCGAGTGGCGAAATGGGCGATTGAACTTCTTCCCCTTGATATCAAGTTTGAGGCAAAGAAAGCCATTAAGTCCCAGGCAATAGCAGATTTCCTCGCCGAGTGGATTGAACAGCAGCAGCCGACTGAAGTTCACTCGGAGCATTGGACCATGTTCTTTGATGGCTCTAAGATGTTGAATGGTTCCGGTGCTGGGGTTGTCCTGGTTTCCCCCAGAGGAGATAAGCTCAGATATGTGCTCCAGATTCACTTTGATTCCTCCAACAATGAGGCAGAATATGAGGCCCTCTTATACGGATTGCGCATGGCCATTTCACTCGGCGTCCGTCGCCTGATGGTCTATGGCGACTCGGATTTAGTGGTCAACCAAGTGATGAAGGAGTGGGACGTGAGAAGCCCAGCCATGACTGGATACTGCAGTGCAGTGAGGAAGCTGGAGAAGAAGTTCGAGGGGTTGGAGCTCCATCATATACCCCGACTGAAAAATCAAGCAGCTGATGATCTAGCAAAGATAGGTTCCAAGAGGGAAGCCATTCCGAGTGGTGTGTTCTTGGAGCATATACACACTCCGTCAGTCAAAGAAGATCCTTTCACCGAAGAAGCTCCACAGCCCAAGAGTGCCACAGACCCGACTGAGGTTGAAGTCCCAGCAGTGGTCGACTTGGTCATGGAGATCTTGGTGGTCATTCCCGACTGGACAGTTCCATATATCACGTATATCCTGAGAAAAGAGCTCCTGGAGGATGAGGAAGAGGCTCGACAGATCGTCCGTCGATCTAAAGCCTTTACCGCAATCAAAGGACAGTTATACAGAGAAAGCGCGACTGGAGTCGGTCAGAAGTGCGTAACACCAGAAGAAGGTCGAATCATCCTTAATGATATCCACTCGGGGACCTGTGGTCATCATGCGTCCTCTCGGACCATCGTGGCCAAAGCATACCGAGCCGGATTTTACTGGCCAAAGGCGAATAAGATGGCAAAGGAAATAGTGGATAAGTGCGAGGGATGTCAGTTCTACTCGAATATGTCGCACAAGCCTGCATCAGCCCTGAAGACCATTCCACTCGTCTGGCCTTTCGCAGTATGGGGGTTAGACATGGTCGGTCCTTTGAGAACAAGACGAAGTGGCTTCACGCATGTACTGGTGGCAGTCGACAAGTTCACCAAGTGGATTGAGGCTAAACCAATCAAGAACCTTGACGCCGGTGCTGCTGTTAGCTTCATCAGGGAACTAATATTCAGATATGGAGTCCCGCACAGCATCATTACGGATAATGGGTCGAACTTTGACTCGGAGGAATTCAGAAATTTCTGTAACTCTCAAGGCACACGAGTCGACTACGCTTCAGTCGCTCATCTGTAGTCGAATGGACAAGCAGAGCGAGCCAATGGCCTGATTCTCAAGGGATTGAAACCCCGACTGATGCGTGATCTCAAGCATGCAGCTGGAGCTTGGGTCGACGAACTTCCCTCGGTGCTTTGGGGACTGCGGACCACACCTAATCGGTCGACCGGAAGAACTCCATTCTTCTTGGTCTACGGAGCTGAAGCAGTCTTGCCGAGTGATCTTCTCCACAATGATCCTCGAGTTGAAATCTACAACGAAGCAGAAGCTGAACAAGCGCGGCAGGACGCAGTCGACCTTTTAGAGGAAGAAAGGGAGATGGCTCTGATCCGGTCGACCATCTACCAACAAGATTTGCGTCGTTTCCACGCCAGAAATGTGAGGGGTCGAGCCTTCCAGGAAGGAGATTTAGTTCTCCGAGTGGATCCGAAGAAACAACACAAGCTTGCTCCTTCTTGGGAAGGACCCTTCATCGTCACCAAAGTTCTCCACAACGGGGCGTACCGTCTTTACAACGTCGAACATAATATCGACGAGCCTCGAGCTTGGAACGCGGAACTACTCGGCCCATTTTACACTTAAGCTTTATCACTCGGATGAGTTGCAATAAAGTACTTCTGTAGTTCATGGACCTCAAAATAATAGTGTCATAGTTCCTCCATAATTTTTGTCACTTTTTATTTTGTCCAATAAAATTTCCCCTCAGTGGGTGACTTAGCTCGAATCCGTTTCACCTAAGTTTGTAAAAATCCTCCGGGTGGTGAGCCAGGCTCCCACTCGGAGGCTTAGTTGCGAATCCGCTTCGCCTAAGATTAAATAAAATCCTACCGAGTGGTGAGCCAGACTCCCACTCGGAGGCTTAGCTGCGAATCCGTTTCGCCTAAGATTACATAAAATCGTACCGAGTGGTAAGCCAGACTTCCACTCGGGGGCTTAGCTGCAGTCCAAGTACTCGCCTAAGTTATCAGAAATCCTACTGAGTGAAGAGCAAACCTCTCACTCGGGGGCTTAGCTGCAGCCCAGTGCTCGCCTAAGATATAAAAATCCTACCGAGTGAAGAGCAAACCTCTCACTCGGGGGCTTAGCTGCAGCCCAGTGCTCGCCTAAGATATAAAAATCCTACCGAGTGAAGAGCAAACCTCTCACTCGGGGGCTTAGCTGCAGCCCAGTGCTCGCCTAAGATATAAAAATCCTACCGAGTGAAGAGCAAACCTCTCACTCGGGGGCTTAGCTGCAGCCTAGCGCT
>NC_041385.1:195680088-195730458 GCF_002162155.2 Triticum dicoccoides | reverse complement strand
AAATCCTACCGAGTGAAGAGCAAACCTCTCACTCGGGGGCTTAGCTGCAGCCCAGCGCTCGCCTAAGTTATCAGAAATCCTACCGAGTGAAGAGCAAACCTCTCACTCGGGGGCTTAGCTGCAGCCCAGTGCTCGCCTAAGATATAGAAATCCTACCGAGTGAAAAGCAAACCTCTCACTCGGGAGGCTTAGCTGCAGCCCAGCGCTCACCTAAGTGGACTAAGGAATAAGTCGATTGCAGTAAGCGCCCTGCTTTGAACCTGCAAAAGACATTTCGAGCCAAAAGCAATCATATTCAAACACCAAATTCAAGTTCGGATCGATACCTAAAGGAACCGAAAGTGCTCAGGCGCTAAGCCCGTTAAGGTTTATCGGTTACAACTCCACTCGGCATACCGAGGCAAATTTAAAGCGTCGAGCTTAGAAGAAGTTTTTTACCCCTCCTGTGGAGGGCTGGAAGGTGCAACAAACTCATCAAGATCAATTCCATCTTCGATCCGGGTGGCAGCCGCAAGGAAAGTTTCCATAAAGGACCTGAAGTCGTGTTTCTTGGTGTTGGCCACCCGGAGGGCCGCCAGCTTGTCTTCTCGCGCATCTTTGAAGTGGACTCGGGCCAGACACAGAGCAACATCTGCACCGCACCGAGCCGAGGACTTTTTCCACTCCTGCACTCGACCAGGGATCGTGTTCAAGCGAGCCATCAGCGACTCGAGGTCGTTCTGATGTGTCTCCCCGGGCCAGAGTGTCGAGTCGATGCGAGATGTGGCGACCTTCAGCCTTGCAAGATAGTCCACGATGGCTGCAACACGGGACTCCAGTCGGAAAACATTCATGGCAACTTCGTCGTCCATCGGAGAATTGACGGGGTCAAGGTTTGGTTCCAGCCGGCTAGTTTCTTCTTCAAAGTTTTGACAAAATTCTGCAAGGACGATTACCGAGTCAAGGAGATGGTCGAATGGAAAAACCACGGTTGGAAATGATCGCCGAGCATAGAGATTTACCTTCAAGCATAAGAAACAGCTTCTTGGCAAGACCATTCAAGAAGGCCTCCAGATCTTTTTTCTTCCCAAGAGCAGCTTTCAGATTGGCATTTTCTTGCTCAAGCTTGGCAACTGAAGCTAACTTCTCGTCAACAAGCTTGATCTTCTCAGCTAGTTCAAGGTCCTTCTTCCGTTGGGCCTCCCTCACCTTACCTTCAAGTTACAGCAAGATCAGATTTTGAAACAAATGAAGGGAAAAAGCAGTCGTCAAGGTCTCACCAAACATACCTTCGGTCTCCTCCTTTGCCTTCGTCAGTTTCTCCTGAACCAGCTTCAAATTCAGCTCGAGCTGAACGTGCTTGTTTTCTAGCTCAGAGTAGCGAGCCACAAGATCACAGGAGTTCTGCGAAGAACCAATCGACTAAATGTCAAATATAATTCACTTCCGAGTGAAAAAGGAAAAATCACACATTTCTAAGACTACAGCCGAATACAAGCATTCGACCGTAGTCTCGGGGACTACACCCAGTGGGTGCACTCAGCGTGCCCCCACTAATCCTATTGAAGATAGAGTCGACCAGTCGACCTCAAAAAAAAAGAGAGATATATTCTTTAAGACTGTAATCGACTGCAAGCAGTCGACCACAGTCTCGGGGACTACACCCAGTGGGTGCACTCAGCGTGCCCCCACCGGTTTGCGAAATTCATTCGACGTAGTCGAATGACGGAAAGACTGAAATTATAAAGCCTAAGGCCGACTGCCAGCAGTCGACCTTAGCCTTGGGGACTACACCCAGCGGGTGCACTCAGCGTGCCCCCGCTAACACGGAGTTTAATCAACACACCCACTGGGTGACTACTATAAATTCTGGAAACGAAAAGTTTTTGGTAGCATATCCTTACAGAACAAATGGTGGTCGACTGACCTGAACATTGCGTTGGAGGGCGGAACTGGCGTCGTAAGCTGCCTGGCTCGCATCCCGGATGGTCTTCAACTGCTCCATCATGATCCCTGCCTGGCGTATTGCCTCCTTCGCTGTGCCAGCTTGGTCCTCTGGGACGTGGTGCGTCGTGAAGAGGGAGGGCTGCGGAGCACTCGTCAATGGATCTGCGAAGGACACGGTGTGTCGAGTGGTGTTCTCCTCCTCCGCGACCAGAGCCTCAGGCACCGTCACATCCTGGGTCACCCTGCTGGCAGACGCTTTCTTACTCCTTCTGTACTTCAGCGGTTCCTCATCTTCATCATCATCAGGGAGAGTGATTACAACATTGGATGGAGCTACAGAAAAGAATTAGAATTAGAGATCATGAGTCGGTCGACTAAAAATGGCGTTAAGAGTATAGTACCTGGTTTTGAGGTTGCTGCGTCCTCCATCTCATGGTCATCAGCCCGGGCTGAGGTCTCAGAAGTAGCAGCACTGCAACTCCAAAGAATCAGTCGACTAACTCCAGCGCCAACCAGAGACAAAGTTCACACAGAACAAGAAGACTTAAGCAACATGATTACCCTGATATGGTGGGGATGGACACCTTCATCTTCGGCAGGTGCTTGGTCGGCTTCGACGGGGCCGCCCTGGGCTGCTTCGACGCCTTTTCAGTCGGCGCCGGAGAGGTGGTCCGAGGGCGCTTGGTCGACTGTGTAACAGTCGCAACCCCCTCGCCGCGTTCGGTCGCAGGGTCATGGACAAGTTTCGACCGCCTTTCTGAGCGCGGTGGTGCGACCTCCTCCTCCTCCTCCTCTTCCTCGTCCTCATCATCATCATCGTCATCGTCATCGTCAGCATCATCGGCCTCAGCGGCGTCCGAGTCCCACTCCTCCTCCTGGCTCTCGTCCCCGCTCGCTTCTCCCTCCTCAGTCGGAGCCTGCGCTCAGTTGGGCATCGAGTACAGTTTGGTGAGGGCCTGATAAACAACAAGACAAAGTTCAGTCGACCGGTCGGCAGAGAAAACAGAAATAAATACGACGAGAATACAATGGGAAGTGGAGCAGACATACCTTGTTTGGGTCACTGTGGCAGTCGAGTGGAGGAATCCTTCTGGCTCCGCGAGGGTTATCCTTGTTCCCAGTAACAGCGGCCATCCATCTTTCTAGACTGGCATCGTCGACTGTTTCTGGATTGACCCGAGTCACATCCTCAGTCCCGCAGTACAACCACATGCAATGGCTCCGAAACTGAAGAGGCTGGATTCGGCGCCTAAGGAAAACCTCCAGGAGATCCATACCCGTCACTCCCTCCCAAACCAACTGAACTACGCGCTCCATCAGCATCTTCATGTCAGCTTTCTCCTCCGGAATCAACTTCAGAGAGGAGGGCTTGTTCACTCGGTCCATGGTAAATTGAGGGAGTCCACTCGACTGCCCCGGCGTCGACTCGTCCTGGCAGTAGAACCAGGTCGACTGCCAGCCTCTGACTGACTCGGGAAATGTCATGGCTGGGAAGGTGCTCTTGTTCCTCACCTGGATCCCCAGACCTCCACACATTTGGACCACTCGGGTTCTTTCGTCGCCTGGACTCCCCTTCTTCACGGTTTGGGAGCGACATGTGAATATGTGCTTGAACAAGCCCCAATGCGGTCGACAGCCTAGAAAACTCTCACACATGGACACAAACGCGGCGAGATAGGCGATAGAATTCGGGGTGAAGTGGTGGAGTTGCGCTCCAAAAAAGTTCAAGAAACCACGGAAGAAAACGCTCGGCGGCAAAGAGAATCCGCGGTCGACATGGGTAGCCAGAAGCACGCACTCACCCTCTTCCGGCTGGGGCTGCCATTCTTTCCCCGGAAGCCTCGCAGCTCCATGAGGGATCAGGCCCTCGTTGGCCATGTCGAGGAGATCCTTCTCCGTGATGGTAGACTGGACCCAATCTCCCTGGACCCAGCCTTTCGGCAGGCGAGATCTAGATGAAGACCCACCGCGGCTGGTGGATCTCGCCTTCGCCTTCTCCATCGCTGACGCCTTCTTCGCGCGCTCCAGCACCGCCATCTTCTCCTTGACCATGGCTACCGGCGGGGCGCGTGAGGAGAAGTGGTGCGGAGGCGAGAGCGAGCACGTTGGGCGGAGGCGAAGGGGGCGGAGAGAGAATGCTGAGGCACTGTTCAAAAAACCCTCGCCGGGCGCATTTATAAGATCCCTTCCGAGTGGATGACAGGTGGGCCCGGTCGATCTAATCATATCCTGGAACTGTTACGCGGGCGGGATACGTGGCGAAGAAAGCGGCGCGGGGATCGAGGCGTCTATGTCCCATCCCATCCGAACGCCGCGGTCCGCTCCGCTTCGCGCGTTTCCCCAAATTTCGCATCCCGTGGATCCGCGAACGGCAGATCAGTCTGTCAGGCGCGGGATTTCCTGCGATCCGTCGCTCGGAAATCGACGAAGCCCGAAAGATCACTCGACGAAGGAAAAGAATGGATCGAGTCGACTGAAGACAAGTTGCTCACTATCAACGAAGAGATTCTCCGGTTCAGAACAACGCACGACCAGTGTGCAAAGGTTAATTGGAAACAGCATCAACTCCTCCGTCACTCAAAGCCTCAATCCATTCGGGGGCTAATGATGGGGTCATGTACCTAGGGTAGGGTCACAGACCTGATCTAAGTACCCTGCCCAAGGACACCCTTAGAAGAGGTCACCTTCCAGTCGACCAACGAGGGACTCACTCGACTGACTTGAAGGACTCGACCACGAAGACTCACTCGACTACCAGGAGGTCAAAAGGCACTCTGCACTGCAACGGCCTGTAGTTAAGTAGACTTTATGATAGTTAAGACACTTTATGTGGGACGTTACCAGTAATGCCCCTGACTAAATACACCTTAAACCCTTCATTACGTGGGCTGGCTGGGGTCCTGGCGCACTCTATATAAGCCACCCCCCTCCACAGGCAGAAGGGTTCGGCATCCTGTAACTCATATGCACATAATCCACTCGACCGCCTCCGGGCTCCGAGACGTAGGGCTTTTACTTCCTCCGAGAAGGGCCTGAACTCGTACATCTCTTGTGTTTACAACCTCTCCATAGCTAGGACCTTGCCTCTCCATACCTACCCCCACTCTACTGTCAGACTTAGAACCACGACAGCGGAGGCCCTCAAGTGTTGCAACGAGGCCTTCTTGGAGTCGCACACCGCCATCCGCATAAGTTGTCTTTGGCTTTCTTCTTCGGATGAACCTCTTGCTTCTCTCGTGGGGGCGCGCAAGCGCACCCACTGGGTGTAGTCCCCAAGTTCCGGGCCGGCTGCTGAGCAGGCGGGCCGGAACTTTGTCTTGCGATTGTTGACTGCTGACTTCATCTGATGTCTCTTCTGCAGGACTATCACAATCTCTGCGCGATTGCCTACAACTCCAGGGTTCGGGAGCTGGAGACGCAGACGACCCATCTGGCCGAGAGCCGGCGTAAGTTTCTCTCTTCTTTCTTTGCGGGGGCGCGCTGGCGCACCCGCGGGCTGTAGTCCCCGAGGTTCGGGCCAACTGCTGAGCAGCCAGGCCGAATCTCCTCAGTTGTTTCTTTACTTCGTCAATTACTTCTTTTCCATGAGGGGCGATGGCGCGCCCGCTGCATTAGTCCCCGAGGTTCGGGCCAGCTGCTGAGCAGTCGGGCCGAATCTCCTTGGTTGTTTCTTTCCTTTGTCTTGTCCGCTTGACTGATGCTTTTTTCTTCTCTTTCTTTCTTCAGAGGCCAATGCCGCCATGCAGCAGCAGCTGGGCGAAGCCAACATCGTCCTGCGTGGCAAGGAGGCGGAGTGCAGCAAGCTGGCGGAGGAGCGGGACCGCCTGGTCGCTCAACTTGCCGAGCAGGCGGAAGCCCTCAAGGAGGCCCAACTGAAGGTGAAGATGATGGAGACCAATCTCCTCGCCGAATTTGAGATCGAGCGCTCCGCCTGGGACGACAAGGAGGCCCAGATGATGGCCTGTTTCAGCAGCATCAAAGACTTGGTCGATGGTAAGCCTCATTCTCTTGGTTTCTTGTTTTGAGCTGTCGGCCCTTGCTTATAGCCTTGGCCTTTTTCTTCTTCCGCCCGGACATACTTCTTCCCGGGCCATTCTGTAGCCGCGATCCAAATGATCGAGGCCCAGCATGAGGAGCAAAGGGTGGAGGGTGCGCAAATCACCGTTGGTGCTCCCCGAACTCTTGGCGAACAGATCCTCAACATTCAGGCCCGGCTTCGGCCTGCTCATCGCACGCTACGCCGCCTCCAGCGCATCGGAGCCCAGGCGGTCTCCGCCCTCTGGCCAGGCTTGCCGGCTCCGCGCACCCCAAGTCGGACTGCCGATTGGCTGGAGGTGGCGGCGGCCGCCTGGAAGCCTGGAAAGGCTCGGCAGCCCGGGCAGGGGCGCGCTGGGCCTTAGAATTCGTCAAGGCGTGGTACCCTGGGCTAGATCTAGCCCAGTTGGCCACGTTTCGACTGGAGGCGCAGGAGGAGCTGGCGGTGGTGGAAGCTGAGCTTGTCAACAGGGCAGCGGCGATCGCCGACATCACCGACACCAGTGTCTTTGTCCTGGAGGTGGTCGAGGAAGGCGGCGAAGCTCCGCATGAGTGGCTCGGGTTAAACCCGAAGGACAGCGAAGATTCAGCCGAAGTCATCGACTCTAGTGACGAAGGGGAAGATGGGGAGGAGGAAGAGGAGGATGAGGATGAGGAAGACGAGGAGAGCAACGTCGACCTGCCGAAGGTCGGGGTGGACGGTCAGCCCCAGCCTGACCGGGCCTCAAGCAACGAGCCGCACACCGAGGTGTTGCCCGCTAATGGAGGCATCCAGGTGGGGGCCGCCCAGCCGCCCGTTCCTCCAACAGACGCCATCGACTCCATCCTCCAGCACTCCAACGCCTCGCCTGCTGCTAGTGATTCCTCCGTTCGGATGGAGCCGCCTGCCGCGCCAGGCAGTGCAGCTGACTCCAGCGTCCAGCCAGAGTCCTCGGCCACGCCATCCGGCACTGTCTAGCCGGATCCTTCTGCTGCACCAACCGGCACTGCCCAGCCGGAGTCTTCTGGTGCTCCTTAGGATTTTATCTGCTTTCCGCTTGCTGCTCTGAACATTTTGTTAAATTCGTGCAACTCCACCCGTGGGGTGTATATCAAAACTCTGTTTGAATGCCGACCAGAGGCCTTTATCCATGTAAATATTTATCATTGCTTATGCTTGCTGTGCCGACCTCCAGCCTTTTTTCCCTTTTTCTCCTTGGTTTATTCCTTTGCCGCCAACTCTTGGCTATGCTCTTACCAGCCGGTCAGCCGCTCTGTGGACCGTAGCTGATTTGAGCACTCTAGCCATTTGTGAGGGGGCTAGGACTTATACATTCGGAGTTTTTGGTAATAAAAGCGGAGGCCGGCCGTCCGGCCGCCAAGCAGCAAGACGGCTAGGTGCGATGCCGCCCTCTACTATATGCGTTTTCTTCCTTAGTCATTCTTTCGTGTGGGGCACTACCTTGCAACCTTTGCCCGCCATACAGTCGCTCTGCGAGCTGTGGTTCTAACAAAAGAAGTTTTTGGTGCCAGCACACTACTTGTCCGGCTGCAGGAGGCGGCATATTGTAGAAGGCGGCGAGGCTCCGGGCCGACTGGTCGGACCCGGTGCCAGGCGGAAGAAATAAAACTATACATTCTCATAGGCATGACACTTACCATATAGATAAAAGAGGGCAGTCCCTGAGCTCTTCTCGGGGGACCCGGAGTCTTTATACATAGTACAAAAGGTAGCGTGATACATACTGCTTTCAACTGTAAAACCTTCGGAGGAGGTTTGTGTTCCATGGCCTCTCTGTCTCTTTGCCTGAATCATCTCTCTTGCGTGCTCTAGGCTTCTGGGCATCGATCAGATAGTAGGCATCGTTGCCCAACACCTTAATGATAATAAAAGGGCCTTCCCAAGGTGCCGAGAGCTTGTGCTGTCCGGCTGTTCGCTGGATCAGCCGGAGCACAAGGTCCCCCTCCAGGAAGGATCTTGTCTTCACCTTGCGGTTGTAGTATCGGTGCAGACTTTGCTGGTAGATGGCCGAGCGGCTGAGTGCCAACAGCCGGCCTTCCTCCAGCAAGTCGACGCTGTCCTCTCGTGCCTCCTTGGTGTCCGCCTTGGTGTACATGGTGACTCTCGGGGAGTCGAACTCAGTATCTGTCGGGATGACGGCTTCGGCACCGTATACGAGGAAGAATGGTGTGAAGCCCGTTGACTTGTTCGGAGTTGTGCGCAGGCTCCAGAGGACGGCCGGCAGTTCGTCGAGCCAGTAGCCGGCCGAACGCTCCAGAGGCTCGACCAGTCGGGGCTTGAGGCCGGACAAAATGAGGCTGTTTGCACGCTCCACTTGGCCATTTGACTGTGGGTGGGCAACAGACGCTAAGTCCAGGCGGATGCCCTGTGTTGCACAGAAATGAGCCAAGGCTCGTTTGGCGAGGTTGGTTCCGTTGTCGGTGATGATGCTGTGTGGGATGCTGTATCGCGTGGTTATGTCGGTGATGAAGGTCACGGTAGTCGGCCCATTCAGCCTCTTGATTGGTTTTGCCTCTATCCACTTGGTGAACTTGTCCACAGCAACAAGCAAGTGAGTCATGCCACCGCGGGCCGTCTTGAATGGTCCTACCATATCCAGTCCCCATACAGCAAAGGGCCAGGCTATGGGAATGGTCTTGAGTGCATAAGCCGGTAGGTGTGGCTTGGAGCGGAACCTCTGACACCCTTGACACTTCTGAACTAGCTCTTTGGCCTCTTCCAGGGCAGTCGGCCAGAAGAACCCATGGCGGAAAGCCTTGGTCACAAGTGATCTTGAAGCCGCGTGGTGGCCGCACTCTCCCTGGTGGATATCCTTGAGTATTGCTTGGCCTTGGTCCGACTCCACACACCGCTGATAAACCCCTGTGACGCTTCGTCGCACCAGCTCTTTGTTGACTATGGTATAGGCTGCTTCTCGCCTCTGCACTTGTCGGGCTAAGGTCTCATCGGTCGGCAGCTCTTTATTCACAAAGAATTTGAGGATCGGCTGAGCCCATGAGGGCGCTGCAATTTCTTCAACTACGACTACTGCAACTTGTATGAGGGTGGTTGGGCCGGGAGGCGGCGGGTTGGGAGCTGCTTCTGCCTGCTGTGTTGAAGAAGTCCTAGGGCCGACTACTGAAGTCCCCGGGCCGCCTGCTGAAGTCCCCGGGCCAGGTTCTGAAGTCCCCGGGCCAGGTTCTAAAGTCCCCGGGCTGACAGACGGCTTCAGAAGGCGGCGTAGGGCAACGCCGACTGGTATTGCTTGTCGGGTGGAACCAATTCGTGCCAAGGCATCTGCTTGCTCGTTGTCATTTCTTGGCACGTGAAGGAACTCGCACCCGTCGAAGTATCCACTGAGTTGCTGTACGAGGAAGCGGTAGCTTGCCATGTTTGCATCCTTGGCGTCCCAGTCGCCTGACGACTGCTGGACCACCAAGTCGGAGTCACCATAACACAGGACATGGCGAATGCCGAGTTCCTTGGCAAGCTGGAGCCCGTGTATGAGTGCCTCATATTCTGCTACGTTGTTGGAGGCAGCGAAGTGGACTTGCAACACGTATTTGAGCTTGTCGCCCTTGGGAGAGGTGAGGACGACGCCGCTCCCAGACCAGTGCGCATTTTTGAACCATCAAAATGCATCCGCCAATGAGTGGAGTCTGGTGTAGGCGGCAAATATTGGGTCTCGTCCCAATCGACGAGGAAGTCAGCCAACACTTGTGATTTGATGGTGGTGCGAGGCTAGTAGTAGATGGTGTAAGGGGCCAGATCAATACCCCACTTGGCCACTCGGCCAGAAGCATCCCGACTTCCAATGATCTCAGCGAGCGGGGCTGTGCAAACGACGGTTATCGGGTGCTCTTGAAAGTAAGGCTTCAACTTCTTGGCGGAAAAATGCACGCCGTAACACATCTTCTTGTAATGGGGGTAGTTTTGCTTGGAGGCGGACAATACTTCGCTCAAGTAATACACCGGTCTCTGGACCGGCAATGCTTTGTCCTTCTCCTTGCACTCTACTACCATGACTACGCTGACAACCCGACTGGTGGCTGCAATGTAGAGGAGCATGGGCTCCTTCTCAATCGAAGCCGCTAGGATAGGCGGGGTTGCCAACATCTTCTTGAGTTGGAGAAATGCTTCATCCGCCTTGTCGTTCCACTCGAAAAAAGTGGTCTTCTTCATGAGTTGGTACAGGGGAAGAGCCTTCTCGCCCAGCCGACTGATGAAACGGCTGACTGATGCCAGGCAACCGGTGAATTTCTGCATGTCCAGCAGTCGGGTGGGTACTTTCATCATCTCAATTGCCTTGATCTTCACGGTATTGCACTCTATGCCGTGCTCTGAGACCAGGAAACCGAGAAGCTGGCCGGCTGGCACTCCAAAGACACATTTCTCCGGGTTGAGCTTGATCTGGAATCGGCGCAGGTTCTCAAAAGTCTCTGTGAGGTCCTCCAGCAGCGTGCCATGCTTCTCCATCTTCACCACCACATCATCCACATATACATGGGAATTTCTGCCGAGTTGCTTGAGGAGACACTTCTGCATGCAACGCTGAAACGTGGTGTCGGCGTTTCTCAAGCCGAACGTCATGGTCAGGTAGCAGAAGGCTCCAAACGGCATGATGAAGGCGGTCTTCAGCCTGTCGGCCGGGTTCAGCTTTATCTGGTGATAACCTGAGTATGCGTCCAAGAAACTCAACAGCTCGCATCCGGCTGTGGAGTCTATCACTTGATCAACCCTTTGCAGAGCGAAGGGGTCTTTGGGGCAGGCTTTGTTGAGGCTGGTGTAGTCAACGCACATGCGCCACTGCTTGTTCTTCTTCAACACTAGGACTTGGTTGACCAGCCACTCTGGAAAGAATACTTCCATGATGAATCCGGCTGCTAGAAGCCGGCTATCTCTTCTCTGACAACTCTTCTCTTCTCTTCCGACAGGCGGCGCAAGGGCTGTCTGACCGACTTGACGTCAGGTCGGACATGTAGCTTGTGCTCGGTGAAATCCGTCGGAACACCCGGCATGTCTTTGGGAGACCATGCAAAGATGTCCCAATTCTCACGGAGGAAATTGACGAGCTCGCTTTCCTATTTGCTGTCAAGGCCTGTGCCTACGACAGCGTGCCTCTCCGGGTGCTCCGGGTCCAAGGGTATTTTCTTTGTTTCCTTGGCCGATTTGAACGAGCCCTCAACCTCCGACTCCTGGGGGGTGGGTGACATTTCCGGCTTCTTGCCTGCCAATGCCACCACCCGGTCAAGGAGCCGCTTCTCGGCTGCAATCACGAGGGACTCGGCCAGCCGGCTGCTATCTGCGGCGCAAGCGATCGACTTCTTGTAGTCTCCGACTACTGTTAGGATCCCCTTGGTATTCGGCATCTTCATCTTGAGGTAGGCGTAGTGGGGGACCGCCATGAACTTGGCCGGAGCAGGCCGGTCAAGCAGTGCATGGTAGGGGCTCTCAAGGTCCACCACTTCAAACCAAACTGGCTCTCAGCGGAAATGATTCTTGTCTCCGAAGAGGACATCAATCTGGGTCTTGCCGGTTGGTGAGCAGGAAAGGCCAGGGACTATGCCATGGAATACAGTCCGACTGGGGACGAGCTGCTTCTGCTTAATTCCCAACCTCTCCATTGTGTCGCGGTATAGGATATTGATGCTGCTGCCGCCATCTATCAAGACTCTAGAGAAATGGGCTGCTCACCTCTCCGTTGCAAGGGTTGCTTCTAGGACCAGGGCATATGAACCAGGGGAAGGCATCACCTCCGGGTGGTCGGCCCTGCTCCAACTGATAGGCTTCTCGGACCAACGCATGAACTCTGGAGTGTTGGAGGCCAATGCTTGCACTTCTTGTTGTTGTTGCCATCTGCTGCGTCTGTCATCGGCCACGCTGGTGAACACAATATAGGCTTTGTGTTCCTCCGGGTACTCGTCTTGTATGGCGCCGACTGGTCGGGCCGCCGGCTGCTGGGACTGAGGAGGCAGTGGTCCAGCAGGCGGAGGAGGCAGGAGTCCATCTCCCTTGGCAATTCTGGTAAGCCCGTGACACTTCCTTGTGGTGTGGTTGGAGGGCTTCGCGCCACTATGGAACTTGCAGGGTGCATCCAAGGTTTGCTCATAAGAGAAAGCAGGCAACCAATTTGACTTGCCGCCCTTCTGCCGCTTGGGGGCCGGCTACCCTTCTGGCTGCTGATCCTCGACCGTTGCCACCTGCCGGCTGGTGGAAGCCGGCTGGGTGGCCTTCCGCTTGTTGTCGCCTGGCTGCTGTCGCCGACTGGTGTCACCACCCGGAGTCCGAGGGACATGGGGTGCCACCTTGCCGGACGCATCAACCAGAATTTCCGCCTTCATGGAGGAGTCGACCATGGCGTGCTTGTCGGCGATGACCAGCAGCTCATCGAGGGTCTCGGGCTCGTCGTAGAGGAGTCGATGCTTGAGTAGGGTGCCCTCTTGGCACCCGGCGGTGAAGTACTCGATCGCCTGCACCTCGTGTATGCCCTTGCAGGAATTGCGCAGCTCGGTCTAGCGCATGAGGTAGTCGCGAGTTGACTCCGTGGGCCCTTGGACGCACAAGGAGAGTTGTCGGGGCTTGGGAGCCCGCTTGTAGGTGGTGGTGAAGTTGCGGATGAAGGCCTCGGTGAAATCAACCCAGCTATTGATGCTGCGGGGCTTCAGGCTGTTGAGCCACGTCCGGGCAGTACCTTGAAGCATGAGCAGGACGTATTTCACGGCAACACGCTTGTTACCGTTTGCTATACTGACGGCCGTGGAGTAATCGACCAGCCAGTACTCCGGCTTTACGGAGCCGCTGTACTTGGGCGTGTCTCGCGGGAGGGTGAACCCCTTGGGGAAGGGCTCATCTCGGATTCGGCGGCCGAAATAGGGCGGGCCCAGCGCATCTTCTTCTTCCAGTGCTAGGGATCGGTTGAGACGATCGATCCGATGGCGAGCATCGTTCTCTCCGACTCCTTGGCGGCCAAGGCAGTCGCCGAGTGTCGGATGCGTGACGGGAGGCGGAGTGGGGTGCCTCGCTCCACGAGGCGGGGGAGGCGGCGGGTCACGTCACCGTTCTACTGCGCGAGGGCGGCCGTCCTCGTCCCGCTTGATGGAGAGGCGCGCCCGACTGCGGCTAGCAGCCGGCTCGTTGCCCTTTCCTCCATGGGCGCCACCAGTCGGCGTCCTGGAAGTCGCCCCATGATCTCGGTGTGGGGGCGGCTTGTTCTTTCGTCCAACTGGGACTTCAGCATGGTAGGCGGCCTAGTGCTGCGCGGCAGCCGCGTCTAGGAGCTGCTGGACTCGCTCCATCATGTTGCGGCGCTCGTCGCCGTCGTATTTGTCCAGCTCATCTGTTACAGCCTGGGCGGCCCGGATGTGCTCCGGAGGCGTGGCGTCGACGGGGCGCTCTGCCTCTAACATGCTGGCGATGGTCGCGCCATGCTGCCCAACCGTGCCGAGGCAGCTAGGCCCCCCCCAGGAGCCGGCGTGCCGCCTATGGCCCGGTCCATCTCACGCTGGTAAGCGTCCGAAAGCCGACGCATGCTGGCTAGGCGGCCAGCATTTTCGAGAAGCTGGAGGCGGCGTGCCTCCAGCGCCTCTGCGTCCGCGCCCTCGGGAATGGGCGCCGTGAGGTCGCGCAGAGTGGCGTCGAGGGGATCTTGAGCACGCCCGTCCGAGTGCTCTTCACTGTTGATGACGAGTACCTCCGTGACGGTGCTCCCACCACTATGCTCGCGAGGAGGCGGCTCATCATAGAACACCACGTTGGTGGGGAAAGCGTCGAGCGACGCCGTGTCGGAGTCGACGATCATCGGGTCGGTCGAGCCGACGGACTCCAGGTCCACAGCAGGCTCGCTGGTGAGATGGAACTGGTCGAGGAGGCTGACGAGGCGGCTCTCAGGGCAGCTAGTGCCCGCGTCGGAGGCCGGCTCGTCGGAGAGGTCGATCTCGCCGACGAGGTCAGCGAGGCAGCTCTCCGCGCAGGCGATCTCCGCGCCGTGTAGCGCGTCAAAGCTGACGCCGTCGGGCGTGTTGGGCTGGCTTCGCTCGCCAGGAAGGAACAGGGTTCCCGTCCAAAGTAGATCTCTGGGAGACGGTGCACCTTGCCCCATAGTGGGCGCCAAATGTCGGGGGTTGGGTGCGACATATGCCAACGGATGGCTTATCATGGTGGGAGCGAGTAGAACGTCGCTGGTGCCTGGAAGCGGGATAAGGCGTAGACACGAATGCCGGCGTACTTTACCCAGGTTAGGGGCTCTCCTAGGAGATAACACCCCTAGTCCTGCTCTGCGGGGTCTCCGCATGATCACTAATGCACAAGTGATACAATGGTGCTCCTTGAGCTGTGTGCTAGAGGCATAAGGAGGCAAGGCTAGCTCTTCCCTGCCCTAGGTATCTGGCTACTTCTATCTAGGTTCGAACCATTTGCATGGGTAGCCTGGGGCGTTTATATAGGCCTACCCCCCAGGGGTACAATGGTAATTCGTCCGGGTGCTGGGCCCGGCTGTCAGTGTCTCCAGCCTCCGGCTTCTCCGCCGACCGTTGGGGCCCGCCGCCTGGTGGGCCCCGCCGACTGGTTGGTGGCTGCTTACTGTAGCCATGTCATTGGTGACAGGGGCTTGGTCATTTTAGTGTGGCTACAGTCTTGCTTCCTGGTGCGAGGCTACTGTAGACATACCTGGTCTTATCAGATTAATGGCGTGCTTGCCTCGGGGCAAGGGACGGCCGCCTGCTGGAGGCCGGCCCCTCTCGAATCCGTCTGGTTGAGCGTCCGCCATCTTCCTTAGGGTCCCTGCCCGATAGGGCCCGCCTCCGGTGGGCTGTACCAACAGGCCGTCGTGGGGAACAGGGCTCCGCCTACCCAGAGCGACATCAGGGGAGATATGGCACAGTGCCCCGTCGTGCAGAGATCTCCGTCTGTACGGAGCACTGTAGCCATGCCCGTCCTGAGCATTGGAGGCGACGCGCTTCACTGTAGCCATGGTCTGACTTGTACTCTCGGTGGGGGCTCGGCCGCACCGTAGTCGTGAGGTGGCTGCCTGCCCGTTGCCGACCTTTTTGGAGGGCGGCTGTCGGTGTCAGAACCGGCGGATCTCGGGTAGGGGGTCCCGAACTGTGCGTCTAGGCGGATGGTAACAGGAGACAAGGAACACGATGTTTTTACCCAGGTTCGGGCCCTCTCGGTGGAGGTAAAACCCTAATCCTACTTGATTAATATTGATGATATGGGTAGTACAAGAGTAGATCTACCACGAGATCAAGGAGGCTAAACCCTAGAAGCTAGCCTATGGTATGATTGTTGTTCGTCCTACGGACTAAAACCCTCCGATTTATATAGACACCGGAGAGGGCTAGGGTTACACAGAGTCGGTTACAATGGTAGGAGATCTACATATCCGTATCGCCAAGCTTGCCTTCCACGCCAAGGAAAGTCCCATCTGGACACGGGACGAAGTCTTCAATCTTGTATCTTCATAGTCTTGGAGTCCGGCCGACGGTGATAGTTCGGCTATCCGGACACCCCCTAGTCCAGGACTCCCTCAGTAGCCCCTGAACCAGGCTTCAATGACGACGAGTCCGGCGCGCATATTGTCTTCGACATTGCAAGGCGTGTTCCTCCTCCGAATAATTCATATAAGATTTTGAACACCAGGATAGTGTCCGGCTCTGCAAAATAAGTTCCACATTCCACCGTAGAGAGAATAATATTTACACAAGTTCCATCTACTGACGTATTTCGTGGCATGACGTCACACCATGGCGAAGCCTTTATTCGAGTCGTTTTTATTGTTCCAGCTCAGCGCATTTAGCGAAGCGGTTTCCTTGGCACATCTTGTCAAAGCAAAGATCGTGTCCCCTTATTCTTGGATTCTCATCAATATGGGCGTGGGTAACCCAACCGCGCTAGTTGGCACACCCCCTCCATCGAAGGCGAGTCCCAAACGGTCACGGGGACGGCTCTTGGTATTCAACTCCTTTATAACGAGACCAAGGCCTGTTCCTTTTCTTCAATATCAATCGAATCCACCCCTCGCCTCGAGTCCCAACACCCAAGGCTCCAGATTCAGGCGCTTCGGACCTTCAACAGTGTTCGGCTCCGACCTACAAGGCCAGTGGATGCCTTCTTCCTCACTGAAGAAGATGTGCTAAAGCTGAGAGACGCCAGGTATCTAACCGGTGAAATTCCGCATAGGCTGCCTGCCCAAGGGCAAGTCATTCCTACTCCCGAGCCCGGTGAGAGCGTGGTATTCGTGTTTCACTTCCGTCGGGGTCTAGGTTTCCCGACGGACCCCTTTGTGAGGGGGCTCATGTTTTATTATGGGCTGGAATTCCATGACTTGGACCCGGAGTCCATCCTCCACATCTCATCGTTCATTGTTGTATGCGAAGCCTTCCTCCGCACTACCCCTCACTTTGGATTGTGGCTCAAGACCTTCAACGTGGAGCCGAAGATGATCAAGGGGCGGCAGGCAGAGTGCGGAGGGGCAGTTATAAGAAAGAGGGCTGACGCTCCATGGCCCGAGGTCTTTTTTCAAGAGGAGCTTGGGTTGTGGTAACAGGAGTGGTTCTACATCACCGCTCCTAGGGGCACCAGATGGGTGGCACCGCCTGCCTTTCGCTCAGGCCCTCCACAATGGCTGGCGTCATGGGTCAACAAAGGGCTTGACTGGGGGCCGTCCAAGGACGTACCATTATTGCAGGGCCGTATTCGAGACCTCCAAGAGAGGGAGATCAATCTGGTTGTAGTGGCGCAGGTCATGCTGATTCGGCACCTTCTGCCCTGCAAACGTCGCCCCCTCCGCCTGTGGGAATTCAATCCGTAGGGACCGCGAGCTCTCCAACACTTCATGGGTGCGACGCCCGTGGAGATGTATAAACTGTTCTTCGGATCACAAAAATGTGTTCGGACTTGACCAAGGACGCATGTCTGAGCTGCAATCACCCGGATACTCAAGTAAGTAGTCCTGTGCCTGGACATGCTATCCGTACATTTATCATAGACTTGCCCTTTAAAGAGTTGTGCCTTGAATAGGAATGGATAGCAAAAGCAAAACTAATAAGGTGTCCGGCCCCCCTCCATGAGACCACGTCGGATCCTGTGTTAACCAAGATGCTGGAGGCTATGCCTTCGGAAGAGGGCGAAGAGGGGAATAGGAAAGCTACCGCCTCCACTAAGGAGGCTCTTAAGGAAGGGGGATCGAGAATCCCCCCTCCAAGGGAAGAAGAGGACCGCTTCTGAAGATCCGGAGGCCAAGGACTCAAAGCGGGGGAAGAAATCTTCACCAGAGGGTCCTGCGCCGGGAGGAGCCCCGGCCGCACTATTTCCCCAAGGAAATCAGCCCTCTAGCGAGCCGTAAGTAGAAAGGGGAGTTTTGTAATAAGGGACATCCCTGTTTTTATTTCTGAAGATAAACGAAGTTATTACCTTGTAGTTCGGATCTCAGCCCTTCTCATCTTCGGGGGATCTTCATCCGGAGATGATGGAGAGCGAAACACCTCCATCTGCCGCACTGTCAGGTGGGGCGGACGACCCTGAGGTGTCGTCGCGGAGGGTTTCCCCGAGTCCGGCGGGGCCGGAAAGTTCGGCACCAACTGGTGTATGATCAGAGGAGCTGAAGGATCTGCTCGGGCGGGCGTCTATCTCAGAAGATCACCGTACGTTAATGGGTACGGTGATTGAAAGGATTTCATCCGCTGAGAGCGGGTTGCATGAGGCCATCAGAAGTTTATTGACGGGGTTTGAGGTACGCGAAAATGATATACGTTCTGACAGTTTTGCACATAGAATGCGCCCTGTATAGATAGTAGCCCCTGAGACTCGGTACGTTGTCAAAAGCGACAGCGTGCCGAGGATCATAATCTCAGTTCTAAGATGTCGCCCTTCCTATTCAGGTGGTGGAGCGTTCGGTGGACAGCCGGACTGATAGATTTGCCGAAGTGAAGCGGCAACTTGACATTGCGGATGCGGACATCGCGCTGGTCAATAAGCGAGTTGACGAGTCACAAGGTATGCGGCTTCTCCGCGGACACCTGGTAAGGGAGCTTGATGCCCATGCCTTACTACATGTATGCTTAATGCAGATGGTGCCGCTGCTATGGAGGACCTTCGAGTAGAGCTCGCCCGAGCCAAGGAGCAAGCCATAAAAAGTAATGCGGCTGCCTTGAAGGCGGCCGAAGAGCTAAATGCCGAACAGGCTGCTCACTGCCGAAGCAGGGAGGAAATGGCCAAGATGGCCGTGAAGCTGAAGGATGCTACCAGCCGCTGCGAGTTTCTTAAAAGGGAACGCCAAGCGGAGCAAGAGGACCTGAAGAAGGCCACCGCCGAAGCCAAGGATGCCCGCTCTGCGATGAGAGCTATAAAGGAGGAGCTACGTCAGGCCGGGATATTGCGGCTGGAAAGCCCTTTCTGCTGCGTAGGAAGTGCACGGATCCGAGGTATGCTCAGTTGGGCCAGTTGTGGGGTGCGGAAGATGCTTATCTGAATTTGGCAGCGAGTGCCGCAGACGCAGTCGCACACTTCCGAGGCCAAAAGGATCACGGAATGGAAGAGCTTTTTTGGTCGCAATTCCATAGTCCGTAGCGTCCACTTCCATTAACCGATCGGTTAGCCGAGTGGGCTGAGAAGAATAGGTTGTCCGGACTTGCCATGAAGGATGTCGTGGCTCATTTGTGGCCGAAAAGGCCCGAGCCGAAGAGTTATTTTGGCTTGGTGCAGCAGTTCCTTGATGGGGTGCCGCATATCGAGGCGATGAAGCGGTCGGCATGCATAGAGGGTGCACGGATGGCTCTCGCCCGTGTCAAAACATACTGGGCAGAGATGGAGGCCACCGACGTTGCATCCCAGGATTCGGACAGAAGCCGATTACCAGCCAAGCACTATTTTGAGGAAGTCCTGCAGGGCGCTTGTTTAATAGAGACGCAGTGCTTGAAAAATGTTATGTTCAAATGACATGTATGATTTGTGAAACCATGTTTCAAATATAATATAAGGGCTTTTTATACTTGTGCGTTCAAGTGTTGAAATACCTCCTGTGCGGCCGTTAACATATATGTGTATATAACCTGAACGATGGCAGTCTTCGGCTTCAGCCCCCACACACATAGTGCGGGGGTGTTTGCAAAAAAAGCGCATTTTCACACTTAATCGAACGTCTTGGTCCTGTGAAGGAGGAGATAGCATAGCAAACTAGGCAACTCGACTATAATGCTTTATCACTTTCACTTAGCCATAGGAGTTCGATGGTGGGGCTACTATATAGCCCCTAGGGGCACTACGCTCTCCGAATTTCGGGGCGCGTATGTGCCTGACCGGGAAACGGTCCTTCGTTAAAGCGGAGGAATTCGAAACATTCCGGTGGTCGATCGAGTGGTTGACCAGTCTCTCGCTATATCATGACAGTCAGTTTTTGGCTTTCTCTACTGAGGTGCTCACCTGGACGAACCGGGGCACAATCGCAGTAGTTCTCCTGGTGCCGCGTTAGCCGATAGAGCGGAACGTAAGGCAGCAAAACACAGGAGGCGGGCAAACCCAACATTTGACCAAAGACATGATTCGGAGCTGATGCATATAAGGCCTAACTCGAGACGCCGAACACTCCCTAAGGTATTCGGTCTTTATGGAAACGGGCAGAACAATGCCCTAAGCCCCTAGTGTCCAGGTACGTGCAAAAATTTCTGACGCGGCCGATGCCAAAATGCCAGCCTCCTCGGTTATGGTGAGAAACCGGGGGATGTGTATCAACAAGAGACAGTAAGAAAGGTTTACGCAGGGTCTTAATCTGAAAAGAATCCTTGCAACGGGTCCCTACTGCACGTCTGTGCCTGTGTCTCCCTTGTGCCGTATCCTGGACGGGCGTAGCACGGTGTTCATCTGTAAAAGAGAAGAACTTAGTTTGAAAAAAGGGATCATGCGAAAAATGTATAAACAGAGTATAAGTCAAAAAACGAATAAAATTGAGCTTTATTGTCTCTTATTGTACATGCGTGCAGCCCCTTTTAAGGGGGGACGCGGCTAGTAAGCCCCTTGTTTATTTGTGCCGGACTCGCCTAACCGTGTCCAGGATCTGGATGACCTGTTTGGGTGCTTTGATCAGCAAAGCCGGATTAATGTGTGGCTGTCAAGGCAATCTCACTTTCTTCCGTATTCAAGGAACACTCGAGGTTTCCCTGTAATGAGATGATGTCGCGTGGACCGGGCATTTTAAGTGTAAGAGATGCATAATGCGGTATTGCGTTAAAGCGGGCGAAAGCTTCGCGTCCCAATAGTGATTCATAGCTACTTTTAAATGGGGCGATGTGGAAGACTAACTTTTTGCGACGGGAGTTGTCGGATGAGCCGAACACAACTTCTAGTGGTAGAGAGCCCGTACGATGGGCATATGGGCCTGGCATCACTCCTTTAAAGGAAGTGTTGCTATGGCGTATTTTGGTTGGGTCTATCCCCATTCCGCGGATTGTGTCCTGATATAGTAGGTTTAGATCACTGCCGCCGTCCATTAGGACTTGTGTAAATTGTAGTCCGTCGATTATACGATCTAATATCAGAGCAGTCCATCCTGCGTTCCGGATACTTCCGGAGTAATCCTGATGGTCGAAAGTGATTGGTTTTGACATCAAGTGTCGCGACTCCGCTGGGGTGGACCGTGCGGTGCGTACTTTAATGGGCGCCGCTCTATTTTTTCCTATTGTCACATGAAGTGAGTTTACTGTTTTGACCTCTTGTGGGAAATTCCTTTGTTTTCCGGTGCTCTGCTTGTGGAGTTCGTCATCGTCCTCACTTGGTGTTTCGAGCCCCTTGTGTTCGGCATTAAGTTGGCCGGACTGTTTGAAGACCCAACAATCTCTATTGGTATGGTTTGCAGGCTTCTCGGAGGTGCTGTGGATTTGGCATATCTTGTCCAAGATTTTGGTTAGGTTGGATAGCTCATCGCTGTTGTCCTTGAGAGGCAGTGTTTTGTTGTTCTGCCGAGAGCTTTTGAACCCGGCGTTGACGGTCGTGCCCTTTGGGCCATTTCCCTTAGTCCGGCGCTGGTCCTTTCTGCGTCGTGGTTTCCCATTTCCATCCCTGACCTCGGATGTACTTGGGTCGCTGGTGCTACATCTTGCCAGCCAGCTATCCTCTCCCGCGCAAAAGCGGGTCATGAGGCTTGTTAGTGCGGCCATTGTTCTTGGCTTTTCCTGGCCGAGGTGTCTGGCGAGCCATTCGTCTCGGACATTATGTTTGAAGGCTGCTAAGGCTTCGGTGTCCGGACAGTCGACTATTTGGTTCTTTTTGGTGAGGAACCTGTTCCAAAATTTGCGGGCTGACTCTCCGGGCTGTTGAGTTATGTGACTTAAATCGTCTACATCCGGAGGGCGGACATAAGTCCCTTGAAAATTTGCCTGAAACGCATCCTCGAGCTCTTCCCAACTTCCAATGGTATTTTCTGGGGGGCTTTTGAGCCAATGCCGAGCTGGACCTTTGAGCTTGAGGGGTAAGTATTTTATGGCATGGAGGTCATCTCCTCTAGCCATATGTATGTGCAGGATGTAATCCTCAATCCAGACTCCAGGGTCTGTTGTTCTGTCGTATGCCTCTATGTTTACGGGCTTGAATCCCGCTGGAAATTCATGATCCAGCACCTCATCGGTGAAACATAAGGGGTGTGCAGCGCCCCTGTATTTGGGTGTGCCGTGATGTTCGAATACTCGACGTGTTGTATTGCTTTCTGGGGCTTGCTTTCTTGGCCCATAGATGGACCTGGCCAGGCCATCCTTTTTGTGAGGATCCTTATGTGGATCACGTGCCGGCTTGTGTGCGGCGCCGCTTGCCGCTCTTTGTTTGTCATGTGGTCGTCTATCCGACCGGGCAGCCTCTTCTTTCTTTGATTGTGGGGGCTCTACGGCCTCCTCGTCAAATTTGGGCAGTAGTTTGCGCTTTGGGTAGCTTTTTGCTTGGCGACTATCGCCGTATCTGTCTGTGGTCTTGAGTACTTTGCTCCATCTCATTCTGAGTACGTCTTCCGCTGTTTTGAGCTTCCGCTTCTACTTCTTCAGGCTTCGTGCAGTGGCGACGAGCCTTTTTTGGAGGTTCTTCTGCTCCAACGATGTGTCCGGCGTGAGATCATCCGGACTGTTGTTTTCGCCGGGGGTGGATTGCTTATCCAATTCATCCTGTTCGGATGGTTGCTCGGGGGCATGTTCGTCGTCCACCGGTTCGCCCTGCTCTATGGCTGGGTCTATATGGGTGTTGTCATTGTCGAGGCGGGACTTTGGGCGGCGCTTGCGTCGCCGTTTCGGCTGTTTTTCGAGGGAGTTATCCTTCGCAGCGTCCCGTTGTTCCTCGTTATCGCTTCCTTTAGGTGTGTCCACCATATAAACATCTTGAGTTGAGGTGGCCTTCCAGTGCCCTATAGGCGATGGGTCTTGGTCGTCTCCTGCATCGTCGTCCATACCGTCGATGTCTTCGGAGTCGAAGTCTGGCATGTCGGTTAAGTCATCGACAGTGGCTACGAAGTGGGTGGTGGGTGGGCTCAACCGTCCTGACCGTAATCCGGCCAGGGCTCTCCTGATAAAGAGAGACACTTTAGCAAATTCAGGATGTCGCCAAAAGGCGAGTGCTGAAAGATGTCCGCAGCGGTGAACTCCATGATCGGCGCCCAATCGGATTCGATTGGCAGGGGCGCGGAAGGTTCAGGGTCCGGAGAGGAGTCCGGCACCTTGGAGTCACGAGCATCACAAGGGACAGGGTCGGTATTCGGCTCCATCGCCGTAGAGGTAGCAGCCCCCGAGGCGGTGTCCAGCCACCCATCCTCGATCGGCGCAGTCGGCTCCGAGCTAAGGGTCGGAGCGGACTCTTGTGCGGCCTCCTAGGCACTGTCCGGCAGCAGTGCTAAATCATGACCATCGTGACAGTGCGGCGCGCTCGGCTGTGGCTCGAATATGTCGAAGGTCAAGTCTCCGTGGATGTCGGCCATATAGTTCAAACTTCCAAATCTGACCTGATGGCCAGGGGCGTAGCTTTCGATCTGCTCCAGATGGCCAAGTGAATTGGCCCGCAGTGCGAAGCCGTCGAATATGAAGATCTGTCCGGGGAGAAAAGTCTCACCCTGGATCGCGTTGTTGTTGATGATCGAAGGAGCAGTCGGACCTATAGGTGACGACAGAGAGGAACTCTCAATGAAAGCACCAATTTCGGTGTCAAAACCGGCGGATCTCGGGTAGGGGGTCCCGAACTGTGCGTCTAGGCGGATGGTAACAGGAGACAAGGGACACGATGTTTTTACTGAGGTTCGGGCCCTCTCGGTGGAGGTAAAACCCTACTCATTCTTGATTAATATTGATGATATGGGTAGTACAAGAGTAGATCTACCACGAGATCAAGGAGGCTAAACCCTAGAAGCCAGCCTATGGTATGATTGTTGTTCGTCCTACGGACTAAAACCCTCCAGTTTATATCGACACCGGAGAGGGCTAGGGTTACACAGAGTCGGTTACAATGATAGGAGATCTACATATCCGTATCGCGAAGCTTGCCTTCCACGCCAAGGAAAGTCCCATCCGGACATGGGACGAAGTCTTCAATCTTGTATCTTCATAGTCTTGGAGTCCGGCTAAGGGTGTCCTGGACTAGGGGGTGTCCGGATAGCCGGACTATCATCATCGGTCGGACTCCAAGACTATGAAGATACAAGATTGAAGACTTCGTCCCGTGTCCGGATGGGACTTTCCTTAGCGTGGAAGGCAAGCTTGGCAATACGGATATGTAGATCTCCTACCATTGTAACCGACTCTGTGTAACCCTAGCTCTCTCCGGTGTTTATATAAACCGGAGGGTTTTAGTCCGTAGGACGAACAACCATTACAACAATCATTCCATAGGCTAGCTTCTAGGGTTTAGCCTCCTTGATCTCGTGGTAGATCTACTCTTGTACTAGCCATATCATCAATATTAATCAAGCAGGGGTAGGGTTTTACCTCCATCGAGAGGGCCCGAACCTGGGTAAAAACATCGTGTCCCTTGTCTCCTGTTACCATCCGCCTAGACGCACAGTTCGGGACCCCCTACCCGAGATCCGCCGGTTTTGACACCAACATTGGTGCTTTCATTGAGGGTTCCTCTGTGTCGTCACCGATAGGCTTGATGGCTCCTTCGATCATCAACAACAACGACGCAGTCCAGGGTGAGATTTTTCTCCCAGGACAGATCTTCGTGTTCGGTGGCTTTGCACTGCGGGCCAATTCGCATGGCCATCTGGAGCAGATCGAAAGCTACGCCCCTGGCCATTAGGTCAGATTTGGAAGCCTAAACTTCACGGCTGACATCCTTGGAGACTTGATCTTCGACGGATTCGAGCCACAGCCGAGCGCGCCGCACTGTCACGATGGGCATGATTTAGCTCTGCTGCCGGACAGTGCCCTGGAGGCCGCACATGAGTCCGCTCCGACCCTTAGTTCGGAGCCTACCGCGCAGATCGAGGACGGGTGGCTAGACACCGCCTCGGGGGCTGCAACTTCTACGACGATGGAGCCGAATACTGACCTTGTCCCTTGTAAAGCTCGTGACTCCGAGGTGCCGGACTCCTCGCCGGACTCCGAACCTCCTGCACCCCTACCAATCGAATCCGATTGGGCGCCAATCGTGGAGTTCACCGCCGCGGCCATCTTTCAGCACTCACCCTTTGGCGACATCCTGAATTCGCTAAAGTATCTCTCGTTATCAGGAGAGCCCTGGCCGGACTGCGGTCAGGACGGTTGGGATGCGGACGACGAAGAAATTCAAATCCCACCCACCACCCACTTTGTAGCCACTGCCGACGATCTAACCGACATGCTAGACTACGACCCCAAAGACATCGACAGTATGGACGACAATGTCGGAGACGACCAAGAACCAGCGCCTACGGGGCACTGGAAGACCACCTCGTCATACAACATATACATGGTGGACATCCCAAAGGATGAGAACGGCGAAGAAGCAGCGGAGGCAGATTCCTCTAAGAAACAGCCCAAGCGCCGGCGTCAGCGGCACCGCTCTAAATCCTGCCACAGCAAGAATGGAGATTCCGGCACCAGGGATAATAACACCCCAGAGAGTGCCGAAGATAACCCCCTCCAGCAAGATTCAGCACAGGAGGACGGAGAAGCCAGCCCTCACGAGAGAGCGGCAGACGAAGAGGTAGAGGATGATAACTACATGCCTCCCTCCGGAGACGAGGCAAGCCTCAACGACGACGAATTCGTCGTGCCCGAGGATCCCGTCGAACAAGAGCATTTTAAACGCAGGCTTATGGCCACAGCAAACAGCCTAAAGAAAAAGCAGCAACAGATGGACTGAAGTCCTGCGGCCGAAGAGTATGAACTCGAACGCCCCTCCAAAAGCTACCCAAAATGCAAGTTGCTCCCCTGATTAGAGGAGGAGGCATATAAACCTTCATCACCAGTGCACAATACGGCAGACCGACCACCTCGTGGCCGCGACAGAGAGGCCTCTAGGCCCTCCATCAGGACCGTACCCCGGCACCGCTCGAAAAGTACGAAGCCATGGGGGAATGCACCGGAGTTGCGAGACATATTGGAGGACAAGGCAGGACAATCAAGATCGATCTACGGATCACGTGGGCGCCCCACGATGCCAGACGACTACCGTCGCGCCGGATACAGCAACTCCGGTCGGGCCGAACACAGTAGACAAAGCTCGCTCGAGCTACGTCGTGATATTGCCCAATACAGAGGCGCCGCACACCCACTATGCTTCACAGATGAAGTAATGGATCATCAAATCCCTGAAGGGTTTAAAACCGTGAACATTGAATCCTACGATGGCACAACAGACCCCGCGGTTTGGATCGAAGACTATCTCCTTCATATCCACATGGCCCGCGGTGACGATCTTCACGCCATCAAATATCTCCCACTCAAGCTTAAAGGACCAGCTCAGCATTGGCTTAACAGCTTGCCAGCATTGTCAATTGGGTGTTGGGAGGACCTGGAAGCCGCATTCCTTGACAACTTCCAGGGCACATATGTGCGACCACCAGACGCCGATGACCTAAGCCACATAATTCAGCAGCCAGACGAATCGGCCAGACAGTTCTGGACACGGTTCTTAACAAAGAAAAATCAAATCGTCGACTGTCCGGATGCAGAGGCGCTCGCATCCTTCAAACATAACATCCACGATGAGTGGCTGGCCCGGCACCTAGGACAGGAAAAGCTGAAATCCATGGCAGCCCTCACATCACTCATGACCCGCTTCTGTGCGGGGGAGGACGGCTGGCTAGCCCGCAGTAACAACCTCAGCAAAAATTCTGGGAGTCCGGATACCAAGGACCGCAATGGCAGGTCGCGTCAAAACAAAAACAAACGCTGCGTTAACGGCGATAACACTGAGGATACGGCAGTCAACACCGGATTCAGAGGCTCCAAACCCGGTCAGCGGAAAAAGCCATTCAAAAGAACTACTCCGGGTCCGTCCAATTTGGACCGAATACTCGACCGCTCTTGCCAGATACATGGCACCCCCGGAAAGCCAGCTAATCACACCAACAGGGATTGTTGGGTATTTAAGCAGGCAGGCAAGTTAATTGCCAAAAACAATGACAAGGGGCTGCATAGCGATGACAAGGAAGAGACCCGGCTGCCGAACAGTAGAGGACAGAAGGGTTTCCCCCCACAAGTACGGACGGTAAACATGGTATACGCAACCCACATACCCAACAGGGAGCGGAAGCGTGCACTTAGGGATGTATATGTGATGGAGCCAGTCGCCCCGAAGTTCAATCCATGGTCCTCTTGCCCGATCACTTTTGATAGAAGCGATCACCCCACCAGTATCCGCCACGGCAGATTCGCCGCATTGGTTTTAGACCCAATCGTTGACGGATTTCACCTCACCAGAGTCCTGATAGACGGCGGCAGCAGCCTGAACCTGCTTTATCAGGATACAGTGCGCAAGATGGGCATAGACCCCTCAAGGATTAAACCTACAAAGACGACCTTCAAAGGCATCATACCAGGTGTAGACGCCAATTGTACAGGCTCAGTCACACTGGAAGTGGTCTTCGGATCCCCGGATAACTTTCGAAGCGAGGAGTTAATCTTCGACATAGTCCCGTTCCGCAGTGGCTATCACGCTCTGCTCGGACGGACCGCGTTTGCAAAGTTCAACACGGTGCCGCATTAGGCATACCTCAAGCTCAAGATGCCAGGCCCTCGAGGAGTCATCACGGTCAACGGAAACACTGAACGCTCCCTCCGAACGGAGGAGCACACAGCGGCTCTCGCAACAGAAGTACAGAGCAGCCTCTTAAGGCAATTTTTGAGTCCGGCCATTAAGCGACCGGACATGGCCAAACGCGCCCGGAGTAACATACAAGAAGACCACCTGGCACGTTCCGAGCACGCGTAGCAATGCGGCCCCAACCCCAGCCCTTGCATAATTGCAAGACCAGTCCTTCACGTACATCATTACGCTCTAGAGATACCATGGGCATAGGGGGAGGGGCACGACCACGACAGGCCCAGAGTGCGGCTTAACCACACCATGGGCTCCCAAGTATGTCGGTCTTTTTCTTTTTCTTTTTTTTTCTTACCCACAGGACTCCGTTCACCAGAGGCCTTGTCCGACAGTAGACTTGCCGAACTCACGATGCAACAGCCAGGGAAGGAGAAAGGCTACGACAAACACTCAGGTGGTCTCCATTACGAGCATTAAATATGTTTAATACACCATTCCGCAGCCTACCCCTGGAGGGGGACATGTTAAAATAGTCCAATCCCTTGCTCTGCATTCATGGCAGTATTTCTAGATAAACAATGCATCGCTTTTTGCTTATAATCGCATTCCTTTCTTATATATGTTCGTTTACGACATGTTGCATCCGTACACTTTGGTACGGCCGAATACACCAGGGGCTTAAGTTCCCCGCATTATGGTGTGATAAGTCCGAACGCTTTCACAAGTGTGGCACCCCGAACTTATAGCATTATATGCATCGGCTCTGAATCATGTCTTGGGTCAATAGTTGGGTTTGCCCGGCTCCCATGTTTTGGTACCTTACGTTAGGTTTTATCGGCTAAGGTAGCACTGGGAGAACCACTGCAATTGCGCCCCGGTTGAGCTGGGCGAGCGCCTCAGTGGAGAAAGCTAAAACTGACCGTCATGATAAGGCGAGAGATGGTCGCTGTTCGAGAGGTTTTTTCGAGTCCCTAAAGACTTATGCCGCTTAGAGCGAGGAACCGGCTTTGTCCGGCCCAGGCGTGGATAGCGCCCCGAACTCGGTCTTCCGAACACTAGGGGCTTCGCCGAAATTTAAAATTATAGAATTCTATGGCTAAGTGAGAGTGTTCAAGCATTATAAGTCCGGTTGCCTCGTTCATTGTGTTGAGCGCCTGCCTAGATGGACCCAAACATGGGAACAAGAGCGCTCAAGTTTATCCCGAACACCCCAGCACTAGTGGCATGGGGGCTGAAGCCGACGACTTGTCATCTCTCAGATTTGATAAACGGCCGCACAGAAGGTAATATTTTAAATTAATAAGCGTTGCTTACCGCATTTGAACACAGTTTTCAGCGCACAGGATAACATAATGCGATTTTACTCAAATATTACATCCTTGGAGCACTCATCCGCAATCATGCGGGCTCCCTTCAGGACACTCTTATAATACATTTCGGGCGTGCGATACTCCTTGCCCACCGGCGGCGCGTCCGTCAGAAGCTTCTCAGCGTCCATCCTGCCCCAGTGCACTTTTGCACGGGCAAGGGCCCGACGGGCACCTTCAATGCAGGCGGACTGCTTGACGACTTCCACCCAGGGACACGCATCCACCAGCCGCCGCACCAGGCCGAAGTAGATCCCAGGCATGGCCTCCTTGGGCCACAGCCGAACTATGAGGCCCTTCATGGCCTGTTCGGCTACCTTGTGGAGCTCGACCAGCTGCTTCAGCTGGTCGCTAAGGGGCACCGGATGTCCGGCATCAGCATACTGAGACCAGAAGACCTTCTCCATCGAGCTCCCCTCCTCGGCCCGGTAGAATGCGGCAGCATCGGACACGCTGCGAGGCAGATCTGCAAACGCTCCTGGAGAGCTCCGAATTCGGGTAAGTAACAAGTAATTCACATTCACATGCTTGCTTTGCATGAAAAATGCCTTACCCGCCGCTATTTTCTTCACCGCCTCAATCTCCTGGAGGGCCTTATGGGCTTCGGCCTTAGCGGCTTTGGCACTCTCAAGAGCCGATGCAAGCTCGGACTCTCGAGTCTTCAAGTCGCGCTCCAAACTCTCATGCTTTTCCACGAGAGCCTGGAGCTCTTGCTGCACCTCCGCCACCCGCGCCTCCTGTTTCTCTCGCTTAGCTCGTTCCGCGGCCGCATTACGTTCGGCCGCGGACACGGCCTCCTTCATGGTCGCCACCTCGTTCGTGGCCCATGGAGTACCCACGTTATCCTTGTTATTTCTCTTCCAACCAAAATCCTTTTCTGTAAGGTAAAAATTCAATACGGTGTCACTCACCTTCCATGTCCTCGAGCTACTTCTTGGCAAGGCCGAGCTCGCTCTCGAACCGCTCAAGGTTCTGCTTCAAAGCATCGACCTCTGCAGTCAGTGCGGCAGAGGTCAGCAACGCAGCCTGCAATCCCATATTGACATATTTTTTAGAACTCCTGCGTATATCTTTGTAAGATCCTCAGTCCGGTTTTTCTTTCCGAACACCGAACCGAGCATCAGGGGCTACTGTCTATGCGGTATTATATTACATGCCTTAAAATTCTTACCTCAAAGCCTGTTAGAAGGCTGCTACAGGCTTCGGTCAGCCCGCTCTTGGCAAGCTGAACCTTCTGAATCATCGCACTCATGACAGTGCAGTGTTCTTCCTCGATGGAGGCGCCGTTGAGCGCCTCCAACAAGTTATCCGGCGCCTTCGGTTGGACAGCGGCCGCCGGTGTCACAGTCTTGCCCTTCTTACGAAGGGGCCGCCTGCCGGACTCCGGAACCACTGCGGGTTCCGGTGCGGAGTCCGGTGCGAAGTCTGGGAGGTTGCCCTGTGGCACCTCCGGAGCCTCCCCCTCCTGGTGGGTCCCCTCCTGGGATCCCACCTCGGCGTCATCAGCGTCGCGAGGGGTGGAGGCGGTCGTAATGGAATCCGTATCCGACGGAGCCAAGGACCCGCTCGATGAAGCGGGAAGATCGTCCTTGGCCGAACTACAGGTTGTATGCGGCATTAGAAGGACACCACGTGGCAAAAAGAGAAATTATAAATCATCCAGGAATTCAGACACTTACGATCTTGCCAGGGGCTTGGCCCTAGAGGGCCACTCCTCGTCGCCGTCATCGGCGTTCGCGGAGCAGTCCGGAGAAAGTGTCCGTCCTTTCTTGGACCCTTCGGCCGCCCCCGTTGGGGAGGCCTTCCTCTTCTTCTCTCCCCACGCTGGGGAAGAGGCCTCTTTCTCCTCCTCCTCCTCGGGGGAGGAGTCCGCCTCGGAGTCATCGGATGATGAGTCCGATATCACCTGGCGCCGGGAACTCCTTCGGGTTCCCGTGGCCTTCTTCTTGGCCTTCTTCTCTGGCACCACGTAAAGGGCCGGGACCAGCAGCCCCGTTAAACGGGTGTCCGCTGGGTCTTCGGGATGGGGAGCCGGACAGTTAACCTGTCCGGATGTCTTCTGCCAGTCCTGTCAAAGGCATTGGGAGTTTTAGATCCCACATAGAGTCAAACTATGAAAGAAATGAGTGTCCCATAAAGGATAACATAGCTTACCTTGCCGGCCGGGCGCTGCGTGCTGAATCCGCGATCTTCAGTTGCAGATGCAGGGGCTTCTCCGCCCTTGAACAGCACCCTCCAGGCAGCTTCGTACGTTGTGTCGAAGAGCCCGCTCAATGTCCAGTGCTGTGCCGGATCAAACTCCCACAAATCGAAAGCCAGTTGCTGGCAGGGGAGAATCCGGCGGACGAGCATGACCTGGATCACGTTGACAAGCTTGAGTTTCTTGTTCACCAGTGTCTGGAGACAGGACTGGAGTCCTGTCAGCTCCTCCGAACTACCCCATAGCAAGCCCTTCTCTTTCCAGGAGGTGAGCTACATGGGGGTACCAGATCTGAACTCGGGGGCCGCTGCCCATTTAGGGTCACGCGGCTCGGTGATGTAGAACCACCCTGATTGCCACCCTTTGATGGACTCCACGAAGGCACCCTCGAGCCAGATGACGTTGGGCATTTTGCCCACCATGGCGCCTCCGCACTCCGCTTGGAAGCCCTTCACCACCTTCGGCTTGCCATTGAAGGTCTTTAGCCACAAGCCGAAGTGGGGCTGGATGCAGAGGAAGGCCTCACACACGACGAGGAACACCGAGATGTTGAGGATGAAGTTTGGCGCCAGATCGTGGAAGTCCAGGCCGTAGTAGTACATGAGCCCCCGGACAAAGGGGTGAAGTGGGAAGCCCAGTCCGCGGAGGAAGTGGGGAAGAAATACAACCCTCTCATGGGGCCTAGGGGTGGGGATGAGCTGCCCCTCGTCGGGCAGCCCGTGCGCGATGTCGCTGGATAGGTATCCGACGCCGCGCAGCTTCTCGATGTGCCCCTCCGTAACAGAGCAGGCCATCCACTTGCCTCCCGCTCCGGACATGGCTGGAGAAGGTTGAGGCGAGATGTGCGGACTTGGGCGCTGGAGCTCGAGTGCAAGGAGATGGATAGGCAAAGGAGGAAGAAGGCGTAGGTAAAAAAGGTGGATCCTTATCCCCTTATATATGGGCGGACGAAGACTATGCATCCCCACCGGCCTGGTAAAACTCGCTTATCTCCCAAGCGCCACAATCAATGGCGCGGTTGGGTTACCCATGTCCGTATTGATGGGAATCCCGGAATAAGGGGAACACGATCTCTGCTTCGACAAGACGTGCCAAGGAAACCACTTCGCTAAACGCGCTGAGGTGGTATAATAAAAACGTAAAGGCTTGGTAGCGGTGTGACGTTACACCACAAGATACGTCAGCAGACTGAACTTGTGTACATATTATTCTCTCTACGGTGGTATGTGGAATTTATTTTACAGAGCCGGACACTATCCTGGTGTTCACAATCTTCTATGAATTATTCGGATGATGAACCCGCCTTGCAATGCCGAAGACAATATGCGCGCCAGACTCGTCGTCATTGAAGCCTGGTTCAGGGGCTACTGAGGGAGTCCTGGACTAGGGGGTGTCCGAATAGCCGGACTATCATCATCGGCCAGACTCCAAGACTATGAAGATACAAGATTGAAGACTTCGTCCCGTGTCCGGATGGGACTTTTGTCAGGACCCCGACTCAATGCCACATCGATCTAGCATGTAACACCTCATATCACTTTGCGGCCTCACGCACGGTATTCCCACGGGTGTCGCCTTACCTTTGCCCGGGGCCGTTTGCGCCTTTTGGCACACGTATATGACAGTGTCGCTAGCATCCATATGATAAGGAGCCCGGGCTGACATGGCTAGTCGTAAACCCAAAGTGGCACAGACTTACAGGGACAGGCATCCATGACCCAGCATCGAACGTGTCGGTCATCAGCGAGTGAATCCAGGCTGTAGCACTGGGCTAGCAGGACTCCGGTGAACCGGGCTGTAGCGGGCCAACAGGACTCCAGTATTCATCGCGTGGCATTTCCCCGAAGGGACAGACACAGGAACGAAGAAGGACACATGCCGGCCAGCCTAAGTGTTCCGGAGCAGTAGCAAGCTACCATGGCTCGGTGGAAACACTAGGAGACATTTCCCGGTAAGAGAGGCTACTAAAGATAAACAACTAGATGGTCAGATCCCACACATACCAAGCATTTCAATAACATACACACAATATGCTCGATATGTGCAAATACAACATGGCATCACAACATGACTCTACGACTCAAGTATTTATTCAATAGGCTCCGAGGAGCGAGATATTACAAACAGGGGTCTCACGACCCAACATTCAGAGCATACAAATCAAAGCACAAGCGGAAGCTATCATGTCTGGGTACAGACATCTATAACTGAAAAAGGCTGAGAAGCCTGACTATCTACCAAATCCTGCCGAGGCACAAGACCGTAGCTGAGGTAAAAGCTAAACGTCGAAGTCCACGTGGAACTACTAGTGAGACCGAAGTCTCTCTGCAAAAACATAAAATAGGCAAACGTGAGTACAAATGTACCCAGCAAGACTTACATCAGAACTAACTACATATGCATCATTATCAACAAGGGGATGGTGGGGTTTAACTGCAGCAAGCCAGCTTTGACTCGGTGGCTATCCTGAACTACGACTGCAATGTAACTCTTTTGAGGTGGAGCACATGAGTCCACATATTCCCATATCAATACACCACTATGGATCCGCTCCCGTCTCCCTACGAGAACGCCATCCATAGCACTCACGCTTATCTTGTGTATTTTAGAGTATCCACTTTCACTTGTCTATGAACTGATATAAGCAACCCAGAAGTCCTTTACCGCGGACACGGCTATTCGAATAGATGATGTTAACCCTGCAGGGGTGTACTTCTTCATACATGTTTCCACCACTTAGCGTCTGCACACGACATGTGCTCGGCAGACTTCAAGCGAAAGCCGACGTGGGTGTAGACCACGACCTACCTAAACACTCAAGTCTCTAGTCCAGGTTTATCGCCTATTCGGGTTCCATCCATGAGGAGATCCGGCCGGAGTTTCGCTCACAGCCCCAAACGATGTGAACAGGGTTCCCGAGATACCAAACGGGCATCCGGTACACCGTGCCACGTGCCTACCGCATCACAGCCCACCCCTACGGTCAGCGCTGTCCACGGCCTCCAGCATACTACAAACACCAGAAACTACTTGCAACTCCTGGACAGAGGACAAGGGTGAATAAGAAGTCGAGCGGGGTCATATTTCAGGGCCCAATGTATGGTAGTAGCTGAATCATGGATCACAAACACAGAACTCAGTTCCTGAGGACGGCTTCAATGAGACAACCCACCATGTACTCCTACATGGCCTCTCACCGATACCTTTTACCAAATCGTGTTCACACACTTAGCTCACACACAGTAGGACATGTTCACACACCTCTGATTCATCCCGGATGAATCAGACCTGACACAACTCTAAGCAGTAGCAGGCATGACAAACAAGCATGAATGAGTAGGCACAACAGGGCTCAAACAACTCCTACTCATGCTAGTGGGTTTCATCTATTTACTGTGGCAATGACAGGTCATGCAAAGGATAAAGGGGTTCAGCTACCGCAGCAAGTAACAGATGAATCGATGTTGTCCTAATGCAGTAAAAGAGAGCAGGAGCGAGAGAGTAGGATTGTATCGGAATGAACAAGGGGGTTTTGCTTGCCTGGCACTTCTGAAGATAACATTGAGTCTTCATCAGTGTCAACGATCACATCATCGGTATCACGTCTATCGAGAGGGGACAAATACCGGTAACACAGAAGGAAACATAATCAATGCAATGCACAATATGATGCATGATCATGACATGGCAAAATGAATGTGTTTTGGGCTAATGCAACTAGCCACAGATTAAATGAAGTTGGTTTGTGTCAGGTCCCCGACTCGATGTCACATCGATCTAGCTGGTAACACCTTATATCACTCTGCGGCCTCACGCACGGTATCCCCACGGGTGTCGTCTTACCTTTTCCCGGGACCGTTTGCGCCTTTTGGCTCACGTATATGATAGTGTCGCTAGCATCCATATGATAAAGAGCCCGGGCTGACATGACTAGTCGTAAACCCAAAGTGGCACAGACTTACAGGGACAGGCATCCATGACCCAGCTTCGAACGTGTCGGTCATCAGCAAGTGGGTCCGGGCTGTAGCACTGGGCTAGCAGGACTCCGGTAAACCGGGCTGTAGCGGGCTAACAGGACTCCGGTACTCAAAGCGTGACATTTCCCCGAAGGGACAGACACAGGAACGAAGAAGGACACATGCCGGCCAGCCTAAGTGTTCCAGAGCAGTAGCAAGCTACCATGGCTCAGCGGTAACACTAGGAGACATTTCCCGGTAAGAGAGGCTACTAAAGATAAACAACTAGATAGTCAGATCCCACACATACCAAGCATTTCAATAACATACACACAATATGCTCGATATGTGCAATACAACATGGCATCACAAAATGACTCTACGACTCAAGTAGTTTATTCAATAGGCTCCGAGGAGCGAGATATTACAATCATGGGTCTCATGACCCAACAATCAGAGCATACAAGTCAAAGCACAAGCGGAAGCTATCATGTCTGGGTACAGACATCTATAAATGAAAAAGGCTGAGAAGCCTGACTATCTACCAGATCCTGCCGAGGGCACAAGATCGTAGCTGAGGTAACAAGCTAAACGTCGAAGTCCAAGCGGAACTACTAGTGAGACTGAAGTCTCTCTGCAAAAACATAAAATAGGCAAACGTGAGTACAAATGTACCCAGCAAGACTTACATCAGATCTATCTACACATGCATCATTATCAACAAAGGGGATGGTGGAGTTTGACTGCAGCAAGCCAGCTTTGACTCGGTGGCTATCCTGAACTACGAATGCAAGTAACTCTTTTGAGGTGGCGCACACGAGTCCACATATTCACCAACCAATACACCACTATGGATCCGCTCCCGTCTCCCTACGAGAACGCCATCCATAGCACTCACGCTTATCTTGCGTATTTTAGAGTATCCACTTTCACTTGTCTATGAACTGATATAAGGGGTCCACGTTTCCATATCCGAGGAATCCGGCTATTCGAATAGATGATGTTAACCCTGCAGGGGTGTACTTCTTCATACATGTTTCCACCACTTAGCGTCTGCACACGACATGTGCTCGGCAGACTTCAAGCGAAAGCCGACGTGGGTGTAGACCACGACCTACCTAAACACTCAAGTCTCTAGTCCAGGTTTATCGCCTATTCGGGTTCCATCCATGAGGAGATCCGGCCGGAGTTTCGCTCACAGCCCCAAACGATGTGAACAGGGTTCCCGAGATACCAAACGGGCATCCGGTACACCGTGCCACGTACCTACCGCATCACAGCCCACCCCTACGGTCAGCGCTGTCCACGGCCTCCAGTAAGCTACAAACACCAGAAACTACTTGCAACTCCTGGACAGAGGACTAGGGTGAATAAGAAGTCGAGCGGGGTCATATTTCAGGGCCCAATGTATGGTAGTAGCTGAATCATGGATCACAAACATAGAACTCAGTTCCTGAGGACGGCTGCAATGAGACAACCCACCATGTACTCCTACATGGCCTTTCACCGCTACATTTACCAAATCGTGTTCACACACTTAGCTCACACACAGTAGGACATGTTCACACACCTCTGATTTATCCCCGATGAATCAGACCTGACTCAACTCTAAGCAGTAGCAGGCATGACAAACAAGCATGAATGAGTAGGCACAACAGGGCTCAAACAACTCCTACTCATGCTAGTGGGTTTCATCTATTTACTGTGGCAATGACAGGTCATGCAAAGGATAAAGGGGTTCAGCTACTGCAGCAAGTAACAGATGAATCGGTGTTGTCCTAATGCAGTAAAAGAGAGCAGGAGCGAGAGAGTGGGATTTTATCGGAATGAACAAGGGGGTTTTGCTTGCCTGGCACTTCTGAAGATAACATTGAGTCTTCATCAGTGTCAACGATCACATCATCGGTATCACGTCTATCGAGAGGGGACAAATACCGGCAACAAAGAAGGGAACACAATCAATGCAATGCACAATATGATGCATGATCATGACATGGCAAAATGAATGTGTTTTGGGCTAATGCAACTAGCAACAGATTAAATGAAGTTGGTTTGAATACAAGATTCAAATTCAAACTCCATATGTGATTAATTAAATGCCCTTTATTTGTTTTGTCCAAAACAGAGGACAAACATTGTTCAAACATGCATGACAATGGTACAGATGGATTCCTTGAATTTTTCTGATAATTTTTCATATATAAATTATTTAATTTGGAGTTACGGTTGAATTTCTATGAATTTTAGAAGTTTTAGGCATTTTCTGGAATTTCCTGAATATTAATAAATCCAGAAAATGATTTAACTGCGTCAGCCTGAAGCCAGCATGACGTCAGCGAGTCAACGGCCAGGTCCAGGTCAAACCTGACGTGTGGGGTCCACACGTCAGTGACACAGGTTAGACAGGGGGGTTAGTTTAGTTTAATTAAAGATTAGGGGCACTAGGGCCCACATGTCAGTGGCTCTAGGCCTGGGTTAGCGGGGTGGTTAGGCCCTAATGACCGGCCACGTCAGCTCTCGCCGGAGTTTAGCCGGCGACGACCACAGAGCACGGCGGGGGACGCCGGACTTGCGCTAGGGGCATCGGATCGACGCACCAAGGGCACCAGGAGGTAGCCCGTGCCCGTGCGCATCTAGGGGGACCAACGGGAGGTGCGGGGGTGGCCGGGGTTCGCCGGAGTGGAGCCCGAGGCGGCGTCCGGAGCTCGGGGTTGGGGCGAGTTAGTGCTACGGTGCGCAAACGAGCGAGGTGAGAGGCTAGCGGGGCGCTACGCGGTGCGGGGAGCGAGTTAGGCATGCCAGGGTGACCAAATGGTCACCGGAGCTACGCCGGCGATGAGCTCAGGCGGCGGCGTGCTACGGCCAGCTATGAAATGGCGGCTACGGCGAGCGGCAAGCCACGGGGTTAGGGGCAAAACGTGCAGGAGCTCACGGTGGTTCGGATGGGGTAGATGACGAGCTCGGGGAAGCGGAGACTGCGGCGAATCGACGGTGAAGATCCTCGGCGGCCGGCAATGGAAACGGCGATGGTGGCAGCGTTGCAGCGTGTCCGGGACCTTGTGGCTCGGTGGGGAGAAAGAGGGGGTCGAGGCGGAGCCTTTGAGCGCATCGGCGAGGCTAGGGGGTGGCAGTGGCCGGGAGGGAGCTCGTCGGTGGCGGCGGCTCCATTCGGGCGAGTGAGAGAGATGTCCAGGGGAGAGGATGAGGACGCGGGAGAGTGAGGGAGAGAGGCAGGGCGGGGCGTGGCGTCTCCGGGGCGTCGAGGAGGAAGCAGGAGGTGGCCAGGGGGAAGCAGGAGGTGGCCGAGGCCTCTCGGGCGCGCGCCACGCCTCGCCTCTGCCTACTGGCAGAGGAAGACGACAGGGGGGGGGGAGTGGAGATGGGCTGGGCCATGCTGGGCCAGGTAAGTGGGCGCCAGGTAACTTCCTTCTCTCTCTCTCTCTTTTATTTCTTTCCTATTTCTGTTATTTTGTTTTTGATTTGATTTAAAATACCAAATCATTTAATAAAATCCTGGAAACAATTATGGGTGCTTTCTGAATTATTTCAGTGACCCTTAACAATTTCCAACATTTATTTGAACATTTAAATTATTTATAGTATTTAAATGCCCAAAGTCAAATACAATATGATTTAATTCAAAAATCCAAAATTGACCTAAGAATATATTCATCATTTTTGGCAGAGGTTTCCACCTTAACCAGAAATCATGAACTTTTCTTAGGAACCTTTTGGGTTTATTGAAAAGATTTTAATTCACCCTAGTTGAGTTGATTTAATGCTAGGGTTTGAACATCCCCATTTCAATTTTAGGTAAAATTTAAACATGATGCAACACATGACTAGCTAGCTCAGAGCAAACCAGAAGCTAGGGATGTGACAACTCACCCCCACTAAACAAGAATCTCGTCTCGAGATTCAAGCGTAGGGTAAGGTGAAGGGGTAACGCAGACTAGTATAATCTTCATGATCCAGGGTGCACTTCAATTGAACGTTGATTCATTCACCATCATTGTCTTGAAGTCTTGCTCTGAGAAATCCTGTCAACATGACATGGAGGGAAGAAGGAGACTCTAGAAGGGTCGATCTTCTCGAAGATCGAACAACTCACGGAATGAGACATAGGACCATCTCTCGGGTTGAGACACGAGATACACATCAAGAGGGGTGGAAAGAAACGGATGACGAAGGTTCACTAGGTGGACAACAATTCCACACTTAAGAAGGTGGTAAACGATTGTCCACGTAGCGAGGAGTTGAGTTGCCATGATACCACGACGAAACATCCTGGAGGAGGGTGATTCGTAGATTATTTCCTTAAGTGGCAAAAAGAATTACCTTTGATTCAGAGATCATTGAAAACCTTTATACCAGCCTAAGGCAATTCTCGAGCGATCATTTGGAGGGGGTCGGTAGAATGGCATACTCGGACTTGGATGATGTGGATTACCTTGTTGAAGACAACGTAATGGATGAATTTGCTTACCACCGGAAATGGAAGAGACCCATGGTAGAATGGCACATTGGCGGTGCAAACTAGGAACAAAATGCAAATGATGGGAATGATTCTAGTAACTGGGGAGAGGCTCAACAATAGAGAGTTATCCCACTATTGGAATGGTTATAGCATAACCGAGGAAACTGAGAGCGCTATACAGTTAATGACGACGATCAAACCTAGCACTTGTGCGTGCTCTCAAGAACTTGAGCAATTCCATAATCATCAAGGTTTTACCAACATCCGTGTCAAGGGTCCGGTAACACAACTTACTACCATGATGAATGGTGATGGAGGATGCAGATGCAAAGGAAGATAACACCTTCTTAGATTTCACCCTTGGTGGGGCCAAGGAAATAAAATCTGGATGATCGACTGAGATACATTTAGCACTCCGCTTCTAATGTTCTCCTTGATGTGCTAGTGTAACCCATTCATAGATGTGGTTTGATATCTAGAACATCAAGTAAAAAGGTCGGACTTCGGGATCTCAGAAATCCATAGGGCAACTAGGGAGTAAATCCTACGAAATCCCTATGGGGGGGGTGGCCAACTTCCTCAAACAAGATACTATAATAATAGGTCTACCGGATGGGTGTGTTGGCCACGACATCCACCTTACCGGTTATCGAGAGACAATATCATAATTCTTGGGAAATGTTCCAACCATCATATCTGCCTGAGATTCAGATCTGGCTGGTGTCAGGATATTCCAGACTCATCGAGTCTAGGAAGAAAAAACGAAAGTTTGCAACACAAATCGATGAGATGACATTGCGAGATTCTCGGGGAATGAACTACGATCGTAAGCTCCAAAACATGAGCTGGTTCTGCTACAAACAGGTGAACACGTTGTCCCAGACAAGCATGACCACGTGGTAGTCTTACAATAAAACACTACCGAGTTCTGGTTGGGAACCATCACCGTGGTTAACGAAGTCCTTGCATAAGTCATATGATTAGCTCTTATGAGGGAACTTCTTCTCCTTGAACAAATCAATCAGTGGCTTGGTGTGCTCGGGACACATATGGAATGAAGGTTGCAAGTCTCCAGACCACAGAATACTTCGCACGTGTGCATGACTGATTTGGGATGATTCCAAGGAAACAAAACAATCTTCCTCGAATTCATGGCGGCAACTTGCATCAGATGCACATGAATTAGGGGAAGTCACTACTTTCATCCAAACATATGCTTCATGAACGAAACACGAAGAAATGCTTACACAAGTTTTCAACACTAGGTTGATGTTCAACATGATTCATGGGGGGAGACAAAATGCTACTGATGGGCTCAACAGCAACTCATCGGAAATTTCCATATCACTGGACTTCCACCATCATGTGAACACGGTGATAGCATTGGTCAGACCAAAGATGTAATGGTGTATGCTCGAGGGATCAACCACGAGTAAGACAACATTACGAGCATCGTTGGTAGTGATTTGATTTGACGATAGCCCACACTCAAATCAAGGGATTGATAAGACAATAGGTCCAGCAACTGATCACAGGGACCAATCGATGAAGATATCATCTTTCTTCAACACACACCACACAAGAATATCCCTTTGGAACGAGCTAAGTCAGGCAAGCTTTTATCTTCCAACTCTCCAAGTTGTCGTTTTAGCTTAGCCAACTAGCTCAGGGGTATCCAACACGGATTCTTGGAGAAAGGGTGGTTTACAATAAACCATCTTGATCACGAAATCAACATAGCGGTCAGGTGACAACCTGGTAATACTTCCGAGAAGATATTCGAAAAATCACAAACCACCAATATGTTACTAAGCTCGAGAACAATCTTGCTTTTCAGGGCAAGACAAAATGATCAAATGAGTGAGGACTTGACAAGATCCTAACTCATCAATCGAAGGGTGCACCGAAATAAGGACTAGGTAGCACGATCAGTCTTAGAAGGATGATTCAAAAACCAACAGGCTAAGAATGAAATTATTGTCCTGTAACTACCAAGCAACAAGGTTGCTAGGAGTATTGATTTCACACATCACAATTCATTTGTCGGTATTCCGGTTGCATCAATACGAAGACCGGGGAATGACTAATGATGGTGAGAAGTATCACTACGTCAAAATTCATGAGAGTTGGTGCAATTCTCATGACAATTCTGACATAAAGGGGGTAATACTCCAAGGTAGAACAGAACCAAAAGCTGGATTGGCATTTGATCTGCGGGATACAACTGATTTGACCCAATCCTAGATATGGATGAGGTACTGGAGTTTGTTTCTCCTAGTCATTCCGGAATAGAATGGCTTGACAGACCACCAGAGTAATAGGCATCAATGAACGAATGCACACATAATCTTGACTATCAACTGATAGACGAGGGTCAGGAGACAACTAAAGAGGGACAACTCAAAGGAACATATACTTTCTGAGTTGTGGATGCATAGATTAGTATGTCGAACCAAGTTCAACATGTTTCTTCCGGATAACCCATGCAGAAAGATTGAGCTGGTAGAGTCACAATATAGCATGGAGAACTCATCAAGAGCACTCTGGTTGTGATCTTTTGATCCAATAAACATCTGCCATAAGCGGTCCATAGTATTTGGAAGAAGGAAATACCACGGACCTCGAGGACTATCGCAAAGGTTACTAATAACGTAAAGGAACGAGCAAACACTATCAACATGAGGTAAGTAGGGTGAATCTCGGGTTCAAGAACCCAGGAATAGAATATCTACTACTAAGTAGCATCACGGAATGCTTTCGAGAATAAAGGCCAGAATCTTCACACTGATAACACAAAACATGGCTAAACTACTAGATAATCCCCTGAGACACCTAGGGTCATAGTAATAACTCCAACATAAAGGTCGAGGCAGTAGAGTTCCTCAACTCAACAATTTGTGTGATTAATCTAGCCTAAAAGACATTGAAACCAGAGGAAAAGGATTTTGCAAATGCGTCAGACTCTTTGGAAACCTGGGATGACTCGGACAGCATAACGGCTGTAAATGCTCAGAAAAGATTTGAGACATTCACAAAAATGGTGGCATAACCACTCAGAAGCACAATATCAAGGTTTGGAGATCAACAGTTAACATACAGAAGTAGTAGGAACTGAACTCAAGCTTAAATCCAACAATCTTATAAGTCTACGGATTAGTAACACGTGATCCTGATAGAAATAAGAGATAGCCTAGTTCTTAATCCCCGTAGAAGAGAAGATGACGACTCAGATCAGAAGGCCATAAAGTATAAGGAGTAAAAAGAGCCTTACGTTCCATCCCACAATCAATTCCATTATATAACTAAAGAATTTCTAGACTCAACTTCGACCAGTTTGGCTTGGTAATCCTACAGGCAGTCAAGCTCTGATACCAACGCTGTCAGGACCCCGACTCAATGCCACATCGATCTAGCATGTAACACCTCATATCACTTTGCGGCCTCACGCACGGTATTCCCACGGGTGTCGCCTTACCTTTGCCCAGGGCCGTCTGCGCCTTTTGGCACACGTATATGACAGTGTCGCTAGCATCCATATGATAAGGAGCCCGGGCTGACATGGCTAGTCGTAAACCCAAAGTGGCACAGACTTACAGGGACAGGCATCCATGACCCAGCATCGAACGTGTCGGTCATCAGCGAGTGAATCCAAGCTGTAGCACTGGGCTAGCAGGACTCCGGTGAACCGGGCTGTAGCGGGCTAACAGGACTCCGGTATTCATCGCGTGACATTTCCCCGAAGGGACAGACACAGGAACGAAGAAGGACACATGCCGGCCAGCCTAAGTGTTCCAGAGCAGTAGCAAGCTACCATGGCTCGGTGGAAACACTAGGAGACATTTCCCGGTAAGAGAGGCTACTAAAGATAAACAACTAGATGGTCAGATCCCACACATACCAAGCATTTCAATAACATACACACAATATGCTCGATATGTGCAAATACAACATGGCATCACAACATGACTCTACGACTCAAGTATTTATTCAATAGGCTCCGAGGAGCGAGATATTACAAACAGGGGTCTCACGACCCAACATTCAGAGCATACAAATCAAAGCACAAGCAGAAGCTATCATGTCTGGGTACAGACATCTATAACTGAAAAAGGCTGAGAAGCCTGACTATCTACCAAATCCTGCCGAGGCACAAGACCGTAGCTGAGGTAAAAGCTAAACGTCGAAGTCCATGTGGAACTACTAGTGAGACCGAAGTCTCTCTGCAAAAACATAAAATAGGCAAACGTGAGTACAAATGTACCCAGCAAGACTTACATGAGAACTAACTACACATGCATCATTATCAACAAGGGGATGGTGGGGTTTAACTGCAGCAAGCCAGCTTTGACTCGGTGGCTATCCTGAACTACGACTGCAATGTAACTCTTTTGAGGTGGCGCACACGAGTCCACATATTCCCATATCAATACACCACTATGGATCCGCTCCCGTCTCCCTACGAGAACGCCATCCATAGCACTCACGCTTATCTTGCGTATTTTAGAGTATCCACTTTCACTTGTCTATGAACTGATATAAGCAACCCAGAAGTCCTTTACCGCGGACACGGCTATTCGAATAGATGATGTTAACCCTGCAGGGGTGTACTTCTTCATACATGTTTCCACCACCTAGCGTCTGCACACGACATGTGCTCGGCAGACTTCAAGCGAAAGCCGACGTGGGTGTAGACCACGACCTACCTAAACACTCAAGTCTCTAGTCCAGGTTTATCGCCTATTCGGGTTCCATCCATGAGGAGATCCGGCCGGAGTTTCGCTCACAGCCCCAAACGATGTGAACAGGGTTCCCGAGATACCAAACGGGCATCCGGTACACCGTGCCACGTACCTACCGCATCACAGCCCACCCCTACGGTCAGCGCTGTCCACGGCCTCCAGTAAGCTACAAACACCAGAAACTACTTGCAACTCCTGGACAGAGGACTAGGGTGAATAAGAAGTCGAGCGGGGTCATATTTCAGGGCCCAATGTATGGTAGTAGCTGAATCATGGATCACAAACATAGAACTCAGTTCCTGAGGACGGCTACAACGAGACAACCCACCATGTACTCCTACATGGCCTCTCACCGCTACCTTTACCAAATCGTGTTCACACACTTAGCTCACACACAGTAGGACATGTTCACACACCTCTGATTTATCCCCGATGAATCAGACCTGACTCAACTCTAAGCAGTAGCAGGCATGAAAAACAAGCATGAATGAGTAGGCACAACAGGGCTCAAACAACTCCTACTCATGCTAGTGGGTTTCATCTATTTACTGTGGCAATGACAGGTCATGCAAAGGATAAAGGGGTTCAGCTACCGCAGCAAGTAACAGATGAATCGGTGTTGTCCTAATGCAGTAAAAGAGAGAAGGAGCAAGAGAGTGGGATTTTATCGGAATGAACAAGGGGGTTTTGCTTGCCTGGTACTTCTGAAGATAACATTGAGTCTTCATCAGTGTCAATGATCACATCATCGGTATCACGTCTATCGAGAGGGGACAAATACTGGCAACACAGAAGGGAACACAATCAATGCAATGCACAATATGATGCATGATCATGACATGGCAAAATGAATGTGTTTTGGGCTAATGCAACTAGCAACAGATTAAATGAAGTTGGTTTGAATACAAGATTCAAATTCAAACTCCATATGTGATTAATTAAATGCCCTTTCTTTGTTTTGTCCAAAACAAAGGACAAACATTGTTCAAACATGCATGAAAATGGTACAGATGGATTCCTTGAATTTTTCTGATAATTTTTCATATATAAATTATTTAATTTGGAGTTACGGTTGAATTTCTATGAATTTTAGAAGTTTTGGGTATTTTCTGGAATTTCCTGAATATTAATAAATCCAGAAAATGATTTAACTGCGTCAGCCTGAAGCCAGCATGACGTCAGCGAGTCAACGGCCAGGTCCAGGTCAAACCTGACGTGTGGGGTCCACACATCAGTGACACAGGTTAGACAGGGGGGTTAGTTTAGTTTAATTAAAGATTAGGCGCACTAGGGCCCACATGTCAGTGGCTCTAGGCCTGGGTTAGCGGGGTGGTTAGGCCCTAATGACCGGCCACGTCAGCTCTCGCCGGAGTTTAGCCGGCGACGACCACAGAGCACGGCGGGGGACGCCGGACTTGCGCTAGGGGCATCGGATCGACGCACCAAGGGCACCAGGAGGTAGCCCGTGCCCGTGCGCATCTAGGGGGACCAACGGGAGGTGCGGGGGTGGCCTGGGTTCGCCGGAGTGGAGCCCGAGGCGGCGGCCGGAGCTCGGGGTTGGGGCGAGTTAGTGCTACGGTGCGCAAATGAGCGAGGTGAGAGGCTAGCGGGGCGCTACGCGGTGCGGGGAGCGAGTTAGGCATGCCAGGGTGACCAAATGGTCACCGGAGCTACGCCGGCGACGAGCTCAGGCGGCGGCGTGCTACGGCCAGCTATGAAATGGCGGCTACGGCGAGCGGCAAGCCACGAGGTTAGGGGCAAAACGTGCAGGAGCTCACGGTGGTTCGGATGGGGTAGATGACGAGCTCGGGGAAGCGGAGACGGCGGCGAATCGACGGTGAAGATCCTCGGCGGCCGGCGATGGAAACGGCGATGGTGGCGGCGTTGCAGCGTGTCCGGGACCTTGTGGCTCGGTGGGGAGAAAGAGGGGGTCGAGGCGGAGCCTTTGAGCGCATCGGCGAGGTTAGGGGGTGGCGGTGGCCGGGAGGGAGCTCGTCGGTGGCGGCGGCTCCATTCGGGCGAGTGAGAGAGAGGTCCAGGGGAGAGGATGAGGACGCGGGAGAGTGAGGGAGAGAGGCAGGGCGGGGCGTGGCGTCTCCGGGGCGTCGAGGAGGAAGCAGGAGGTGGCCAGGGGGAAGCAGGAGGTGGCCGAGGCCTCTCGGGCGCGCGCCACGCCTCGCCTCTGCCTACTGGCAGAGGAAGACGACAGGGGGGGGAGTGGAGATGGGCTGGGCCGTGCTGGGCCAGGTAAGTGGGCGCCAGGTAACTTCCTTCTCTCTCTCTCTTTTATTTCTTTCCTATTTCTGTTATTTTGTTTTTGATTTGATTTAAAATACCAAATCATTTAATAAAATCCTGGAAATAATTATGGGTGCTTTCTGAATTATTTCAGTGACCCTTAACAATTTCCAACATTTATTTGAACATTTAAATTATTTATAGTATTTAAATGCCCAAAGTCAAATACAATATGATTTAATTCAAAAATCCAAAAATGACCTAAGAATATATTCATCATTTTTGGCAGAGGTTTCCACCTTAACCAGAAATCATGAACTTTTCTTAGGAACCTTTTGGGTTTATTGAAAAGATTTTAATTCACCCTAGTTGAGTTGATTTAATGCTAGGGTTTGAACATCCCCATTTCAATTTTAGGTAAAATTTAAACATGATGCAACACATGACTAGCTAGCTCAGAGCAAACCAGAAGCTAGGGATGTGACAACTTTCCTTGGCGTGGAAGGCAAGCTTGGCAATACGGATATGTAGATCTCCTACCATTGTAACCGACTCTGTGTAACCCTAGCCCTCTCCGGTGTCTATATAAACCGGAGGGTTTTAGTCCGTAGGACGAACCACCATTACAACAATCATTCCATAGGCTAGCTTCTAGGGTTTAGCCTCCTTGATCTCGTGGTAGATCTACTCTTGTACTACCCATATCATCAATATTAATCAAGCAGGAGTAGGGTTGTACCTCCATCGAGAGGGCCCGAACCTGGGTAAAAACATCGTGTCCCTTGTCTCCTGTTACCACCCGCCTAGACGCACAGTTCGGGACCCCCTACCCGAGATCCGCCGGTTTTGACACCGACACCGGCCGACGGTGATAGTTCGGCTATCCGGACACCCCCTAGTCCAGGACTCCCTCAGCGGCCATCAGGAGACGGTCACTCGGAGTGCTGTAGACTTGGATGGGCCGCCCTCTGGCAGCCGGCCGCTGAGCCAGCCGGTGCCAGAGGATGGAGCTCCAGCTTGGGGTCCAGCAAGGCGAAGCTGGCCCAAAGTCTTGATAAATTCAGGGACTCGGGTGAGCCTACCTGTGGCCCATTACTCCGACAATAACTTAATCACACATAAAAGAATTCAGAGGATATTTAAATATTTCTCATAGATAAACTTGATCATAAACCCACAATTCATCGGATCTCGACAAACACACTGCAAAAAGAGTTACATCGAATAGATCTCTAAGAAGATCGAGGAGAACTTTGTATTGAGATACAAAGAGAGAGAAGAAGCCATCTAGCTAATAACTATGGACCCGAAGGTCTATGGTAAAGTACTCACAACTCATAGGAGAGGCCTTGGAGATGATGTAGAGGCCCTCCATGCTCGATTCCCCCTCCGGCGGAGCGCTGACGAAGGATCCAAGATGGGTCTCGCAGATACAGAAGGTTGCGGTGGTGGAATTAGGTTTTCGTGGTGCTCCTCGATGGTTTCGGGGTACATGGGTATATATAGGAGGAAGAACTAGGTCGGTGGATGCTCGAGGGGCCCACGAGGGTGGGGGGCATGCCCATCCCCAAAGGGGCGCACCGGGCACCCTCGTGGCCGCCTCCTCTGTTTCTTGACGTCCACTACAAGTCCCCTGGATTGTGTTTGTTCCGAAAAGATCGTTCCTGAAGGTTTCATCCCGTTTGGACTCCGTTTGATATTCCTTTTCTTTGAAACACTGAAATAGGCAAAAAAAACAGCAATTCGGGCTGGGCCTCCGGTTAGTAGGTTAGTACAAAAAATGATATAAAAGTGTAAAGTAAAGCCCATAAACATCCAAAACGGGTAATATAATAGCATGGAACAATAAAAAATTATAGATACGTCGGAGACGTATTAAGCATCCCCAAGCTTAATTTCTGCTCGTCCTCGAGTAGGTAAATGATAAAAACAGAATTTTTGATGTGGAATGCTACCTAGCATAATTCTCAATGTAATTTTCTTTACTGTGGTATGAATGTTCAGATCCCAATGATTCAAAATAAATGTTCATATTGACATAAGAAATAGTAATGCTTCAAGCATACTAATCAAGCAATCATGTCTTCTCAAAATAACATGGCTAAAGAAAGTTATCCCTACAAAATCGTATAGTCTGGCTGTTGCTCTATTTTCACCACACAAAGTATTTAATCATGCACAACCCCTATGACAAGCCAAGCAATTGTTTCATAATTTAGTAATCTCAAACTTTTTCAACTTTCACGCAATACATGAGCGTGAGCCATGGACATAGCACTATATGTGGAATAGAATGGTGGTTGTGGAGAAGACAAAAAGGAGGAAGATAATCTCACATCAACTAGGCGTATTAACGGGCTATGGAGATGCCCATTAATAGATATCAATGCGAGTGAGTAGGGATTGCCATGCAACGGATGCACTAGATCTATAAATGTATGAAATCTCAACAAAAGAAACTAAGTGGGTGTGCATCCAACTCGCTTGCTCACGAAGACCTAGGGCATTTTGAGGAAGCCCATCATGGGAATATACAAGCCAAGTTCTATAATGAAAAATTCCCACTAGTATATGAAAGTGACAACATAGGAGACTCTCTATCATGAAGACCATGGTGCTACTTTGAAGCACAAGTGTGGTAAAAAGGATAGTAGCATTGTCCCTTCTCTCTTTTTCTCTCATTTTTTTATTTGTTTGGCCTTTCCCTTTTTTTATTTGGCCTTTCTCTTTTTTTGTAAAGTCCGAAGTCTCATTCCGACTTGTGGGGGAATCATAGTCTCCATCATCCTTTCCTCACTTGGGACAATGCTCTAATAATGAAGATCATCACACTTTTATTTACTTACAACTCAATATTACAACTCGATACTTAGAACAAAATATGACTCTATATGAATGACTCCGGCGGTGTACCTGGATATGCAATGAACCAAGAGTGACGTGTATGGAAATTATGAAGGTGGCTTTGCCACAAATACGATGTCAACTACATGATCATGCAAAGAGCAATATGACAATGATGGAGCGTGTCATAATAAACGGAACGGTGGAAAGTTGCATGGCAATATATCTCGGAATGGCTATGGAAATGCCATAATAGGTAGGTATGGTGGCTGTTTTGAGGAAGGTATATGGTGGATGTATGGTACCGGCGAAAGTTGCATGGCACAAGAGAGGCTAGCAATGGTGGAAGGGTGAGAGTGCGTATAATCCATGGACTCAACATTAGTCATAAAGAACTCATATACTTATTGCAAAAATCTACAAGCCATTGAAAACAAAGTATTACGCGCATGCTCCTAGGGGGATAGATTGGTAGGAAAAGACCATCGCTCGTCCCCGACCGCCACTCATAAGGAAGACAATCAATAAATAAATCGTGCTCCAACTTCATCACAAAGCGGTTCACCATACGTGCATGCTACGGGAATCACTAACTTCAACACAAGTATTCTTTAAACTCATAATCACCCAACTAGCATGACTCTAATATCACCACCTCTATATCTCAAAACAATTATCAAGTATCAAATTGATCATAACATCCAATTCACTTCCTATGATAGTTTTTATTATACCCAACTTGGATGCCCATCATTCTAGGACCAATTTTATAACCATAGCAAATACCATGCTGCTGTAAGAGACTCTCAAATAATATAAGTGAAGCATGAGAGATCAACAATTTCTACAAAATTAAGCCACCGCCGTGCTCTAAAAAGTATAAGTGAAGCACCAGAGCAAAATTATCTAGCTCAAAAGATATAAGTGAAGTGCATAGAGTATTCTAATAAATTCTAAATCAAGTGGGTTTCTCCCAAAAGGTGTGTACAGAAATGATGATTGTGGTAATCTAAAAAGCAAAGACTAATATCATACAAGACGCTCCAAGCAAAACACATATCATGTGGCGAATAAAAATATAGCTCCAAGTAAAGTTACCGATAGACGAAGACGAAGGAGGGGATGCCTTCCGGGGCATTCCCAAGCTTAGGATTTTAGTTATCCTTGAATATCTTGGGGTGACATGGGCATACCCAAGCTTAGGCTCTTGCCACTCTTTATTCCATAGTCCATCAACTCTTTACCAAAACTTGAAAACTTCACAACACAAAACTCAACAGGAAATCTCATAAGCTCCGTTAGTGCAAGAAAGAAAAAACCACCACATAAGGTACTGTAATGAACTCATTCTTTATTTATATTGGTGTTAAACCTACTGTATTCCAACTTCTCTATGGTTCATAC
>NC_041385.1:195645884-195679832 GCF_002162155.2 Triticum dicoccoides | reverse complement strand
ATAGATGCATCAAAATAAGCAAACAACACACGAAAAACAGAATCTGTCAAAAACAGAACAGTCTGTAGAAATCCGTAACTTTCGAATACTTATGGAACTCTAAAAATCCTACCAAAATAGGAAGTCCTGGGAAATTTATCTATTGATCTACAGAAATAATAATCAACGCAAAAGCATGTTTTTGTGATTTATTAAAATTATTTTTGTGCATACAAACATTTCTGTTTTTCAGCAGAATCAAATTAACTATCACCGTAGGTTATCCTATAGGTTCAACTTTGCACAAACACTATTTAAAACATGAAAACACATCTAAACAGAAGCTAGATGAAATATTTATTGAATAACAGCAAGGAAAAATATTGGGTTGTCTCCCAACAAGCGCTTTTCTTTAAAGCCTTTTAGCTAGGCATTGATAATTTTAATGATGCTCACCCGAAAGACAAGAATTGAAGCGCAAAGAGAGCATCATGAAACATGTGACAAACAGATCTAAGTCTAACATACTTCCTATGCATAGGCATATTATAAGCAAACAAATTTGCAAGGCAAGCAAAAACTAGCATAAGCAAGGAAGAAGAAAGAGACGATAGCAATCTCAACATGACGAGAGGTAATTTAGTAAGATAAAAACTTCTACAACCATATTTTCCTCTCTCATAATAATTACATGTAGGATCATAGGCAAATTCAACAAAATATCTATCACATAACATATTCTCAACATGATCCACATGCACGAAAAGTTGACACTCTTCCAAAATAGTGGGATTGACATTAATTAAAGTCATGACCTCTCCAAACCCACTTTTATCAAAAATTTCATAAGATCTAATATTCTCCAAATATGTGGGATCTAAAGTTGACACTCTTCAAACCCACTTTCAATATTATTGCAAACATTATTATCAATCTCATATTCATCATGGGGCTTAAATAAATTTTCAAGATCATAAAAAGAATCACCCCAATCATGATCATTGCAACAAATAGTAGACATAGCAAAACTAGCATCCCCAAGTTTAGGGTTTTGCATATTACTAGCACAATTGATATTAATAGAATTTAATAACATCATTGCAATCATGCTTTTTATTCAAATATCTATCGTGAGTCACTTCATAAAGCACTTCATCACAATTTTCAAATTCACGAATTTCAAGCAAAACCTCATAAAGATAATCTAGTGCAAAAAAACTCACTAGCAATTGGTTCATCATAATTAGATCTCTTAAAAAGATTGGCAAGCGGATGAGGATCCATAGATCTTAGGTTCTGTGTTTAGCAATAAATAAACAACTATTCCAATCAAAGGAGCAAATGAGCCAAGTAAGACATCAAAGCAAACGAAAAGAAAAACAGAAGAAGGGCGAATAAAACGGCAAGGGTGAAGTGGGGGGAGAGGAAAACAGAGGCAAATGGCAAATAATGTAATGTGAGGGAGATGAGTTTGTGATGGTACTTGGTATGTCTTGACTTGAGCAAAGACCTCCCCTACAACGGCGCCAGAAATCCTTCTTGCCACGTCTTGAGCTTGCGTTGGTTTTCCTTGAAGATGAAAGGGTGATGCAGCAAAGTAGTGTAAGTATATCCCTCAGTTTTTGAGAACCGAGGTATCAATCCAGTAGGAGGCTCCTCAAAAGTCCCACGCACCAACACAAACAGACAAGAACCTCGCAACTAACGCAATAAAGGGGTTGTTAATCCCTTCACGGTAAATTGTAAAAGTGAGATTTGATAGAGATAATACGATAACATAAATATTTTTGGTATTTTTATGATATATATTGGAAAGTAAAAGATGCAAATAAAAGTAGATTGAAAACTTATATGATAAAAGGTAGACCCGGTGGCCATAGGTTTCACTAGTGGCTTCTGTCAAGATAGCATAAGTACTACGGTGGGTGAACAAATTACTGTAGAGCAATTGATAGAAAAGCGCATAGTTATGAGATTATCTAGGCATGATCATGTATATAGGCATCACGTCTGTGACAAGTTGATTGACTCTTGCCTGCATCTACTGCTATTACTCCACACATCGACCGACTCCTGCCTGCATGTAGAATATTAAGTTCATAAAGTACAGCGTAACGCGTTAAGAAAGATGACATGATGTAGAGGGATAAACTCATGCAATATGATATAAACCCCATCTTTTTATCCTCGATGGCAACAATATAATACGTGCCTTGCTGCCCCTGTTGTCACTGGGAAAGGACACCACAAGATTGAACCCAAAGCTAAGCACTTCTCTCATTGCAAGAAAGATCAATCTAGTAGGCCAAACCAAACTGATAATTCGAAGAGACTTGCAAAGATAACTTAATCACACATAAAAGAATTCAGAGTAGATTCAAATATTTCTCATAGATAAACTTGATCATAAACCCACAATTCATCGGATCTCGACAAACACACCGCAAAAAGAGTTACATCGAATAGATCTCCAAGAAGATCCAGGAGAACTTTGTATTGAGATTCAAAGAGAGAGAAGAAGCCATCTAGCTAATAACTATGGACCTGAAGGTTTGTGGTAAACTACTCACAACTCATAGGAGAGGCCTTGGAGATGATGTAGAGGCCCTCCATGGTCGATTCCCCCTCTGGCGGAGCACCGGCGAAGGCTCCAAGATGGCATCTCGCGGATACAGAAGGTTGCGGCGGTGGAATTAGGTTTTCATGGTGCTCCTCGATGGTTTCGGGGTACATGGGTATAGATAGGAGGAAGAAGTAGGTCGGTGGATGCTCGAGGGGCCCACGAGGGTGGGGGGCGCGCCGGGCACCCTCATGGCCGCCTCCTCTGTTGCTTGATGTCCACTCCAAGTCCCGTGGATTGCGTTTGTTCCAAAAAGATCGCTCCCGAAGGTTTCATCCTGTCTGGACTCCGTTTGATATTCCTTTTCTTCGAAACACTGAAATAGGCAAAAAAAACAGCAATTCGGGCCGGGCCTCCGGTTAGTAGGTTAGTCCCAAAAATGATATAAAAGTGTAAAGTAAAGCCCATAAACATCCAAATGGGTAATATAATAGCATGGAACAATCAAAATTATAGATACGTTGGAGACATATCACCATGCCATCATGCTGACGAAACTCACCCTCGTCCTCAACTGGATCAAGAGCATGAGGGACGTCATCGAGATGAACGTGTGCTGAACGCGGAGGTGCCATACGTTCGGTACTTGGATCTGTTGGATCGCAAAGACGTTCAACTACATCAACCGCATTAACTAAACGCTTCCGCTTTCGGTCTACGAGGGTACGTGGACACACTCTCCCCTCTCATTGCTATGCATCTCCTAGATAGATCTTGCGTGATCATAGGATTTTTTTGAAATTACTGCGTTCCCCAACACCTACCCCAAATGGGACAATATTTTTACCACGGCCTGTTGATGCCGTTCCATGCTAGCATGTCAAGTTTCATAAATTTCAGACGCGTTTTCGACGTACTAGAATTTAAAAACCATGTATCTCAATGTTAGAGGTCCAGCGACCGTGGCAAGGTGTTTGACATTCATTCTCATTTCTTGCATGTGACTTAAGCATGCAACCAAGGACACACATTTCAATTTTGAACCCATTTATACGCATTGGATCATGTGCATGCATTACAAATTTGAATTATGCACGTAAATGCATAGAAAACTCAGTTAATGTATAAAAATATCGAAGCGAACCCCAAAAAATCCCAAAAATTGACACAACACTCCTGTTGTTATATGTTGACATGAGAAAAAATTTGAACATAAGAAGAGGCAATAGTAGATATTGTTTCGTCCCCCAAGGTGGCACGTTCCCTACCGAAACCATCAGGCTTGTTGTGAGAGAAGCTGTGGTTTGCGAGAAGCTTATACCCAAACCTGCCCCAAACGGGACAATATTTTTACCACGACATGTCGATGCCATTCCATGATATCATGTCAAGTTTCATAAATTTCAGACGAGTTTTCGATTTACTAGAATTTTAAAACCATGTATCTCAATGTTAGCGGCCGAGCGACAGTGTCAAGGTATTTGAGATTCATTCTCATTTCTTGCATGTGACAAGCACCTTGCAACAAAGGACACACATTTGATTTTGCAACCCGCTTTTATGGACTCAAGCATGTGCATGTAGTTCAATTTTGAATTATGCACATAAGTGCCTAGAAAACCCAGTTAACGTATAAAAATGTCCAAACGATCCCCGAAAAATTCCAAAAATTTAACGCGACACTCCTGTTGTTCTATGTTTACACCAGGAAAAAATTGAAAGCAAGAAGAGGCGATGAATATTGTTTTGTCAACAAAGGTGACACGTTTCCCTAACGGAACCATGAGGCTTCTTGTGAGAATCTCTGGCTTGTGAGAAGCTTATACCATAACCTTCCCCAAATGGGACAATATTTTTTACCCCAGCATGTTGATGCCATTCCATGATAGCATGCCAAGGTTCATGAATTTCATACGGGTTTCAGATTTACTAGAATTACAAAAGAAAGTACCTCAACATTTGCCAGAGAGCCACAGTGCCATGGTGTTCGAAATTCATCCCCATTTCTTGCATGGACATAAGCATAAACCCGTGGACACATATATGATTTTACAACCCATGTTGGTGCACCGAAGCATGTGCATGTAGTTTAATTTTGAATTGTGCACCTGAAATGGTTAGAAAACCAATTTAATGTATAAAACTTCCAAATGAACCCTGAATAATTCCAATTTTTTATGACACACATATAGTTGCATGTTCACTGCAGATAAAAGTTCTAGCAATTCAAACACCCTCCATTGCCGCTGTGACCCCGTTATGTAATTCAAATCAAGATGAAAAATCAAGTAGACCGCACACAGTTTATTATCACCAAACGTGTAAGATGCAGTACCAAATATCTTGGAGCACCATTGGAGTATAGTACGCCTATGGCTTACGCGAGAAGGTGCATCGGCTACATTCCACAGCCGGCGTGTCAAGCATAGTAGCTCGCTCCCCAAATATCATTTCACTGTTCAATCGTCGCCTGTGAAAGATGGGGACGCAGACCCGAGTTGTGAGGGCAACTTTGGCAGCCCACTCCGGTGAGAGCGCGGCCGCAGCCGCCATGCACGTGCTAACAAGGTGCATCAGCACGGACGCAATCTGCGACCGGGTGGCCAAGGCAGCCCAAACGGCTTGTTGCTTCTCAGATGGCGGCAGCAACATCTGCCTCGGGTATAGCAACTGGCGAGAGCGGCACATCAGCTGTCCATTCGGCAGCAGCGGCCTTAGCCCTGATGGAGGCCGCCCAGGACCATGTCGAGGCTGCCCAGGGCCAGCTCGTGGCGGTCACCGCACAAATCGAACAAAGCTTCTCCGATAACGGTTGGCAACCCATGACCAAAGATTTGGCAATCACCGAGAGCGTTCAAGCAAGCGTCCGTTCCTCCACCTCGTACCTTGCCACGACGGAGCCCATCCAAGCCTAGATCGCGCCCCCCACGCCTAGCTCGTGGCAGCCTTTTCCAAAGAGATGGCGGACGTGGATGGCGAGATGCTTGCCGAGTATGGTGTGATAGATGCCATGGAGCCCCTTCCCCAGGAGACCGTCGGACGCGAGCTGGACATGGAGGAGGCGGTGGAGATCAACGAGCACCAGCCGTAGTAGTACTCCTTGTTTTGTTTAATTAAGAGCACCAGTCTTTAATTTGTTTGAGTAATGTTTAGGTCAGCTAGCTCTGTTTAATTGTCGAACTTGCTCGATTAAGAAGTGTGGGTGTGTTGTAGTCTCCTTTGTGTACCCAAATTATGCAATGACGTGGATGACCACTGTAACCAGGGAAATTCGAACCAAAAATTTTGACGTTCAAACTCATCACACACGGTTTAAGCTATCTGAATCGTTTGTGATGTTCGCATATCGTACACATTTCTGAACAAGGGACCATGTCTGATGACACTTTGCATGCCAATTTTTTCGCTGCGCCGATTCAAAAATTTTGGCTTCTGTGGAAATATCTACCTCCTCGCCCCCTCGCCCTTACCAAAAGCCACATTTCCCCTATTTTTGCCTTCTTTCCAAGTTGAAACCTGCACTCCTTGCTTGCAGCGCCGCCTCCTCATCAACGACCCTCCTTTACCCTGCTCAGCCTCGTCTATCCTGGCAGGTAATCCACACACGACCCCATCCTCCTCCTCCTCCCACTCCCCACATGCCCCGACCGCCGGTGCGACACCTTCCACTCAAATCACCGAGCCCTCCACCAAATAAGCGCTGCCCTAATCCATGGTGCACGCCGTATAGGCAGGAGCTCAAGGAGCATTTGGCAGTGGAGAAGCAAATCGCGGTCGCACGCGCGGATGAGGTCATGATGGCTGCCATTCGTGCCGACCCCCAGGGGGAGCACCTCACTATCAAGGCCACCGTAGATGCCTCGCACGCCGACGACGCGACACGATTGGCTGCTCTAAACAATAGTTTGTGGCATTTTGAGGCTACCCTTGGTGCCTTCGACAAAGACTACGAGCTGTTTTATCAGCGTACACGTGCTTACCTTAACTCGAGAGCCAGCAGGTTGGTGCCCGGAGCGGCTCGGGCAACTCACCACTACGACGAGGGCACCCACGATGTGGAGGCCTCGCCCTCTTCCATGTCCAAGGATCCAATCATCATCGATATCTCTGACAATGAGGAGTAGCTTGTCTTATTATCTCACTATAAGGACCCATGTTCAGTTTGCTAGCTAGGCCGCTTAAGCATGCTTGGTTTACCCATTGCGTGTGCTGCTCCTGCCTTTCCTTAACAAATTCTAGTGAATTGTGCTATCTAATTTTACCATGCAATCTATTGCTCCAGTATATTTGTTCTATATGTCGTTCAATGTGGTGCTCACTTATTAACTGTTTGGTTAATTAGTTATCGTCTTCAGTTAACTGTTTGGTTCAATTCTGCAAATGTGATGTTCAATTCTTCAAGCTGCAATTTTGTATTGTCTTCCATGTGAGAAATAAATCGAATTTATCTTTACAAAATACATGAGACACGAACACAATTGCTATATTTCTAAGTTGTCAAGCATGCTTGGTTTGATTAATTGTCTGATCTTCTAGTATGTTATACATTGTGCAATGTGGTGCTCAGTTAACGTTTGGTTCATTTGTTGTGGTGTTTAGTTAACTGTTTGGTTCAACTCTGCAATGCGATGTTCAATTGTTGTGGGTTCTGTTATTGTATACCATGTGAGAAATTAATCAAATTTGGAGTACTAAATACATGAGAAACAAATACAATTGCAATATTTCCAAGTTGTTAAGCATGCTTGGTTTGGTTAACTGTCTGATCTTCTATTAAGAGTATGTTATATTGTGCAATGTGGTGCTCAGTTAATGTTTGGTTCATTTGTTGTGGTGTTTAGTTAACTGTTTGGTTCAGTTCTGCATTGCGATGTTCAATTGTTGTGGGTGCATTCTGTTATTGTATACCATGTGAGAAATAAATTGAATTTGGCTGTACTAAATACATGAGAAACAATACAATTGCTATATTTCCAAGTTGTTAAGCATGCTTGGTTTGGTTAATTGTCTGATCTTCTATTAGGAGTATGTTATATTGTGCAATGTGGTGCTCAGTTAATGTTTGGTTCATTTGTTGTGGTGTTTAGTTAACTGCTTGGTTCAATTCTGCAATGCGATGTCCAATTGTCGTGGGTAGAATTTTGTATTGTTGTGCATGTGAGCAATAAATCGAATTTGGCTGCACTTAATACATGAGAAACATATACAACTGCTATATTTCCTAGTTCTTAATCATGCTTGGTTTGGATAAATGGGTTTTCCATGTGTCTTGAATTAATCTGATGAATTTGCAATGTGCTTATTTTTCATCAACATATTTTACTAATAGCATGCAAACCCTCATTTAACCTGATGACTAACTACCTTATATGTGTTGCAGGGAAACAATGGGAAGCACTGAGGTTTACAATCGAGGTTAGCACATGGTCCTTTGTCTAATAGCACATTATTGTGCAATTGCAGGAACCATTCTAATAATTAAGTTTTTAACAATTTGGTCTTGCACATGTAGGTGCTGCTGTCAGAGGTTTTGACCCACTGTTTGGCCCTTTTTGCATATGGGAAAATGAGTTGTCCATGAATATCAGTCAAGTCAAGAAACTTAGAAAGATTGTTAGGATAAAGAAATTAGCGACAAAAAACAACAAGATCTTTGTATGCACAATGAAGAAGACATCAATTCACTACAAGATGGTACTAACTATTATACCTTGACTTTTTTATTCCTTTGCCCCATTTCCAATATAGAGAAGATATTTATGCACATCCTTGTTTTCAGGCCTTTCCAAAGCAGTTCACTGATGATTACCTCTCAAACCACCTCTACGGTCAGGAGGCGAGAAAGGTTTTCATACAACACCCACGGTTCAATATTGAAGTGTTCTTGAAGAGGACGAAGGATGGACTGTCAATCATCCAGAGGCACTGGCCTAAAGTTGCAAAGACCTTCAACATCAATGAAGGATCAATATTCGCCTTCCGCTTCAGTATTTTTCCAGATGAGATGCATCTGTCTATGTACCGTCTATGATGCTAATTTTAAAGGTTCTAGATGTTGCATGTGAAACTTGGAGCTGGTTCAGTTGTGTAATGGGGTAGCTGAGTGCTGAAACTATATGATGTTGTACTCTGATGTATTTCAATTATGAAATCCCGCTTCCTTAATATTGAAATGAAATATATCGTGTGCTTAATATGAAATGTCAATTAGATTAATAAATGGATTATTAATAATAGGGAAATTAGCCTGCTAATGGCCAGTTAGCCTGCTAATTGGGTTTTTCTATTGCAAACGGTTATTGAGAAAACACTGCCGGCACTGACCTCAGGTAATGCACACAGTTTCTGGGAATAAACCATGTTGGATCAATGAATAATCACACACGACATCCTCTTGAAAACTTTTTGTGTTAGGCCACCTTGCGCAAACGTTTACCACATAAAAAGTGTGTGTGATGGACAGCCTTTGCCACACAGTTTCTTCTACGCACCATGTGTGATGCATTCAATAACGCAAATGATAAAATTGTTAATATCATGTGCAATGGCAACGCTATCACAAAAGACTTAGTGGGGAAAATTGTGTGTGATGTACCTGCGAACGGAAACATTTTCCTTGGAGCGACTGTGTGGGATGTATATACAAACATAAATGTACTTCTTCGATTGACTGTGTGGGATGTACATACTAACAGAAACATATTTCTTGGATTGACTGTGTGGAATGTACATACGAACAGAAACGTTTAGAGGGGACTGGCTGTGTGGGATGTACTTACGACCGGAAATGATTTCGCCTGTGTAATTATCTTTTTTTTACCACAACTATACGTATAACCGTATTTGATTGCTCGCCGGTCGCACACGACCTCATTTTGCCGAGCGTGTGTGCAGGAGGGCATATCCCCGACGGTTTGTGGGTCGTATGGGAAGGACCCCCCTATCGCAGTCACTCACTAGGCGACGGTTCAGAATGCCATCGTGGAAAGGAGTTAAAAACCGTTTGTATAGCACCTCGCTATACCAGTGTATGCCTCGTCGGTGTAAGATGAGACGTCGATTACTTCTCCTGGCGACATGCCACCGTTGGTGGACTCTGCATCCCACCGGGTAAAGTCGACCGCGTCCTCAGCCACATGCAACTCCTCCTCCCGGCGCTCCTTGATCTCCGCCGCCTCCTGCATCTCTAGCTCCCGCTCGGCGATCTCATGAGGAAGCTGGTGCTCCATGGCATCCGCCGCCTTTTCAGACGTGGGTTGCATGCTAGATTCCTAGGTGGCCTGGAATATCTTGGCATGTGCATAATCGATCTTGGCATGGATGGCCTCGACCTAGGCTAGGGCATCATCGGCGGCACGGATGGGGGCTCGAGCGCTCTCGGTGTTTGCAGCCGCCGTCGCAGCAGCTACCCTATCGGCTGCCGCAGACACCCTATCGAGAGATGCGGCCGCGCTCTCGACGCAGGTGGTGGCACTCGGGGAGGACATGGCCATCGTATGGGCCCTCACGAAGCGTTTCCACGGCGTCATTCTTTGCAAGAAGGGGTTGCAGGAATAGGGATTAGGGATTCGTGGATTCGGGGGTGACCGGCACAGAGAAGATGAAGCCGGTGAAGCTCACGGAGGAAGATTTAAGTAGACCCACTGAAAGGATCGAGAAGAGGTGTCTAGAGGGGGGTGATTAGACCCTCAACAAGTAAAGGTAGCAGTTTTAAGTTTCTCAAGTTGAGGTTGGAAATTAGCAAAATTTCAAACATTCACAATACAATTCAAGCAAGCATGCAAAGAGTATATGAGCAGCAGAAAGTAAACCATGCAACTTGCAAGAAAGTAAAGGGATGGGATCGGAGTGTGCAAACGCAATTGGAGACACGAAGATTTTTGGCGTGGTTCTGATAGGTGGTGCTATCGTACATCCACATTGGTAGAGACTTCAACCCACAAAGGGTAACGGTTAAGAGAGTCCACGGAGGGCTCCACCCACAAAGGGTCCACGAAGAAGCAACCTTGTATATCCCACCATGGCCATCGCCCACAAAGGATTTGCCTCACTTGGGTAGATATTCACGAAGTAGGTGATCTCCTTTCCCTTACAAACTCCTTGGTTCAACTCCACAATATTGACGGAGGCTCCCAAGTGACACTTAACCAATCTAGGAGACACCACTCTGCAAAATGTAATAGATCATGTGTTGATGATGAACTCCTTGCTCGTGTGCTTCAACTGATAGTCTCCCCAACACTCAACTCTCTCACGCAGATTTGGCTATGGTGGAAAGATGATTTGAGTGGAAAGCAACTTGGGGAAGGCTAGAGATCAAGATTCTTGTGGTTGGATTGGAATATCTTGGTCTCAACACATGAGTAGGTGGTTCCCTCTCAGAAAATGAATGCTGGAAGTGTAGGCACGTTCTGATCGCTTTCTCTTGAATGAAGAATGGGTGGAGGGGTATATATAGCCTCCACACAAAACCTAGTCGTTACACACAGATTCCCTAACTCGGTGAGACTGAATAGTGAAACTCGGTCAGACTGATTCAGTTCAAAATGTGAACGTTAGAGTTTTCGGTGGTACCGACAAGGTCAACTCGGTGGGACCGATGTGCTAGGGTTAGGGTAAAACCTCAACTCAGTTTGACCAAGTACACAAACTCAGTGAGACCGATTTTGGTAATAAGCAAATAGAGAGTTGGTCAAGCAAACTCAGTGGGACCGATTGCATATTTCGGAGGGACCGAAATTATTGCAACAGGCAACAGAGAGTTTGCAAGCCCATCCTGGTGAGACTGAGATCCCATTGGTGAGACCATACTGATTAGAGCTTGTGGCAGTGGCTATATCAAATGAACTCGGTGGCGCCGGATGAATCAAATCAGTGGGGCCAAGTTTGACTTTTAGGTTTAGGACATATGTGGAAATGAGAAAGTGGCTGAGGGCTTTGGAGCATATCACTAAGCAGTTTGAGCGAGCACACCATTAAGCAACACCTCATCCCCTTTTAATAGTATTGGCTTTCCTATGGACTCAGTGTGATCTTGGACCACTAAAATGAAAATGTAGATTCTTGATCTTTTGTCAATGTTTGTCCTTAGCATCTTAAAGGGGTTCCACATCCTCTTGTCCATGCCACTCTAATGTTGAACTTATCTGAAATATACTAGATGAAAATATTAGTCCAACAAGAGATATGTTGACATTGATTACCAAAATCACCCAGGGAGCACTTGTGCTTTCAATCTCCCCCTTTTTGGTAATTGATGACAACATACATCAAAGCTTCAGATAAGGATATATGGAAATAGCAAGTAAAGCTTTGGAAAGACATGTAACATTCATATGCTGCCCCTACATGTATGAAATCATGTGAAGATAGATCATAAGAGTATGAGAATGCATAATCATGACAGAGCAAGCAATGAGTTACATGTATCTTGGCTATATGCATCAGAGCAAATGGTGTAGATACTGGAAATATACCTTCATGTTCATGAGTCCTTCTTGCAAACAATATATGCTTCAGCAAGAGATCCTCATGCACATGAGTGTGATGCATATACTTACCTTGTGGTCTTGAGCTATCTTTGGAAGAGATGAACCTGAGTAAACAAGGTTAGATAACACAAGAACATCTACTAGACAGAGCAAGAACGAGAGATCACAAGAATATCAAGATTGGGATGACATGTAGAGAGTGAGCATTTAGTACTCTAGTTGGTTGTAGACATGTCCCCAAAAATAAGGATATGCAATGAATTCGAAAGATTTTCTTCCCTTAGGTGTCCTTCTCTCCCTGAATCTGACAATGGATAATGGGAGAGGATAGGGTAATAGAAAATTAGAGCAAACAAGAAAATCAGAGAAAAATAATCATAACACATACTAACATGTCTTTCCCCTCTTGAAGACATGAGACATCTCTCCTCTTATGGATAAGAAGCATCATGAGAAGCTTTAGGTGTGCATTCTCTCTTGTGATAAGCTTTGATGTGATCTCTCTCCCCCTTTGACATCAATTTCCAAGAAGGGATCTTCTGGAGCATGAGTCAAGTAGGTTTGGTCCTTGAGTCAAAGCAACATGTAATATTGGATGCTGGTAGAGGACAAGATTCATTCATTGGAGTTGGAACAAATATGCAGGATGCAAATGACAAAGTGTTTTTCTCAGCATTGAAGTCGGTAACACCGAGTTGTTATCTTCGGTGGCACCGAGATAGTTCGGTTTAGCCGAAAGAAACAAACCGGTGAGGCCGAGTTCAACATAGAGAGAAAACAAGTGTCATCTCAGCTCACTTAGGAAAATAAGATCTCACAAGGATATGCAAGGAATTAAGTGAAGGATTTGCACTTTATTGGATGCAGGGAAATGCAGAAAATAACAGAGAAAAGAAAAGAAATCTAGATGAAGTTTCTTTTTGAGAAAGGGGAAATGCATGAAAGAAACTAATGCAAGAACACAGAGAAACAAATGAGAACTTCATCTAGAATTGGTCGGCGACAAAGTCACCTATGTTAGAGTATATTGACTCAGGTGTCAAGTGAAGACACTTGATCATAGGTCATACTCATTGTTTAAGCTCAAAATGGGGTTGCCATTTTTCGTTTAAGAAAATTGATGTATTCACATCTCATTGAGTTTCTTTGACCCATATCTTGGGATAAAGCATCTCTAAGATGGAATGACATACCTTGGTGGTGGTGATCTTAATCATGTAGTTGAACTTGTGTGGGATTCTCAAGGTTGATGTAGTTCATCAAGAGTTGGGAGCTCCACTTGTAATTCGAGTTCATCTACCTACATGGGTTACTCTTGCAAGGAAGAGCACTTGTGTATCCAAAATGACAATCACGAAATTTGATATTAAGAAATTATCAAAGGATATATTGAAAGGCTTCATGCTTCCCTGTCTTGAACCACCAAATTGTAGAGACTTGGAGATGTAGAGATTGCTTAGAATGTGATTGAGTTGCAATCTCATAGAGTTGGGCTTATCCAAGTACCTACAAGGGTTAGATGACATGCAAGAGTACAAAAATATCCAAGACATAGGATCATCATCATAAGAGAAATATCAAGGATTAGTCATAGAAAGGCTCATGCCTTGCATGCATCCAAATGGAGTTTCTACTCCAAGTTTGAGGCATCAATGATGTTCAATTCACCTCTCAAGTGGCAATACACTTTCTCATCAAGAAGTTTGGTGAATATATCCGTCAAATGCTTATCGGTACGAACATGCTTAAGTTTGATATCTCCCTTACCAACATGATCTCGAATGAAATGATGACGAACTTCAATATGCTTAGTTGGAGAATGTTGCACGTGATTATGGGCAATCTTAATAGCACTTTCATTATCAAAAAGAAATGGAACATGTTTCACATATATCCCATAATCTTTAAGAGTTTTGGTCATCCAAAGTAACTGAGCGCAACATGAACCAGCGACAATGTATTCCGCTTCGGCGGTGGATAAGGATACCGAGTTTTTTTTCTTGGAGGACCAAGACACAAGAGATCTACCAAGAAATTTACAAGTACCCGAAGTGGACTTTCTATCAACCTTGTCACTGGCATAGTCCAAGTCGGAGTAGCCAACAAGATCAAAAGAAGTCCTCTTAGGATACCAAATGTCAAAGCTTGGTGTATAAATTAAGTATCTCACTATCCTTTTCACAGCCTTAAGATGACATTCTTTGGGGGCAGCTTGATATCGTGCACACATGCACACACTTAGCATAATATCGAGATGTGAGGCACATAGATATAACAATGAACCAATCATAGAGCGGTAAACCTTTTGGTCAACCAATTCGCCATCCTTTGTCAAGTCAAGATGTCCACTAGTAGGCATGGGGTTACTCATACCTTTGCATTCTTGCATGTTGAACTTCTTGAATAAGTCCTTGGTGTACTTTGTTTAAGAGATAAAGGTTCCTTCCTTAGTTTGCTAGATTTTCAAACCAAGAAAGAACTTGAATTCACTCATCATAGACATCTCAAACTTCTCCGACATTAGCTTTCCAAACTTTTCACTAAAATGAGGATTAGTTGAACCAAACATGATATCATCAACATAAATTTGGAACACAAATGATTCACCATTAACCTTTTTTTGTAAAAAGTGAAGAATCAATTTTACCAATTTCAAAGCCTTTTTCAATAAGAAACTTAGTCAAGCATTTATACCATGCTCCAGGAGCTTGCTTAAGACCATAAAGAGCTTTGTGAAGTTTATAAACATGGTCGGGTTTCTTAGGATTAACAAAGCCAGGAGGTTGTTTAACATAAAATTCCTCCTCAATTTCACCATTAAAAAGCACTTTTGATGTCCATTTGATATAAAGTGATGTCATGATGATTGGCATAAGCAAGTAAGGTGCGAATGGACTCAAGTCTAGCAACGGGGGGCTTATGTCTCATCATAGTCCATACCTTCGACTTGAGTGTAGCCTTGAGCAACAATACGAGCCTTGTTGCATTCAAATTGTCCATCTTCATCTTGCTTGCTCCGAAACACCCATTTGGTTGCAATAACATTGTGCTTCTCATCGGGCTTTTCAACCAACGTCCACACTTGGTTCCTCTCAAAGTTGTGTAGCTCTTCGTGCATGGCATTTATCCAATCTGGATCTTCCAATGATTCTTGAACCTTCATAGTTTCAATGCTAGAAATGAATGAGTAATGTTCACAAAAGTTAGCCAAACGAGTTTTAGAGCGAGTAATTCTCCCAGTTTGGATATCATCAAAGTTTGTTCGATGGGATGATCTCTTGAGACTCTTGCTCGAACTCGTGAGAGCTTTTGTTTGGGTCGGGGTGGAACATCCTCTTCATTGTCTTGTTCTTCCTCTTGTCTCTCTTCGTTGTTGTTGGCGTTGTTGTTCTCCCATGGAGGTGGAGAAGGAGGTCGTCGAGGTTCATCTTGTTGTACATCCTCTTTTCATCGTCTTGATGTGTCCCACTCGTGGATGCCTCCAAGTCAACTTGTGCTTCACCTTGTCGTGAAGTTGTGGCTTCCACTTGGATGGATGAGGAACTCTCATTCACCTCCGTTGGGCGAATCTTGCCAATAGACAAGTCTTGGATTTCTTACGAAGGATCTTTGTCACCTACATCAATTGGCAATTGCTCTACTTGCGAGCCGTTAGATTCATCAAACTTCACATCTACCGTCTCTTCAACCTTTCGGGTGAAATTGTTGTAGAGACGGTAAGTGTGAGAGTTTGAGCCATAACCGAGTAGGAAACCTTCATGAGATTTAGGAGCAAATTTAGAACGATGATGCTTATCTAGAATGTAGCACTTTGAGCCAAATACCCAAAAGTATCCAACTTGGGGTTTGTTACCGGTGAGAAGCTCGTATGCCGTCTTGCCGAGTAGCTTGTGAAGATATAGACGATTCCTTGCATGACAAGCTGTCTCAACCGCTTTCGCCCAAAAGTGTTTTGACGTCGTGTACTCATCAAGCATCGTTCTCGCCATTTCGATGAGCGTTCGGTTCTTCCTCTCAACAACTCCATTTTGTTGAGGTGTGTACGTAGCCGAGAACTCATGTGAAATCCGTTCTTCGTCACGAAAGGTGTCCACATTGGCGTTCTAGAACTCCGTTCTATTGTCGCTGCGAACCTTCTTGATCTTCACTTCAAATTGGTTTTGGGCCTTCCTAGCGAAGTTTTTGAAGATCTTTTGGACCTGCAATTTATCATCAAGAAAGAACACCCACGTAAATCTTGAAAAATCATCAACAATGACCAATCCAAACGAGTTACCACCAAGACTCTTGTAGGCATTGGGACCAAAAAGATCCATGTGAAGTAGCTCAAGTGGTCTTCTCATGGTCATGATGTTGTTCACGGGATGACTTCCTCCAACTTGTTTTCCTGCTTGGCAAGCACTACAAAGTCTATCCTTGTCAAATATAACATCTTTAACACCAAGGATATGATCACCTTTAATAAGCTTGTCAAGATTTCGCATTTCCACATGACCTAACCGTCTATGCCACAACCAGCCTTTAGAAGATTTAGCAATTAAGCAAGTTCAAGATTGAGCCTTTTTAGTGAAACCAACAATGTATAAATCACCTCTACGTATACCGGTAAAGACCATTTTATGATTATCTCTTCGAAACACTTGGCAATCTACTTAGGTAAATAGGACATTGAAACCGAAATCAGCTAGTCTAGATACAGAAAGTAAATTGTAGCCAAGAGATTCAACGAGCATAACATTTTGTATGGAGCTTTCATGTGAGATGGCCACCTGACCAAGGGCAACCACCTTACCCTTTGAGCTATTACCAAAAGTGACACACTTTCGAGGGCTATCATTTTCAGCAAGCTCACGAAACATATCCTTTCTCTGGTCATGTGATCGGTACATCCACTATCAAGAACCCATTCCTTTCCTCCAGCCATGTAGCCATGAAGGTTAGCCATAAGACCAAAGTGTCTCATAGACTCATCAAGATCAAAGTCATTATATTCATCCTCATCATAGTATCCATTTTCAACATCGTCTTGCAAATGATCATTTCCTAGAGAGAGAGATTCACTAGATATAAGATTTTGACAATGTTCATCTCTATGAATTCTAATGGCTTCGGAAATGATATTGCTAATGATTCCAACATCTCCTTTGCCATGCATAAGGTCACGAAGATCAAATAAACAGTCTCCAAACTTAGGATCATTGGGATTCATCTTATTCAAAGCAATAGACTTATGAAGAATCTCATATAAGTTTTTCAAGGAATAGTCCAGAAATCGTTCCTAAAGTAATCTCCATATAGTTGGCAAGCGACCAATCAAATTTCTAGGCAAACCTCTAGTGATAAGATTGATACTTCTAAGATTGTGAATCATGTCAAGAGACTTATCAGGGGTAGGATGCAAGGGGTTAACAAGGGGTTCACAAGGACTGGTAATGTACTTCTTCAAGTGATATTCATGAAAAATTCCAAGCATCTCATTTTTCCACTCACTATAGAACTCTCCATCAAGCATAGGCACTCTATGTCTAATACTCCCAATCGTAGACTCATCCATATTCCTCCAATGGTGGTTAAACCAAAGCAATGGAGGCCCAAGCTCTGATACCAATTGAAAGGATCGAGAAGAGGTGTCTAGAGGCGGGGTGATTAGACCCTCAACAAGTAAAGGTAGCAGTTTTTAATTTTTTCAAGTTGAGGTTGGAAATTAGCACAATTTCAAACATTCACAATACAATTCAAGCAAGCATGCAAAGAGTATATGAGCAGCAGAAAGTAAACCATGCAACTTGCAAGAAATTAAAGGGATGGGATTGGAGTGTGCAAACGTAATTGGAAACACGGAGATTTTTGGTGTGGTTTCAATAGGTGGTGCTATCATACATCCATGTTGGTGGAGACTTAAACCCATGAAGGGTAACAGTTGCGCGAGTCCACGGAGGGCTCCACCCATGAAGGGTCCATGAAGAAGAAACCTTGTCTATCCCACCATGGCCATCGCCCATGAAGGACTTGCCTCACTTGGGTAGATCTTCACGAAGTATGCGATCTCCTTGACCTTACAAACTCCTTGGTTCAACTCCACAATGTTGACAGAGGCTCCCAAGTGACACCTAACCAATCTAGGAGACACCACTCTGCAAAAGGTAATAGATGGTGTGTTGATGAACTCCTTGCTCTTGTGCTTCAAATGATAGTCTCCCCAACACTCAACTCTCTCTCACATATTTGGTTATGGTGGAAAGATGATTTGAGTGGAAAGCAACTTGGGGAAGGCTAGAGATCAAGATTCTTGTGGTTGGATTGGAATATCTTGGTCTCAACACATGAGTAGGTGGTTCTCTCTCAGAAAATGAATGTTGGAAGTGTAGGCACATTCTGATGGCTCTCTCTTTGAATGAAGAATGGATTGAGGGGTATATATAGCCTCCACACAACATCTAGACGTTACACATAGATTCCCAAACTCAGTGAGACTGAATAGTGAAACTCGGTCAGACTAATTCAGTTCAAAAAGTGAACGTTAGAGTTTTCGGTGGTACCGACAAGGTCAACTCGGTGGGACTGATGTGCTAGGGTTAGGGTAAAACCTCAACTCAGTTTGACCAAGTACACAAACTCGGTGAGACCGATTTTGGTAATAAGCAAACAGAGAGTTGGTCAAGCAAACTCAGTGGGACCGATTGCATATTTCGGAGGGACCGAAATTATTGCAACAGGCAACAGAGAGTTTGCAATCCCATCTCGGTGAGACCAAGATCCAATCGGTGACACCGAACTGATTAGGGTTTGTGGCAGTGGCTATGTCAAATGAACTCGGTGGCGCCTGATGAATCAAATCAGTGGGGCCGAGTTTGACTTTTAGATTTAGGACATATGTGGAAATGAGAAAGTGGTTGAGGACTTTGGAGCATGTCACTAAGCACTTTGAGCAAGCAATCCATTAAGAAACACCTCATCCCCTTTTAATAGTATTGGCTTTCCTATGGACTAAATGTCATCTTGGACCACTAAAATGAAAATGTAGAGTCTTGAGCTTTTGCCAATGTTTGTCCTTAGCATCTTGAAGGGGTTCCACATCCTCTTGTCCATGCCACTCCAATGTTCAACTTATCTGAAATATACTAGATGAAAGTATTAGTCCAACAAGATATATGTTGACATTAGTTACCAAAATTACCCAGGGAGCATTTGTGCTTTCACCCATGAATTTTCATCGCAAACGGTTCCTACAACAAACTGTGTGTGATGTTGTTGATATTATGTATTACCCGCGCAAGACGAATTTGGAGTACAATGACAATGGATGGTGTTCTAAATGTACGAGAAAATTTTGAGTACTAATACAACTATCATGATGAAATTTGGAAAATTTCAGGGGTCATTTGACCTTTGAAGACATTTAAGTGATTTTCTAGCCCTTTAATTGCCATATTTCAAATTTGAACTACATGTACTTGCAACAGCTAACCATAATGGTTTGAAAAGTCATATTTGTATACTTGTGTGTGAGTTAATTTCCATGCGCAGTAAATTGGACGACATCTTCAAACATATTGGTGTCACGGCTTGGACACAAAGCATGGAGTGCCATGGCATTTAAATTCCAAAATATTAAAAAATGATCAGAAATACCTGAAACTTTGTTTGACGTAATGGCATGGCAGCAAGCTGGTGTGGTAAAAAATTGGCCTGTTTGACGAAAGTTTGGACACACACCCCTCACAAACGGGAGAAACTCATTAGAAGGCTCATGATTCTGAGAGGGCACAATGCATGTTTGATGACGAACCGACGTTAACTTCCTCTTATGGCCTTCAAATTTTTTTTACAGTTAACGTGCACTTATACATCTGTCATGTCAAAATTTGGGAAATTTCAGGTGTCATTTGACCTTTTTAAGACATTTAAGTGATTTTCTAGCCATTTAATGACTGTAATTGAAATTTGAACTACAAGTACATGCAACAGCTAACCATAAAGGTTTCAAAAATCATATTTGTGTACTTGTGTGTGAGTTAATTAATTCCTTGTGCAATAAATGGGAAGGAATTTTCAAACATATTGGTGTCACGGCTTGGACACAAAGCATGGAGTGCCATGGCATTTAAATTCCAAAAAATTCAAAAATGATCAGAAATACATGAAACCTTGCTTGATGTAATGGCATGGCACCAAGATGGTGTGGTAAAAAAATTGGCCTGTTTGACAAAAGTTTGGACACACATCCCTTACAAACCGGAGCAACTCACTAAAAGGCTAATGGTTCCGAGAGGGCATAATGCATGTTTGACGGCGAACTGGCGTTAGCTTCCTCTTATGGCCTTCAAATTTTTTTTTATAGTTAACATGCACTAATACAACTGTTATGTCAAAATTTGGAAAATTTCAGGGGTCATTTGACCTTTTAAAGACATTTAAGTGATTTTCTAGCCATTTAATGACCGTAATTCAAATTTTAACTACAAGTACATGCAAAAGCTAGCCATAATGATTTGAAAATTCATATTTGTATACTTGTGTGCGGGTTAATTCCATGTATAGTAAATTGGACGGAATTTTCAAAAATATTGGTGTCATGGCTTGCACACAAAGCATGGAGTGTCATAGCATTTAAATTCCAAAAAATTAAAAAATGATCAAAAATACATGAAACCTTGCTTGACGTAATGGCATGGCACAAAGATGGTGTGGTGAAAAATTGGCATGTTTGATGAAAGTTTGGACACACACCCCTCACACACCGGAGCAACTCACTAGAAGGCTCATGGTTTCGAGAGGGCACAATGCATGTTTGATGTCGAACCGGCTTTAGCTTCCTCTTATGGCCTTCAAAAATATTCAATAGTTAACGTGCACTAATACAACTGTCATGTCAAAATTTAGAAAATTTCAGGGGCCATTTGACCTTTGTAAGACATTTAAGTGTTTTTCTAGCCATTTAATGACCGTAATTCAAATTTGAACTACAAGTACATGCAACAGCTAACCATAAAGGTTTCAAAAAAATCATATTTGTGTACTTGTGTGTGAGTTAATTCCATGTGCAGTAAATTGGAAGGAATTTTCAAACATATTGGTGTCACGGCTTGGACGCAAATTAAGCATCGAGTGCCACGGCATTTAAATTCCAAATAATTGAAAAATGACCAGAAACACATGAAACCTTGCATGACGTAATGGCATGCCACCAAGATGGTGTGGTAAAAAAATTGTCCTGTTTGGAAAAAGTTTGCACACACACCCCTCACAAACCGGAGCAACTCACTAGAAGGCTCGTGGTTCTGAGAGGACACAATGCATGTTTGATGATGAACCGACGATAGCTTCCTCTTATGGCCTTCAAATTTTTTCTATAGTTAACGTGCACTAATACAACTGTCATGTCAAAATTTGGAAAACTCCAAGGGTCATTTGACCATTTAAAGAAATTTAAGTTATTTTATAGCCATTTAATGACCGTAATTCAAATTTGAACTACAAGTACATGCAAAAGCTAACCATAACGGTTTGAAAAATCACATTTGTGTACTTGTGTGCGAGTTAATTCTATGTGTAGTAAATTGGAAGGAATTTTCAAACATATTGGTGTCACGGCTTGGACACAAAGCATTGAGTGCCATGGCATTTAAATTCCCAAAATAAAATTATCAGAAATACATGAAACCTTGCTTGATGTAATGGCATGGGACCAAGATGGTGTGGTAAAAAAATTGCCCCGTTTGACAAAATTTTGGACACACACCCCTCACAAATCGGAGCAACTCACTAGAAGGCTCATGGTTCCGAGAGAGAACAATGCATGTTTGATGACGAACCGATGATAGCTTCCTCTTATGGCCTTCAAAAAATTTCAACAGTTAACGTGCACTAATACAACTGTCATGTCAAAACATGGAAAATTTCATGGATCGTTTAACCTTTTTAGGACATTTAATTGATTTTATAGCCATTTAATGACCGCAATTCAAATCTGAACTACATGTACATGCAACAGCTAACCATAACGGTTTGAAAAATCATATATGTGTACTTATTGTGTGCGATTTTAATTCCATGTGCAGAAAACTGGAAGGAATTTTCAATCATATTGGTCTCACGGCTTGGACACATGCTAAACACAAAATAAGCATTTGTGCCATATATGAGGAAAGAAAATGTGAATATCTGGCAAGACAACCGGGCCCCACACGATTGGCACTCTATTTCGTGCCCTTAAATTTGGATGGTGAGTGGCGCGGGTTATTAATCAGGTGCGGTTCTGTATTGGAAACCATCAGTTATTAAGTTCACACATGACTTTTGCTGAGGGAATCATGTGTAATTCAAACTATAGTACTCGTAAATTCCGGCGACCGGCGTGTGTACTGTTCCCGTCGATCTAGATTATGGCCGCCAATAAATACTACCTTGCTCATGCCGTCCTGCCTGCATTCTCATCTACATCGTCCCCCTCGCTCGCCCTCTCTCTCTATCTCTCTCACAAATCTCTGCCATGGCGCCGCCTATCTGCCCACACGCCGACAAGGACGCGCCCCACCCCCCCGAGGACGTTTAGTCGAAGAGCAGCGATGAGGAGGACCCCTATGGGCCGCCAGACAAGGTTATGCTGGACCTGCCAACTTTGGAGTGGTTTTGGGGCCACTACAATCTTTGTCTATGGAAGTCCCTGCCGCCGGCTGAGAAAGCCAGGCAAGTGGCGTTCAAGACGGAGATGGCAAAGGAGAAAGCCAGGTACCAGGCAGCCCGTGAAGCCCGCGAGCCGCCTGGAAAAAGGAGGCAGTGGAGCTTTGGGGGCGGGCGCGTCGTTATGCGGAGGAGGTGTACGAAGACGGGTACTTCACGAGGAAGGTCAAAGGCACTAGGCACCTCATCGCTGTGTGGAGTCGGGACAATAAGCTCCAGCGTGCCACCGACGAGGAGCTCCGGTGGGCGCCCAATGAAATGGCAAGATCGTTCGCGCTCGTCCGCCAGCAAGAGGCAGATCAGTATGTCAAGCGCTGCGAGGCGGAGTACTGCCTCCGCGCTGGGAAGACATCGTGCACCAGTTGCTGGCGAGGAGCTGCCGAATACTACCCCCAGGAGGGATTATTAGTTTTAGTATTGTTCGTTTACAATTTTATGCATTTTACATGGTAGTTAAGTATCATCACGTATATGTGATGATTATATATATTCTATGATGAACAAATGTACAATTAATATATATTATGAATTCCATTTTTCTATCTGTCATCGTATACTAATTTGTATGTAGATGTTATCATCCACATATATAGAATGAATAGCATATACACACACATTGGAATATAACATATAATGACGGAAAACAGAGTACACACATTGAAACAGAGCAATATTACGATTGTTGTCAATACATAGCGATCCACGTTGAAATGAGTCAACAAAATAAAATGCGTCCATGGCCAGCAGCCCTTGCCTACGGTAGCTCTTGGCACTGCCTGAACTCGCGTAGGCGCTCGTCCCAGCGGTCGACACGGTCACAGTACATCTATAGCGTGATCTCGAGCTCCAAGTTGGCTATTTCATCAGAGATCACCATCTTGAGGATGCAACGACCATGTTTCTCTACTGTGCCCAGGTGAAAACCTGGGCCAACGAGGCGGTTGAGCCTAGCGTCCAGCACGTTGGCATCGAGCGGGCTGCGATCAAGGCGAATGGCGCAACCCATGCGAATGGCGTGGTAGGCGTCCATTGCAAGTACGGCGCGGCCAGCCTCTGGTACAAGTACGGCTTAGATGACCTCTGCCCACTCCTGCCAAGGAATGGGGGTACTGATGGGACGTGTACCCAGCTGCGATGCCCTGTCAACAGTAGGCAAGCGCCGATGGAACCGCTCTTGCTGTGCGGCGTGCCGTGCCTCTCGCTCTGCAGCGCTCCAACAGTCTCGTTGTGCGGCGAGCTATAGACTATCGGCGCGGACGAGCCTAGCTAGCTCTGTGATGCACCATCGATCATGTTGTGTGACGAGCTGCAGCCTCTTGGCGTTGACATGCCTATTTTGATCCGCGGCGCTGAAGCACCGTGCGCCAAGGGTCTGCTCAACCCTAGCGACGACGCGCATCACGGAGTTATGCATTGCATTGCTGGGGAGCGCCACGGCTGATGACCCACAAGTGTAGGGGATCTATCATAGTCCTTTTGATAATTAAGAGTGTCGAACCCAACGAGGAGCAGAAGGAAATGACAAGCGGTTTTCAGTAAGGTATTCTCTGCAAGCACTGAAATTATCGGTAACATATAGTTTTGTGATAAGGTAATTTGTAATGGGCAACAAGTACCAAAAGTAAATAAGGTGCAGCAAGATGGCCCAATCCTTTTTGTAGCAAAAGACAAGCCTGGACAAATTCTTATATGGAGAAAAGTGCTCCCAAGGACACATGGGAATTATCGTCAAGCTAGTTTTCATCATGCTCATATGATTCACGGTCGTTACTTAGATAATTTGATATGTGACTGGACCGGTGCTTGGGTACAGCCCTTTCTTTGACAAGCATCCCACTTATGATTAACCCCTATTTCAAGCATCCACAACTACAAAAGAAGTATTAAGGTAAACCTAACCATAGCATGAAACATATGGATCCAAATAAGCCCCTTACGAAGCAATGCATAAACTAGGGTTTAAGCTTCTGTCACCCTAACAACTCATCATCTACTTATTACTTCCCAATGCCTTCCTCTAGGCCCAAACAATGGTGAAGTGTCATGTAGTCGACGTTCACATAACATCACTAGAGGAGAGACAACATACATCTCATCAAAATATCGAACGAATACCAAATTCACATGACTACTTATAGGAAGACTTCTCCCATGTCCTTAGGAACAAACTTAACTACTCACAAATCATATTCATGTTCATAATCAGAGGGGTATTAATATGCATCAAGGATCTGAACATATGATCTTCCACCGAATAAACCAACTAGCATCAACTACAAGGCGTAATCAACACTACTAGTAACCCACAGGTACCAATCTGAGGTTTTGGGACAAAGATTGAATACAAGAGATGAACTAGGGTTTGAGAGGAGATGGTGCTGGTGAAGATGTTGACGGAGATTGACCCCCTCTCGATGAGAGGATCGATGGTGATGACGATGGTGATGATCCCCCCCCCCAAGGGATGTTTCCCTGGCAGAACAGCTCCACCGGAGCCCTAGATTGGTTCCGCCAAGGTTCCGCCTCGTGGCGGCAGTGTTTCGTCCCGAAAGCTTGCTTATGATTTTTTCCAGGGTAAAAGACTTCATATAGCAGAAGATGGTCACCGGAGGGCTGCCAGGGAGCCCATGAGGCAGGGGGCGTGCCTAGGGGGGTAGGGCGCGCCCCCACCCTCGTGGACGGTGGGTGGCCCCCCTCTGGTACTTCTTTCGCTTAGTATTTTTTATTAATTCTAAAAATGACTTTTGTGGAGTTTCAGGACTTTTGGAGTTGTGCAGAATAGGTCTCTAATATTTGCTCCTTTTCCAGCCCAGAATTCTAGCTGCCGGCATTCTCCCTCTTCATGTAAACCTTGTAAAATAAGAGGGAATAGGCATAAGTATTGTGACATAACATCTAATAACATCCCATAATGCAATAAATATCGATATAAAAGCATGATTCAAAATGGACGTATCAAGTCCCCCAAGCTTAGACCTCGCTTGTCCTCAAGCGGAAGCCGAAATCGAAAAATATGTCCACATGTTTAGAGATAGGGGTGTCGGTAAAATAAAATACGGACATGAGGGCATCATGATTTTTCTTATAACAGCAATATATATATACACACACACACACACACACACACACATATATATATATATATATATTGTCATATGATTTCTTATGCTCAAGTAACAATCTATTCACAATGTCAAGTATGAATCAGAAACTTCATTCAGAACCAACAAACTATGATCTAGGTCATTGAGGCAATTGCAATTTATCATAACATCGGAAAGAGTCAATATAAGAGCTTTTCAGCAAGTCCACATACTCAACTGTCATTTAGTCTTTCACAATTGCTAACACTCATGCAATACTTATGGGTATGGAGTTTTAATCGGACACAGAGAAAGATAGGGGCCTCCCAACCTTTTACCTCAAGGGTAATGTCAACAATAATAGTTCATGCTAACTTACATCCAATTGGATATATATATATCAGGATCTTTCCAATACAATGTGCTTGCCAAAGGATAAAATGAAAAAAGGAATGGTTAAGATCACCACGACTCTTGCATAATATATAAGACAAGAATAAAAGATAGGCCCTTCGCAGAGGGAAGCAGAGGTTGGCATGCGCTTTTATGGTTGGATGCACGAAATCTTAATGCAAAATAACGTCACTTTATATTGCCACTTGTGATATGGACCTTTATTATGCAGTCTGTCTCTTTTATTGCTTCCATATCACAAGATCGTATAAAGCTTATTTTCTCCACACTAATAAGTCATACATATTTAGAGAGCAATTTTTATTGCATGCAACATGACAACTTACTTGAAGGATCTTACTCAATCCATAGGTAGATATGATGGACTCTCGTTGCAAAACTGGGTTTAAGGATATTTGGAAGCACAAGTAGTATCTCTACTTGGTGCAAGGAATTTGGCTAGCATGAGAGGGAAAGGCGAGCTCAACATGTTGGATGATCCATGACAATATACTTTATTTCGGATATAAGAAAACATAACCCATTACGTTGTCTTCCTTGTCCAATATCAACTCTTTAGCATGTCATATTTTAATGAGTGCTCACAATCATAAAAGATGTCCAAGATAGTATATTTATATGTGAGAACCTCTCTTTCTTTATTACTTCCTATTAATTGCAACGATGACCAAAACTATGTTTTTCAACTCTCAACAACTTTTATTCATCATACTCATTATATGTGAAGTCATTACTCTCCATAAGATCCACATGATCTCTTTATTTCTTTTTATTCTTTTATTCCCTCAAGATCATAGCAAGATAGCAAAGCCCTTGACTCAACACTAATCTTTATTATATATAGCTCACGGACTCGATTACATAGAGGGATCATAAAGCAAAACTCAGAACTAGATCATACTAAAAAGTTTATTCTACTAGATCAAGATATTACCAAAGGGATTGAACTAAGTAAAACGGTAAAGATAGGAGTGTGATGATGATACGATACCGGGGCATCTCCCCCATGCTTGGCAGTTGCCAAGGGGAGTGCCCATACCCATGTGTTTATGTCTCCTTGTTTGGAGGTGGTGGTGTGATCTTCTTGGCGATGATGCCCTTTAGGATACGATTCTCCTCCTCGAGCTTATTGACTTGTTGCTTGAGGTCCATATTTTCCTTGCAGAGCTTACCCATGACGGCTAAACTTCTTTCACCCATGGATGTTGCATAGCTGCTAGGGAACAAGTGACACTCTTTTTCGTATTTTCATAAGATATAAATCTAACATTGGAAGGGATGACCGAGTTTGGAATAGCCGAGCTCTATAGTTTCCCCATCGTGAATCCGGCTTGGAAATGAGAGGTAACTTATTGATTCTCCTCCATGGCATCTATCCTTTTCAAGTCGGCCTCCATCTCCTCCTCCGTTGATGGCCCAAAGTGATCGGCATCGCTATTTGCTCCTGGACCCGATGTCGGATGAGATACCTAACTCTCCTCGGCTGACTCTTGTGAAGACATCTTGCTCTAAATCTGCGATAGAAACAGCTCAAAACAAAAACAGAGGAAATTTGTGTGATACGGTGGTTAAAATCTTCGGGAGATTATATAATAAATTTTTACAGACCAAAAGAAGTATCGTGCAAGAAAACGGAGTCCGAAGAGCACATGAGGTGCCCATGAGGTTGGTGGCGTGCCCGGGGGGTAGGACGCGCCCTCCACCCTCGTGGACCCCCCGTGTCCTTCCCGGACTACTTCTTATTTTCCTGTTTTCTTAAATATTCCAAAACAGAGAAAAACTGCTACTAGAACTGTTTTGGAGTCGGTTTACTTACCATACCACATACCTATTCCTTTTCGGAATCTGAAACATTCTGGAAAGTTTCCCTTATGTATTCCTCCGGGGTTACGGTTTCAATAACATTAGTTTCAACATTTATAGGATTACCTGAGATATAATGTTTGATCCTTTGACCGTTCACCACCCTTGGACTTGTGCCTTCGAAGTTGTTGATTTTTATAGCACCGGAACAATAGAGCTCCTCGATAACGTAAGGGCCTTCCCACTTAGAGAGAAGTTTTCCTGCAAAAAATCATAAACGCGAGGTGTATAGCAAAACATAATCACCTACATTAAACTCACGCTTTTGTATCCTTTTGTCATGATATCTTTTAACTTTTTCTTTAAACAGTTTGGCATTCTCATAGGCTTGGGTTCTCCATTCATCAAGTGAGCTAACCGGCAAGTTTGAAATCATAATTGAGCTCTTTGATGGCCCAATATGCCTTATGTTCTAGTTCAAGAGGGAAGTGACACGCTTTTCCATAAACATTTTATATGGAGACATACCCATAGGATTTTTATATGTAGTTCTATAAGCCCATAATGCATCATCAAGTTTCTTGGACCAATTCTTTCTAGATCTATTAACAGTCTTTTGCAAAATCAATTTAATCTCTCTGTTACTCAGTTCTACTTGGCCACTAGACTGTGGGTTATATGGAGATGCAATTCTATGATTAACATCATACTTAGCAAGCATTTTACGAAAAGCACCATGAATAAAATGTGAACCACCATCAGTCATTAAATACTAGAGACTCGAAACCTCGGAAAAATAACTTCTTTAAGCATCTTAATAGAGGTGTTATGACCAGCACTACTAGTTGGAATAGCTTCTACCCACTTAGTAACGTAATCAACAGCAACTAAAATATGTGTATACCCATTAGAGGAAGGAAACGGTCCCATATAATTAAAGCCCCAAACATCAAATGGTTCAATAACAAGAGAATAATTCATAAGCATTTCTTGACGTTTACTAATATTACCAATTCTTTGACATTCATCACAAGAAAAGACAAACTTACATGCATCCTTGAAGAGAGTAGGCCAATAAAAACCGGATTGCAATACCTTGTGTGCAGTTCTATCTCCAGCGTGGTGTCCTCCATATGCCTCGGAGTGACAGTTGCGTAGGATCTGTTCCTGTTCATGCTCAGGTACACAACATCTAATAACACCATCTACTCCTTCTTTATAAAGGTGTGGGTCATCCCAGAAGTAATGTCTTAAATCATAGAAAACCTTTTTATTTTGCTGGTATGTGAAACTAGGTGGTATAAATTTAGCAACAATATAATTGGCGTAATTAGCATACCATGGAGCAGTATGAGAAGCATTTATGACAGCTAATTGTTCATCAGGAAAGCTATCATAAATAGGTAGTGGGTCATCAAGAACATTCTCTAGCCTAGACAAGTTGTCTGCAACAGGGTTCTCAGCTCCCTTTCTATCAATAATATGCAAATCAAATTCTTTTAGTAGGAGAACCCATCTAATAAGTCTAGGTTTAGCATCTTTCTTTTACATAAGATGTTTAATAGCAGCATGATCAGTGTGAACAGTTACTTTAGAATCAACAATATAAGGTCTGAACTTATCACAAGCAAATACAACTGCTAAAAATTCTTTTTCAGTAGTAGCATAATTTCTTTGGGCACTGTCTAGAGTTTTACTACCATATTGAGTAACATTTAGTTTCTTATCAACTCTTTGTCCTAGAATAGCACCTACAGTATAATCACTAGCATCACACATAATTTCAAAGGGTAAATTCCAATCAGGTGGCTGAACAATAGGTGCAGAAATCAAAGCTTTCTTAAGTATTTCAAATGCTTCTACACAATCATCATCGAAGAGAAAAGGAATATCTCTTTGTAAGAGAATAGTCAGAGGCCTAGAAATTTTAGAGCAGTCCTTAATGAACCTCCTATAAAAACCGGCATGACCAAGGAAACTTCTTATACCTTTAATGTCCTTGGGACACGACATCTTTTGAATAGCATCAACTTTAGCTTTATCAACTTCAATACCTCTTTCAGAAATTTTATGTCCCAAGACAATGCCTTCATTAACCATAAAGTGGCACTTCTCCCAATTCAAGACAAGACTAGTATCTTCGCATCTCTGCAAAACTCCATCAAGGTTGCTCAAGAAATCATCAAAAGAAGATCCATAAACAGAAAAATCATCCATGAAAAGCTCAGCAATCTTTTCACAAAAGTCAAAGAATATAGTCATCATGCATCTTTGAAAGGTAGTAGGTGCATTAGATAAACCAAAAGGCATACATCTATAAGAAAAAGTACTGAAAGGGCAAGTAAAAGTGGTCTTTTCTTGATCCTCTGCTGACACAAGTATTTGAGAGAAACCAGAGTAACCATCTAGAAAAAATGTGTGTGTTTAGATAATCTTTCTAGCATTTGATCAATAAAAGGCAGAGGGTAATGATCCTTTTTAGTAGCTTTATTTAATTTGCGGAAATCAATTACCATCCTATAACCTATAACAATTCTTTGCGGGATCAATTCATCTTTATCATTAGGAACAACAGTAATACCTCCCTTCTTAGGGACACAATGGACAGGACTTACCCACTAACTATCAGCAACGGGATAAATTATACCTGCCACGAGGAGCTTTAGTATTTCTTTTCTTACTACTTATTTAATCTTAGGATTTAACCGTCTTTGGTGATCAATAACTGGTTTGGCGTCTTTCTCCAATTTTATTTTGTGTTGACATAGAGTGGGACTAATGCCCTTAAGATCATCAAGATTATATTCAATAGTAGCACTGTGCTTCATTAGAGTTTTCAATAATTTCTCCTCTTCCTGCTCTGAAAGGTTAGCACTAATAATAACAAGATATATCTTCTTTTCATCAAGATAAGCATATTTAAGAGTATCAGGCAATGGTTTAAGCTCAAACACGGGATCACCCTTGGGTGGTGGAGGATCCCCTAGAATTTCAAGAGGCAAGTTGTGTTTCAAAATAGGTCCCTGTTTAATGAATACTTCATCTATCTCCCTTCTTTCATTCATAAACATATCATTTTCATGGTCTAGCAAATATTGTTCTAAAAAATCATTAGGAGGCACGACAATAGAAGCAAGACCAATAATTTCATCCTTACAAGGCAATTCTTTATCATGGGGTTGTCTATGAAACTTAGCAAAATTAAACTCATGAGACATATCCCCCCAACCAATAGTAACAACATCCTTTTCGCAATGTATCTTAGCATTAACAGTATTCAAGAAGGGTCTACCAAATATAATGGGACAAAATCTATGTTGTGAGGAACCAAGAACAAGAAAATCAGCAGGATATTTAACTTTCCCACACAAGACTTCAACATCTCTAACAATCCCAACTGGTGAAATAGTATCTCTATTGGCAAGCTTAATTGTAACATCAATCTCTTCTATCTCAGCAGGTGCAATATCATGCATAATTTATTTTTTATAAGGAATGAGGTATTGCACTATCACTAGCACCCATATCACATAAGCCATGATAACAATGATCTCCTATTTTAACAGAAATAACAGGCATTCATACAACAGGTCTATGTTTGTTCTTAGTATCAGGTTTAGCAATTCTAGCAGCTTCATCATAGAAGTAAATAACATGCTCATCAATATTATCAGCCAAGAGATCTTTAACCATAGCAATACCAGGTTCAACTTTAATTTGCTCAGGTGGTGTAGGTGTTTTATTATTACTCTTACGATCCACAGTTGAAGCTTTAGCATGATCCCTTATCCAAACAGGGCAAGATGGTTTCCCAATATAGGTAGTAGGAACAATATGATCATTATAAGTGATAGTCTTTTCTTCAACTTTAATAGGTGCAACTACTTTTACTTCAGTGGGAGGATTATATTTAAACCACTTCTCCTTAGGGAGGTCAACATGAGTGTAGCGACCAGACCTCAAACAATCTGATCTCTGTGCTCAGTGTCATCCCTGGATCAGTAATGCTGACACCACACAGTACTTGGAGGATTTATAACAGAGTAGCAATCACACACTTATTACATCGAATGTCTCAAAAGAGAACTTATTGAAATAAATATGGCTTAAGGCAATCTAAAACGATAACAGCGGAAGGCTTGGAAGATAAGCGAGTCCATCAACTCCAACGGCATCACTGAGTATAGAACCACGACCTAAAAGCATCTTACTCGTCGTCTGAAAAGTCTGCAACATGAAACGTTGCAGCCCGAAAACGGGTCAGCACATGGAATATGCTGGCAATGTAACACATAGAGAATAACAATGGAATAAGCTATACTGCATGCATATTTGGCTGGTGGTAAAGCTCTACGGTTACAGTTTTGCATAAAGCCAATTTTTCCCTACTACAAAGGAATAAAATTATTTAACTATCATGGTGGTTGGTAAACATTGAGAATGGTTGACAGCATTCTCAATCCCAATTAAAAGTACTCAATAAACCCAACAATATTAATTAAGAAGTAACATGATGAGATTCATATGATATCCAAGTGCTAGATACTCAAGATGTCCGTAACCGGGGACACGGCTAACTATGATTAGTTTATACACTCTGCAGAGGTTTGCGCAGTTTTCCCCACATGACTCGATCGCCTCCGCTTGGTTTCCCGCACTACATGGTGTTTGAGAAACGGATGACCGAGACATAGTCTTTCAGAAGCACTAGCACCTTACATGAGGGGTAGACCGTACCAACCTACATCCCCTACATCTGCTAGTACACCCCGTAAGAGTTCGCACAACTTAGTCAACTATGCTAGAGCCCATAATAGCATGTGGCTGCACACGGAAGTTTCTAGTTAGAATAATCTCATGATCCCTTTGAGCCTGGGTGGCGGTCCGAAGAAATACAGGCAAGTCCTGCTAGAAAATAGGTGCCTCAATCCACCCAGATGTGTATTTAAGTTGCCACCTTAAATAAACCATTAATTAACAATCTCACATCTGTCATGGAAAATTCACTCACCCAATCCACGTCTACTAGCATAGCATGGCATAAAAGCAAACGTAGAAGTAACTCCCAAAGGTTTGATAATAAAACAGGTAATAGGTACTACCTCATCTACTTCCCATCCCACAATTTAATTAGATCCTAATCATGCAATGTTTGAGGATTGATCTAATGCATAAAAACTGGGTAGTAGAAAGGTATGATCAAGTGTTACTTGCCTTGTTGATGATCCGCGAGACCTAGAGACTCGAAGTAACAGGCGGCGCACTCCGGGTATTCTATCGCATACAAACAAACAAGCATCCAATAAGTACTCATCTAATGCACAGGTAAAACTCGAATAAAAGATCTAACCATAGTATTCAACTTAATAACTCTGGTTTGCAAAAAGAAACAAATCAAACAAAGCAACGAAAGTCAAACGGCGAAAGAAACAGCTTCGTTTTACTAATCTGGATCTAAGTCAAATTTTACAGAAGCAAAAACTTGTATAAGTAGATTATTCGAAAAGAGGGTTTCGAGACAAAACTCCAGGCGCTTGAATCGCCTGATTCCGATAAACGAGCGAAAAGTTATACTAAAACGAAAATCTGATCAGGAATTGCGATCAGAAAAATCGCGGATTAAATACGAGAAAAAGAAAAATGACGAACGGGTTAACGAACGAACGTTCGTTAACTAAACTAATCTGACGAACACGTTCGTTAAAACGAACGAATGAGCAAACGCTCGCTAATTAAACTAAACCAAAAATAAAACCGATCTAACGAAAAAAAACCGAGAAAAAAACCGTAATAAAACCGCCCGATCTTTTTAAGAAAAACCGGCGGCACGCGGATCGAGGCGGCGCCGAACATCGGTGGCGGCGGCGGCGAAGTACGGCAGGGGGTCCGGCGTCAGCGGGCGGCGGCGTTGGCGGCGGCGGCGGCGGCGGATCGG
>NC_041385.1:195634325-195645643 GCF_002162155.2 Triticum dicoccoides | reverse complement strand
GCGCAGAAGAAAAGTAAAAATAAATACTAAACGGACTCCAAAAATCCCGAAATAAATTTTCCTCGGCTTCTAAAATCAAGCCGGACAAGATGAACATTTATTTGGGGCCTAAGTGTAATTTTGAGAAACGCACATTTTTCCGAAATTCAAATAAAAAGCGAAAAACTCCAAAATAAAATCTTATTTGATTTTTTTATTAAATCTTCATTATTTCTTTATTTTGGGAAAGTCATTTTATTCCCTCTCTGAAACTTTGGTAGTAGAAATAATTGAAGATAAAATAAATAAAACCAAACGACCCTATTTTCAAAATTTGAGAAAAACCCAAATGTGAAAATAACGAAATTCCCAACTCTCTCCGTGGGTCCTTGAGTTGCGTAAAATTTCTAGGATCGAGCCAACAATGCAACAAAATATGATATGCAAAGATGATCTATGTATAACATTCCAAATTGAAAATTTGGGATGTTTTCAGTCAAAAAAATTTGGGATGTTACAAACCTACCCCCCTTAAAATGAATCTCGCCCTCGAGATTCGGGTTGGCTAGCAAATAGGTGAGGGTGGTCCTTGAGCAGGTCTTCCTCTCGCTCCCAGGTGGCTTCCTCCTCGGTGTGGTGGCTCCACTGAACTTTACAAAACTTGATAACTTTACTGCAGGTAACTCTGCTGGCATAATCCAGAATCTTAACTGGTTTCTCTTCATAGGTTAGATCTTCTTTCAACTGAATCGTTTCAAGTGGCACGGTATCTCTCAGTGGTATATCAGCCATCTCTGCGTGGCACTTCTTCAACTGTGAAACATGGAACACATCGTGAGCTCCTGACAATCCCTCAGGTAATTCCAACTTGTATGCTACTTCTCCCATGCGTTCCAAAACCTTGTATGGCCCCACAAAACGTGGCGCTAACTTTCCTTTAACTCCAAAACGTTTAACTCCTCGAAGTTGAGATACTCGTAGGTAAACTCTGTCCCCGACTTCATATTCTATCCCCTTGCGTTTTGAATCTGCATAACTCTTCTGCCTTGACTGAGCTACCTTGATCCTGTCGCGTATCAACTTTACTTTCTGTTCAGACTCCTTAATCAAATCTGGTCCAAACAACTGGCGGTCTCCAACCTCATCCCACAACAACGGGGTTCTGCACCTCCTTCCGTACAAGGCTTTGAAAGGGGCCATCTTCAAACTGGATTGGTAACTATTGTTGTAAGAAAACTCCGCGTATGGCAAGTTGTCATCCCAACTTGATCCATAATCCAACACACAAGCTCTAAGCATATCCTCCAAAATCTGATTGACTCTCTCGGTCTGTCCATCTGTCTGTGGGTGGAAAGCTGTGCTAAACTCCAGCCTGGTTCCCAACATTTCGTGCAACTGCTTCCAGAACTTCGAGGTGAATTGGGTTCCTCTATCTAATACGCTACTCCTTGGAACTCCATGCAAACATACAATCCTCATCATGTATATCTTAGCCAATTTGGCACTGCTGTAGGTAGTCTTTACTAGGATGAAATGAGCTACCTTCGTCAAACGATCGACTACAACCCAAATCGAGTCATAGCCTGAATGAGTCCTGGGCAATCCCGTGATGAAATCCATGCCTAGTTTATCCCACTTCCATTCGGGTATAGGCAATGGCTGCAACAATCCAGCTGGCTTCTGATGTTCTGCCTTCACCCTCTGACATACATCACAAACTGCTACATACTCTGCAATATCCTTCTTCATTCCGGTCCACCAGAAAGTTTCCTTTAAATCCAAATACATCTTTGTATTTCCGGGGTGAATCGAGTATGGTGAATCATGTGCCTCTTGCAGAATCAACTTCCTGATCTCCGGATTATTGGGCACATAAACACGGTCCTCAAACCATAGGGTATCATGCTCATCCTCACGAAATCCTTTAGCCTTTCCCTTGCTCATCCTTTCCTTAATGGAGGCAACTTCCATATCTGCCTTTTGAGCTTCTCTGATTTTATCCATCAAAGTAGACTGAATTTCCAATGCTGCTACATAGCCTCTCGGAACTATTTCCAAACATAGCTCTTGAAGATCCTCGGCTAACTCCTTGGGTATTTCTCCCGTCATTAGAGTATTGACATGGCTCTTGCGGCTCAACGCGTCTGCTACAACGTTAGCCTTCCCGGGGTGATAACGCAATCTCATATCATAGTCCTTAATAAGCTCCAACCATCTTCTCTGCCTGAGATTTAACTCCTTCTGCGTGAAGATGTACTTCAAACTCTTGTGATCCGTGTACACCTCACAATGATTTCCAATGAGAAAATGTCTCCATGTTTTCAGTGCATGCACTACGGCTGCTAACTCCAAATCATGAGTAGCATAGTTCAACTCATGAGGCTTAAGCTGTCGTGAAGCATACGAAACAACTCTTCCCTCCTGCATAAGCACTGCTCCAAGTCCTCGTCGTGAAGCGTCGCAATACACTTCATAATCCTTGGTCTGATCTGGCAAAATCAATACTGGCGAGGTAACCAAACGTTTCTTCAACTCTTGGAAACTAGCCTCACACTCCTCAGTCCAAATGAACTTAGTATCCTTCTTCAACAACTCTATCATAGGCTTCGCAATCTTCGAGAAATTTTCAATAAATCTCCGGTAGTATCCCGCGAGTCCAAGGAAACTCCTGATCTCTCCAACTGTTGTTTGTGCTTCCCAGTTAGTCACGGTGACAACTTTAGTGGGGTCTACTGCGATACCTTCTCCGGATATAACATGTCCGAGAAATCCAACTTCCTTCAACCAAAACTCACACTTGCTGAACTTGGCATATAGCTGATGTTCTCTGAGCTTCTCGAGTACCAAACGCAAGTGCTCCTTATGTTCCTCTTCATTCTTCGAGTACACCAAAATATCATCAATGAACACCACAACGAACTTATCCAAAAACTCCATAAACACCTTGTTCATCATGTTCATAAAATAGTCTGGGGCGTTAGTCAGACCGAATGACATAATGGTATACTCATACAGCCCGTACCTGGTGGTAAAAGCCGTCTTCGGTATATCTTGCTCCCGAATCTTCAACTGATGGTACCCTGATCGCAAATCGATCTTTGAAAACACCTTAGCTCCTTGCAACCGATCAAACAGATCATTGATCATAGGTAGTGGGTACTTGTTCTTGATTGTTACTTCATTCAATCCGCGATAATCAACAACCATTCTCAATGATCCATCCTTCTTTTCCACTAGAAGTACTGGCGATCCCCAAGGTGAAGAACTTGGGTGAATAAAACCTTTGTCCAACAACTCCTTAATCTACTTCTTGATTTCCTCCAAATCTTGGGCTGGCATCCTGTACGGTCTCTTGGATATAGGCCCAGTGCCTGGCAGTAGTTCAATTAAGAACTCAATGTCTCTATCCGGTGGCATGCCTGGCAACTCTTCTGGAAACACATCGGGGAATTCCTTCACCACTGGTACTTCCTCTTGCACAACTACTGATAAGGAATTTACATGTGCCCTTCTCGGCTCATGCCGCGATACATACTTGATTCTTCTTCCTTCAGGGGTGGTAAGCAAAATCGACTTACTGACGCAATCAATATTCCCTCCATACTTCGACAACCAATCCATGCCTAATATCACATCCAAACCTTGCGATTCCAAAACTATTAGGTCCGAGGGAAATACATGGTGTCCAATCCTTAATGGCAGTCGATCACACCATTTACTAGCCGTATACTCTGCTCCAGGTGAGGTTACTAGCATGGGTGACCTAAGTGCTTGGGTTGGCAATTTATATTTATCCACAAATCCCCTTGATATGCATGAATGCGATGCACCAGTATCGAAAAGAACAACTGCAGTAAATGTCTTAACCAAAAACTAGCCTATTACTGCATCTGGCTGAGCTCCAACCTCCTCCACGGTAACGTGGTTCACTTGCCCCCTGTTGAAAGGGTTCGGCTTCTTTCCTGAGCTTCCATTGCCATTTCCATTTTGGGCTTCTGGGCAATCATTTGCATAATGCCCAGTCTTAGGGCACTTATACCAAGTGATATGGCTCAGGTCTGCCTTGGATGGTGTTGACGGGTTGGTGCGGCTTTGTCCATTGCTTCCTCCATTCCCGTTTCCATTCTTTGTGCCATTATGATTGTGCGAGCTGCCTCCTCCGTGAGTATGCTGAAAATGTCCTCCTGACTTTGGGGTAAAGAGTGCTTTCTGCTGAGCTCCAGAATTGTACTTCCCCTGTGCATACTTCCTCTTACGATTATCAATCTGCTGCTGCTTCCGTTCAATCATAAGAGCATGATCTACTAACTCCTGGTAGTTATTGAAAGTGGCTACCATCAATTGCATGCTCAGCTCATCATTCAGTCCTTGTAGAAACTTCTCCTGCTTAGCTGCATCCGTAGCAACATCATCTGGGGCATAACGTGCTAGCTTACTAAAGTCATCCACATACTGGCCAACTGTCCGTCCTCCTTGGCATAAGTTGCGAAACTCACGCTTCTTCATGGCCATAGATCCTGCTGAAACATGGGCAGTGCGAAAAGCTTGCTAAAACTAATTCCATGTGACAGTGTCTACAGGGTAAGTGGCTGTAAAATTCTCCCACCATGCTGCTGCGGGTCCGTCAAGCTGATGCGCGGCAAACTTCACCTTTTCTCCATCTGTGCATCCTGCAGTGGTCAACTCCCTCCCTATCTTATGGAGCCAATCATCTGCTACTATCGGCTCGGTGCTACTGGAAAACACCGGCGGATTCAACCTTAAGAAACGTGCCAGATGGTCAACAGGTGGTGGTGGTGGTGGGTTGTTGTTGTTGTTGCCTTGGTTCTGTACCAATGTTTGAATCAAGGTATTCTGCTACTGAATCAACTGGGTGATCTCTAGCGGGAAAACAAACTCGGGGTCACGTCTCGGAGGCATCTGAAGGTTTAAAGGGGAGAGTTAAGAATAGAATGAGGTATAGTGAGATAACACTACCCAAATGCACATGAGACAAACACACACAATATAATTCCAATCAATTCAAACAAGGGCATACAACGGTCTAACTATCGTTACAAAAGTGCTTGGACTAAAACTAATTAAATGGTGGAAAATTCTACTACTGTTATGGTGGTCAACTCGAAAAACTGCTCCGATGCAGATTCCATGATATCTGCTCCAGCTTCATCAACATAGTCATCATCGCTGTCATCGGGATCCGAGTCGGTGTCGTCGATGATGATATAATTATCTAGACAAGTAGGTTCATCCTATTCTCCTCTGGGTGCTGATCCTCCCATGAATACTCCAAATTCTCCTTAAGGTCACCGTTCTGTCTTACTAGAGCGACGATTTCTTCCATATAGTCTTTACGTGTGGCCTTGAGTTCTGCTTCTAGATCCTTGATCCTGGTCATAGCCTTCTGTAGCTCCTCCATATGTGCGCACATTTGATTCTCCTGGCGTCGGATGTGTTGGTTTAACTCCTGAATATAAGCTGCGATTGATCTGTCCTTCCTGGTGGTGATCATCTCCCAATGCTCATCTCGGCGCCCGCAAATCTGGTAGATGGTATTCTTGAGATCGTTGTGGTAAACTTCTCCAATTCGTCCCATGGCGATGTGAGCTGCCATGCTCTTTCCTAGGCTCCATGTTGTTACATGAAAGGTAAACTCTATTGGCTCCGTGACTGGTGCAAACGTCCTTCCTGGAATGTAGACTTGAATCCTCCAGCGCTCCTCTTCAGGTAAAGTGGCGTTGAAGGTCCCGGTGAAGCTTGGTACTCCTATGTTCAAGTATCTAGTGGCTTCCTTCAAGTGATATCCAAAAGGTGAATTCTCATCTGGTTGCGTGAACTTGATCCTTGCATCCGCCATCCTAAAGAATAGAAAAGATGAGGAGTCAGAAATGAGAAGAAAGAGTAGTGATCTAGGGCTTAAGCTTAGTGGCCGTGTCCTACAGTCAGCGTGTGCTCTGATACCACCTTTGTAGCGACCAGACCTCAAACAGTCTGATCTCTGTGCTCAGTGTCATCCCTGGATCAATAATGCTGACACCACACGGTACTTGGAGGATTTATAACAGAGTAGCAATCACACACTTATTACATCGAATGTCTCAAAAGAGAACTTATTGAAATAAATATGGCTTAAGGCCATCTAAAAACGATAACAGCGGAAGGCTTGGAAGATAAGCGAGTCCATCAACTCCAACGTCATCACTTAGTATAGAACCACGACCTAAAAGCATCTTACTCGTCATCTGAAAAGTCTGCAACATGAAACGTTGTAGCCCGAAAATGGGTCAGCACATGGAATATGCTGGCAATGTAACACATAGAGAATAACAATGGAATAAGCTATACTACATGCATATTTGGCTGGTGGTAAAGCTCTACGATTACAGTTTTGCATAAAGCCAATTTTTCCCTACTACAAAGGAATAAAATTATTTAACTATCATGGTGGTTGTTAAACATTGAGAATGGTTGACAGCATTCTCAATCCCAATTAAAAGTACTCAATAAACCCAACAATATTAATTAAGAAGTAACATGATGAGATTCATATGAGATCCAAGTGCTAGATACTCAAGATGTCCATAACCGGGGACACGGCTAACCATGATTAGTTTATACACTCTGCAGAGGTTTGCGCAGTTTTCCCCACATGACTCGATCGCCTCCGCTAGGTTTCCCGCACTACATGGTGTTTGAGAAACGGATGACCGAGACATAGTCTTTCAGAAGCACTAGCACCTTACATGAGGGGTAGACCGTACCAACCTACATCCCCTACATCTGCTAGTCCACCCTGTAAGAGTTCGCACAACTTAGTCAACTATGCTAGACCCATAATAGCATGTGGCTGCACATAGAAGTTTCTAGTTAGAATAATCTCATGATCCCTTTGAGCCTGGGTGGCAGTCCGAAGAAATACAGGCAAGTCCTGCTAGAAAATAGGTGCCTCAATCCACCCAGATGTGTATTTAAGTTGCCACCTTAAATAAACCATTAATTAACAATCTCACATCTGTCATGGAAAATTCACTCACCCAATCCACGTCTACTAGAATAGCATGGCATAAAAGCAAACGTAGAAGTAACTCCCAAAGGTTTGATAATAAAACAGGTAATAGGTACTACCTCATCTACTTCCCATCCCACAATTTAATTAGATCCTAATCATGCAATGTTTTAGGATTGCTCTAATGCATAAAAACTGGGTAGTAGAAAGGTATGATCAAGTGTTACTTGCCATGCTGATGATCCGCGAGACCTAGAGACTCGAAGTAACAGGCGGCGCACTCCGGTTATTCTATCGCAGAGAAACAAACAAGCATCCAATAAGTACTCATCTAATGCACAGGTAAAACTCGAATAAAATATCTAACCAGAGTATTCAACTTAAGAACTCCAGTTTGCAAAAAGAAACAAATCAAACAAAGCAACGAAAGTCAAACGGCGAAAGAAACAGCTTAGTTTTACTAATCTGGATCTAAGTCAAATTTTACAGAAGCAAAAACTTGTTTAAGTAGATTATTCGGAAAGAGGGTTTCGAGACGAAACTCCAGGCGCTTGAATCGCCTGATTCCGATACACGAGCGAAAAGTTATACTAAAACGTAAATCGGATCAGGAATTGCGATCAGAAAAATCGCGGATTAAATCCGACAAAAAGAAAAATGACGAACGGGTTAACGAACGAACGTTCGTTAACTAAACTAATCTGACGAACACGTTCGTTAATACAAACGTCAGGACCCCGACTCGATGCCACATAGGTCTAGCATGTAACACCTCATATCACTTTGCGGCCTCACGCACGGTATTCCCACGGGTGTCGCCTTACCTTTGCCCGGGACCGTTTGCGCCTTTTGGCACACGTATATGATAGTGTCGCTAGTACCCATATGATAAGGAGCCCGGGCTGACATGGTTAGTCGTAAACCCAAAGTGGCACAGACTTACAGGGACAGGCATCCATGACCCAGCAACGAACGTGTCGGTCATCAACAAGTGGGTCCGGGCTGTAGCACTGGGCTAGCAGGACTCCGGTAAACCGGGCTGTAGCGGGCTAACAGGACTCCGGTACTCAATGCGTGACATTTCCCCGAAGGGACAGACACAGGAACGAAGAAGGACACATGCCGGCCAGCCTAAGTGTTCCAGAGCAGTAGCAAGCTACCATGGCTCAGTGGTAACACTAGGAGACATTTCCCGGTAAGAGAGGCTACTAAGGATAAACAACTAGATAGTCAGATCCCACACATACCAAGCATTTCAATCATACACACAATATGCTCGATATGTGCAAATACAACAAGGCATCACAACATGACTCTACGACACAAGTACTTTATTTAAGGCTCAGAGAGCCATACATAACATACACATAGGTACGGGTCACACGACCCAGCATTCAAGTCATACAGTCATACAAACCAGCAGCGGAAGTAACTTGTCTGAGTACAGACAACTAGTGAAATAAAAGGGGCTTGGAAAGCCTAGCTATACTACGTGGTCCTTCACAAGCTCAGGATCACCACCTGGGCCTTAGCCTACTCATTGATGTCAACGTCTACGAAGAACCCATCAGAAGGGGTTGCAGCGTCTTCTGTAAAAAATGTAGATTATAGCAACATGAGTACAAAGGTACTCAGCAAGACTTACATCAGATCCTACATACATGCACATTATCAAGAAGGGTTGGTGGAGTTATTGCAGCAAGCCAGCTTTGACTCTTGGCTAGGCTATCCTATGAGACTCCAACTTGAAATGGTTTTGCGTACACGAGTCCACTACTCACCACTTCAATACACCACCGAGGATCCACCTCCGTCTTCCTACGGAAGAGCCATCCTTGGCACTCACACTTATCTTGAGGCTTTTAGTAGTTTCCATTTACTTGTCTATGAACTGTATAGGCAACCAAGTAGTCCTTTACCGCGGACGCGGCTATTCGAATAGATCATGATAACCCTGCAGGGGTGTACTTCTTCATACACGCTCTCACCAGTTACCGTCGTTTACACGACATGTACTCAGCAACCTTCAAGCGGAAGCCCAACGTGGGTGTCGGCCATGACCTACCTAATCACCTAAGTCTCTAGTCCAGGTTTATCGCCTATTCGGGTTCCATCCATGAGGAGATCCGGCCGAGGTTTTGCTCACAGCCCCAAACGATGTGAACAGGGTTCCCGAGATACCTAACGGGTATTCGGTACACCGTGCCACGTACCTACCGCATCACAGCCCACCCCTACGGTCAGCGCTGTCCACGGCCTCCAGTAGGATACAAACACCAGAAACTACTTGCAACTCCTGGACAGAGAACTAGGGTGAATAAGAAGTCGAGAGGGTCCATTGGTTTCGGGCCCAATGCATGGTAGTAGCTGAATCTTAAATCACACATACAGATCTCAGTGCTTAAGGTCGGCTTCAATGAAACAACCCACCATGTACTCCTACATGGCCTCTCATCGATACCTTTACCAAATCATGTTCACCACACCTCTTTCATTACCGACATAATCATTTCACTCTAGTCCATCACCCAGATGAACCAGACCTGACACGACTCTAAGCATAGCAGGCATAGCAAGGTAGGAACAACACATACATATGGCTCAAACAACTCCTACACATGCTAGTGGGTTTCATCTAGTTACTGTGGCAATGACAGGTCATGCAGAGGAAATGGGTTCAACTACCGTAACACACAGCAGTTTGAAACGCGTTGTCTTAATGCAGTAAAAGAGAGCAGGAGCGAGAACATGGGATTGTATCGATATGATCAAATGGTTGGTTGCTTGCCTGATGGTTCGATGCACTGATACGGTTCTTCGTTAGGGTAATCACGGTACTCCTCGGAGGCAGAACCTGCCGCAAAGAACACCGATACACAACTATCACCAAACAATGTGCAACAATATGATGCATGCATGAAACATGGCAATATGAGTGTGTTGGGCTAATGCAACTAAGACCAGAAGGGTTTGAACCAATTTGAACCAAAGATTCAAATTTCAAACTCATACATGGCCCTTTAAAGTTTTTTACCTTGTTCTGCATTAAACATCAAGTTAACTTGTTTCATCATGCATGAAAATAGTACAGATGGATAGATTGGATTTTTTTGATCATTTTTCATATATAACTTGTCTGATTTGGAGTTACAGATTAAAAGTTATGAATTTTTGAAGTTTAAATTATATTCTGGAATTTCTTATATTAGATTAAATCCAGAAAATCAATTACTGCGTCAGCCTGACGTCAATGTGACATCAGCAGGTCAACGGGACACGGCCCGGGTCAAACCTGACAGTGGGTCCCGCGTGTCAGTGTGATTAGTTTAGTTAAAGTTTATTTAAAACTAAACCTATTTAATTAACAGGGCTGGCCCCACCTGTCATTGACTCAGGAGAGTCAACCAGGGCCCACCCGTGGTCAAACCCAGGTCGGCTGCACCGGCGTTTAGCCGCCGGCGAGCCCGACGCGGCGGCGGAAGTGGTTTTGGCCGTTTCGGCCACCAAATGGGTCGCGGAGACCACCGGAGTGGAGCTGAGGACGAGCCGCAGCTCTTGGTGGAGTCCGTTGGGGTCGGGGTGGCCGGAGTTGGTGCCGGCGACGACTTTGGCGGCCACCGGAGTTCGGCCGAAGTCGAACTTGACGCAAGAGGGGTCGGTGAAGTGCGGGGAGTAGCTAGTTAGGTGCTACGTGACGCGGTGAGCATGATGGACACCGTGGAGTGGCCGGCGGATGACCGGGAGCACGTCGGCGAGGAGCTCCGCGGCGGTGGGTGCGGTTGAGCTCCGGGAGGTCGCTACACGGCTCGGGAGCAAGAAAGAAGGGAGGGGAAGATGGCTAAGCTCACGGGGAGTTCAACGAAGCCCTTGGTGCGGCCGGGGACGGACCGGAGCGACGACGGTGTTGAAGGGGATCTCCAGCGACGGCGGTTCGGTCGAGGTCGATGCGGTGGGCTCGGGCCTTGCGAGCGCTCGGGGCTCGGCTTGCTCGAAGGAGAGGAGGGTAGCGGAGCTCCTGGACACGGCGGCACGGCGTGGGGTTGACGGAGGGCGTGGCTACGGCGAGGGGGTGGCGGCGATGGCGTCGGCCATGGCGGGGGAGCGCGAGAGAGAGGGGTTGGGGGAGAATGGAGGTGTCCTGCGGGTTCACGGCGCTGCGTGGAGCTCATCCATCCAGCCCCGAGGCGAGGAGGTGGAGCAGGGCGGCAGCCAGCTGCGTGGCGCGCGCTGCGGTCGCCGTCGGGCACCTGCCTGCCTGCCTGGCCGGCAAGCAGCTCGCTGGAGCGGCGCTGGGCTGGGCCGGCAGGTGGGCCGGGTGCTGGCGCCAGGTAAG
>NC_041385.1:195631575-195633266 GCF_002162155.2 Triticum dicoccoides | reverse complement strand
CTGGCGGGGTCGGGCGGCTGGGCCGGGGCGGCGCTATTTATAGTGCCCCCCCCCCGAGCGGGACTCCGCTCGGGCACGGCCCGTAAGTCGGTTGCGCGTTTTTTTTAAATAATTCTGCGCAGAAGAAAAATAAAAAGAAATACTAAACGGGCTCCAAAAATCCCGAAATAAATTTTCCCCTGCTTCTAAAATCAAGCCGGACAAGATGAACATTTATTTGGGGCCTAAATGCAATTTTGAAAAACGCGCATTTTTCCTAAATTCAAATAAAAAGCGAAAAACTCCAAAATAAAATCTTATTTGATTTTTTTATTAAATCTTCATTATTTTTTATTTTGGGAAAGTCATTTTATTCCCTCTCTGAAACTTTGGTAGTAGAAATAATTGTAGATAAAATAAATAAAACCAAACGACCCTATTTTCAAAATTTGAGAAAAACCCAAATGTGAAAATAACGAAATTCCCAACTCTCTCCGTGGGTCCTTGAGTTGCGTAAAATTTCTAGGATCGAGCCAACAATGAAACAAAATATGATATGCAAAGATGATCTATGTATAACATTCCAAATTGAAAATTTGGGATGTTACAATGAGTAGCAAATGATTCACAGAAAGAAGCTACTATCTCAAAGTCAAGTCCATATTTAGTGCTAAATTCACGAAAAGCATTGGTATCCATAAAAGATTTAAAACAATCAAACTTAGGTGTCATACCTGACTCCTTACCTTCGTCGAGATCCCAATCTTCAGAGTTGCGTTTAATTCTTTCCAATAAATCCCATCTGAATTCAATAGTCTTCATCATAAAGGAACCAGTACAAGAAGTATCGAGCATGGAGCGATTATTGTGAGAAAGTCGAGCATAAAAATTTGAATAATCATTTGTCTTGAGAGCTCATGATTGGGGCATGAATATAACATTTACTTAAGCCTCCCCCAAGCTTGAGTGATGCTTTCTCCTTCGCTAGGCCAATAATTATATATATAATTACGATCACGATGAACAAGATGCATAGGATAAAACTTCTGATGAAATTCCAATTTCAATCGGTTGTAGTTCCATGATCCCATATCATCACATAGCCTAAACCATGTCAATGCCTCTCCCTTTCAAAGATAAAGGGAAGCCCTTCTTATTGACAACATCATCGGGCATACCTGCTGTCACATCCTAGTTAGCCATGCATTAGAGTGTTGCATCATGTTTACTCTTTCATCAGAAACCTGAAATGGGGATGACAGAACCCCCAGTCCCCTCTGAAACCAATTAGGGTTTACTAAAAACTTTTTCAATGAACCTGAAATGCCCTTCTAAAATGCCCATCATTTTTGTCTTGGTTCAGAACCTCTGCCAAAAGTGGTGCACATTTTCCTAGGCCATCCTAGGGTTTTTGATTTAAATCATAAGTATTTGAATTTGGGCATTTAAAATTATATAAAATATTTAAATGCTCAAATAACTCCAAACTAAAATGTTTCATGTTGGAAATAATCCAATTTTGGACCAGGAGTAGTTTGGTGATTTTTGGAGTTGCCTAAGTATTTTATTAAATTCAACAAAGTTGCAGAAGTATTAAAAAACAGAAAACAGAAAGAAAATAGAAAAGGCTTACCTGGCGCCCAGCACCCGGCCCACCTGCCGGCCCAGCCCAGCACCGCGCCAGCGAGCTGCTTGCCGGCCAGGCAGGCAGG
>NC_041385.1:195609535-195631094 GCF_002162155.2 Triticum dicoccoides | reverse complement strand
CTCTCCAGCTCCTCCCCCTCGCACGCCCCAGCCATGGCCGACGCCATCGCCGCCACCCCCTCGCCGTAGCCACGCCCTCCGTCCATCCCACGCCGTGCCACCGTGTCCAGGACCTCCGTCGCCGTCCACTTCATCGAGCTAGCCGAGCCCCGTGTGCTCGTGCGGCCCGAGACCACCGCACCGACCTCGCCCGAGCTCGCCGTCGCTGGAGATCCCCTTCAACGCCGTCGCCGCCTCAGCTCGTCCCCGACCCCGCCGGTGGCCTCTACGGGAGCGCTGTGAGCCTAGCTACTCCTCCGACCCTCCCTCTCTCATTCCCGAGCCGTGTAGCCACCGCACGAGGATCACACGCCCGCACCGCCGCGGATCTCGTCGCCGACGTGCTTCCGGCCACCCTCCGGCCACAAGCTGGTGTCCATCTTACTCACCGAGTCCCGCAACACCTAGCTAGCCACTCCCCGAGCCTCACCGACCCCTCTAGCACCAAGTTCATCTTCGGCCGAACCCCGGTGGCCACCAAAGTCGCCGCCGGCGCCAACTCCGGCCACCCCGACCCCAACGGACTCCACCAAGAGCTGCGGCTTGTCCTCAGCTCCACTCCGGTGGTCTCCGCGACCCATTTGGTGGCCGAAATGGCCAAAACCACTCCCGCCGCCGCGTCGGGCTCGCCGGCGGCTAAACGCCGGCGCCGCTGGCATTGACTTTGACCACGGGTGGGCCCTGGTTGACTCCCCTGAGTCAATGACAGGTGGGGCCCAGCCCTGTTAATTAAACAGGTTTAGTTTTAATTAAACTTTAATTAAAATAATCACCCTGACATGTAGGACCCACTGTCAGGTTTGACCCTGACGTGTTCCGTTGACCTGCTGACGTCACACTGACGTCAGGCTGACACAATAATGATTTTCTGGAATTATTCTAATATAGGATATTCCAGAATATAATTTAAACTTCAAAAATTCATAACTTTTATTCTGTAACTCCAAATCAGACAAATTATATATGAAAAATGATCAGAAAAATCCAATCTATCCATCTGTACTATTTTCATGCATGACTAAACAAGTTAATTTGATGTTTAATGCAGAACAAGGAAAAACACTTTAAAGGGCCATGTTTGAGTTTGAAATTTGAATCTTTGATTCAAATTGGTTCAAACCCTTCTGGTCTTAGTTGCATTAGCCCAACACACTCATATTGCTATGTTTCATGCATGCATCATATTGTTGCACATTGTTTGGTGATGGTTGTATATCGGTGTTCTTGCGGCAGGATCTGCCTCCGAGGAGTGTCGTGATTACCCTAACGAAGAACCGTATCAGTGCATCGAATCATCAGGCAAGCAACCAACCATTTGATCATATCGATACAATCCCATGTTCTCGCTCCTGCTCTCTTTTACTGCATTAGGACAACGCATTTCAAACTACTGTGTGTTACGGTAGTTGAACCCATGTCCTCTGCATGACCTGTCATTGCCACAGTAACTAGATGAAACCCACTAGCATGTGTAGGAGTTGATTGAGCCATATGTATGTGCTGTTCCTACCTTGCTATGCCTGCTATGCTTAGAGTCATGTCAGGTCTGGTTCATCTGGGTGATGGGCTAGAGTGAAATGATTATGTCGGTAATGAGAGTGGTGTGGTGAACACGATTTGGTAAAGGTATCGATGAGAGGCCATGTAGGAGTACATGGTGGGTTGTTTCATTGAAGCCGACCTTAAGCACTGAGATCTGTATGTGTGATTTAAGAATCAGCTACTACCATGCATTGGGCCCGAAACCAATGGACCCTCTCGGCTTCTTATTCACCCTAGTTCTCCGTCCAGGAGTTGCAAGTAGTTTCTGGTGTTTGTAGCCTACTGGAGGCCGTTTGGACAGCGCTGACCGTAGGGGTGGGCTGTGATGCGGTAGGTACGTGGCACGGTGTACCGAATACCTGTTAGGTATCTCGGGAACCCTGTTCACATCGTTCGGGGCCGTATGGGAAACCTCGGCCGGACTCCCTGCGGATGGAACCTGGATAGGCGATAAACCTGGACTGGAGGCTTAGGTGATTAGGTAGGTCGTGGCCGACACCCACGTTGGGCTTCCGCTTGAAGGTTGCCGAGTACATGTCGTGTAAACGACGGTAAGAGGTGAGAGCGTGTATGAATAAGTACACCCCTGCAGGGGTTATCATGATCTATTCGAATAGCCGCGTCCGCGGTAAAGGATTACTTGGTTGCCTATACAGTTCATAGACAAGTAAATGGAAACTGCTAAAAGCCTCAAGATAAGTGTGAGTGCCGAGGATGGCTCTTCCGTAGGGAGACGGAGGTGGATCCTCGGTAGTGTATTGAAGTGGTGAGTAATGGACTCGTGTGCGCAAAACCATTTCAAGTTGGAGTCTCGTAGGTTAGCCTAGCCAAGAGTCAAAGCTGGCTTGCTGCAATAACTCCACCAACCCTTCTTGATAATATGCATGTATGTAGGTTCTGATGTAAGTCTTGCTGAGTACCTTTGTACTCATGTTGCTATAATTTACATTTTACAGAAGACGCTGCAACCCCTTCTGATGGGTTCTACGTAGACGTTGACATCAACGAGTAGGCTAAAGGCCCAGGTGGTGATCCTGAGCTTGTGAAGGACCACGTAGTATAGCTAGGCTTTCCAAGCCTCTTTTATTTTACTAGTTGTCTGTACTCAAACAAGTTACTTCCGCTGCTGGTTTGTATGACTGTATGACTTGAATGCTGGGTCGTGAGACCCGTACCTTTGTGTATGTTATGTATGGCTCCCTGAGCCTTAAATAAAGTACTTGTGTCGTAGAGTCATGTTGTGATGCTTCGTTGTATTTGCACATATCGAGCATATTGTGTGTATGATTGAAATGCTTGGTATGTGTGGGATCTGACTATCTAGTTGTTTATCTTTAGTAGCCTCTCTTACCGGGAAATGTCTCCTAGTGTTACCGCTGAGCCATGGTAGCTTGCTACTGCTCTGGAACACTTAGGCTGGCCGGCATGTGTCCTTCTTCGTTCCTGTGTCTGTCCCTTCGGGGAAATGTCACGCATTGAGTACCGGAGTCCTGTTAGCCCGCTACAGCCCGGTTTACCGGAGTCCTGCTAGCCCAGTGCTACAGCCCAGACCCACTTGCTGATGACCGACACGTTCGAAGCTGGGTCATGGATGCCTGTCCCTATAAGTCCGTGCCACTTTGGGTTTACGACTAGTCATGTCAGCCCGGGCTCCTTATCATATGGATGCTAGCGACACTATCATATACGTGAGCCAAAAGGCGCAAACGGTCCCGGGCAAAGGTAAGGCGACACCCGTGGGGATACCGTGCGTGAGGCCGCAAAGTGATATGAGGTGTTACCGGCTAGATCGATGTGACATCGACTCGGGGTCCTGACAGCGTTGGCATTAGAGCCGGACTGCCTGTAGGTTCTCCAAGCCAAACTGGTCGATGTTGAGTCTAGAAATTCTTTAGTTATATGTAGGGGAATTGTTTGTGGGTTGGAACGTAAGGCTCTTTTTACTCCTTTATCTTATGACATTCTGATCTGAGTCAGTCTATTCTTCCACCGAGGGTTAAGGAATTAGGATCTATTCTCTCTATCAGGTTCACGTGTTACTAATCAGTAGTACCTTACAGGTTTGATGGATACAAGCCTAGTTCAGTTCTTCTACCATGTTATGTTGTTAGGATGGTTTCAGAACTTTGATATGATGATGTTGAGTGTGTATGAAATCCTTCGTCAAATGTCTCAAAATCCTTCTTGAGCATTTACAGCTGTTATGCTGCCGAAATTTTGCTAGAAATTCTAATGCCTTTGCATTATGATTGTGCTTTCAGATGGCCACTCGCGACCTCAATCAAGTGGTTCGCCTGACTCGATGCCTAGATGTACCCGGCCGTACTGCCATGTTGGTCAGGGTAATGACTGAGGCTGGATACCGTTGGTATCCTGAGTACACGGTCGAAGAGCAATTCCGAGACTTTAATCAAAGCCAGTATCTCTGCACTGTCAGGATATTTCCATCTTATCCTGGGTCCACCGAGCCCCTTCACTGCTCCTATGGACTCGGGGTTACTATTGAGATGGCTGTGCAGGACGCCGCCTACTCTATGATGACCATCATGCGAGTCAGATCTGGAATATTTCGGGACTCTGATTTCCGGTATATGCCAGGATCACTTCCGGGAGCACAAGGGTATCTTCAGGCTATCTATGCTGACCCCACTCAGGAGGATTCACGGACTCACACCACTGCTGAGATGCTCGAGGATAAGGACCGTGAAAATCGGGCCTTGAGGTTAGAGCGCTTCAATACCTGTGCTGACCACTGGGCCACATTGACTCGGTTCGCACCGGCGGTGCAAGCTGGATGTTCGGATATGCGCGATCTCTATCCTGTGAGATCTGCTCTGCCAGACGTGATGTGTTGGCGTGATGTAGGAGGCATCACCCCACCTCGCGGTCCCCGCAGGCCACCGTCTGTTGGTCCAAGACCTCATCCTAGTCCCTATGGTCCACAAGCTCCGCGAGATCGTCTGTTTCCGGATGATCATGTTGAGCTTCCAGGCTATGGAGGTGACTTCTACGAGGACTACTACGGATCGGTCTGAGTTAGTGGTAGTATCACTAGTTCGCACTATCTGTGTCGTCTATCGTCCCGCGTGACTCGTGGGATATGACCTAGTTTGTACTCTTTCCGGAGGTGTAGAAAAATAATGTATAGGAGCTTGGGATGCCTCCGATGAGTTGTAATCCTCTTTTCACCGTAATAGTACTTTGTTTGGTCTTGTACTAAACCCTGTATGGTGTGTATGACGATGGAATAAAGAAGCAGTTTCTGTATCTACCATGTCATACGGATGATCATCCTGCATTTCGAGTTATTCCTTACATTTTGTATCCTATGTCGGAATTTTATCATCCTGACTAAATCATTGTCTTGTTTACCTAGGATGGTCAACACGCGCACTAACCCTGCTCCTCAAGAGCAGGCCGAAGGCAGTGAAGTCAGGGATGCAAATCTGCCTCATCCTCCTTCCCTAGCCGAGGTTATGATGGAAGCTGAGAGAAACAAGCGGGAGACCAACCGTTTGTTGGAGCGTATTGAACAGAACACAGCACACCATCAGAGGACTAACGTGGTGTCACTCAGTGATTTTATCAAATTACATCCACCCACGTTCCACCACTCCATCGAGCCTCTCGACGCTGATGACTGGCTTCGCAGTATCTCTCACAAGCTGCGTTCCGCGCTAGTAGCTGAGGCTGACAAGGTCACCTTTGCTGCATATCATCTTGAAGGCCCCGCCAGTCTATGGTGGGAGAATTATGGAGCTATGCGCCCAGCGGGCCATGTCACTACTTGGGCTGAATTCAGTGAGGCTTTCCGTGAACATCACATTCCGGAGGGTCTCATGGACCGTAAACGTGAGGAATTTTGCAATTTCACCCAAGGCCGACTCTCTGTGGATGCTTACAGCAGGGAGTTTGGTAACCTCGCACGATATGCAACTGAGGAAGTTTCTACTGATGCCAAGAAGCAAGCAAGGTTCCGTAAGGGACTTAGTCCTGAGCTTCGCCGCGACCTCCGTCTGCATGAGTGCACATCTTTTTAGAAACTTGTTAACAAAGCCATCAGTGCTGAAACTGGTCAGACTGATTATGACGCAACACGCAAGCATGGCCGTGACATGGGTTCCTCATCCGGTGCTGGTCCTCAGAAGCGCCGCGTGTGGGTGCCCAACACCGCCCTGCCACCCAGGTTCACACCGAGGCCATCTTTCCAGGCGCCTCGCCCTGTTCAACAGTCTGTTCCAGCCAAGCCCTATGGGGGTCCAACCAACAATGCTCCTCCACGTACCAGTTCCGTGACTTGTTTCAAGTGTGGGGAATCTGGCCACTATATGCGTGAGTGTTCCCAGACCAACCCCAACCAACCTGCTAAAGCTGTTGGCCGTGGCAAGCCGACAGGAAAAGTGTTCCACGCCAAGCCGGCCACCGCTACACGTGGCCATGTCAACTGTATCTCAGCCGAGGAAGCTCAAGAGGATCCCAACGTCGTTCTTGGTACGCTTCTTGTTAATTGCCACCCGGCATATGTTCTTTTCGATACAGGAGCCTCTCATTCTTTTATATCCGAAAATTATGCTCGTTTGCATAACATCGCATTCTGTGACATGCCAATCTCTATGGTAATTCAAACTCCGGGATCCAAATGGCAAACTTCTAGAGTAAGCCATGGAAATGAAATCCAAGTCGACAGACTAGTTTTCCTCGCATCTTTGATAGCCCTTAAATCTTCAGATATTAATATCATTTTGGGTATGGACTGGATGTCAGCTCATCAAGCCAAAATTGATTGCTTCTCTAGGACTGTTCAACTCACCCATCCTTCGGGGAAGATAGTCAATGTCTTGACCTGAATAGCCAAGCGACAGTTATATTCTCTTAACGCCAGCCCTTTGCCAGACCTTGAGGACGTTCCGGTAGTTCGTGACTTCCCGGATGTCTTCCCAGAGGAATTGCCAGGTGTTCCACCTGACAGGGATGTTGAGTTCGTAATAGACCTCATTCCAGGAACTGTTCCGATTGCTAGAAGACCCTATAAGATGGCACCACTAGAACTAGCCGAGCTTAAGAAACAACTCGATGAGTCCTTGAAAAAGGGTTTCATCCGACCTAGTTCATCTCCGTGGGCTTGCCCCGTCCTCTTCGTCAAGAAGAAGGATGGTACAGACCGGATGGTTGTAGATTATCGACCTGTCAATTTGGTCACAATCAAGAACAAATATCCGCTCCCCAGGATCAACGACCTGTATGATCGCTCGCTGGATCCTCAGTCTTCTCCAAGATGGATTTGAGGTTGGGCTACCATCAAATAAAAATCAGAAACGGGGACATCCCTAAAACGGCCTTTGTTACTCGTTATGGGCAATACGAGTACACCGTCATGTCCTTCGGATTAACCAACGCTCCAGCCACCTTTTCTCGGTTAATGAACTCAATCTTCATGGAGTATTTGGATAAATTCGTCGTAGTTTATCTCGATGATATACTCATCTACTCTAAGAACGAGGAAGAACATGCCGAACATCTAAGGCTAGTGTTGAAGAAACTTCGAGAGCATCGCCTTTATGCCAAGTTTTCCAAATGTGAATTTTGGTTGTCAGAAGTGACCTATCTGGGTCATGTAATATCTGGTAAAGGTATTGCTGTTAACCCTGAGCGAGTTCAAGCTATCCTTAATTGGACTCCACCTGAATCGGTCAAGCAAGTTTGGAGTTTTCTGGGCTTAGCGAGCTATTGTCGTCGCTTTGTCGAGAACTTCTCCAAAGTTGCCAAACCTCTAACCGAACTCCTCAAGAAAGATAAGAAGTTCGAATGGACTCCACAATGTGACCACAACTTTCAGGAACTGAAAAGACGCCTGACTTCTGCTCCCGTACTGGTACCGCCAGACTTCTCCAAGGACTTTGTTATCTACTGCGACGCCTCGCGACAAGGACTAGGTTGCATTCTCATGCAAGATCGACACGTAATTGCCTACGCTTCACGGCAATTGCACCCACATGAGGAGAATTATCCTACTCATAATCTAGAGCTTGCAGCCGTAGTCTATGCACTCAAGACCCGGCGACGTTACCTCCTCGGTAACCGTTGCGAGATATTCACTGATCACCAAAGTCTGAAGTACATTTTCACCCAACCAGATTTGAATCTCAGGCAAAGACGTTGGGTTGAGTTGATCACAGACTTCGACTTAGGAATAACCTACACCCCAGGGAAAGCCAACGTCATGGCTGATGCGCTAAGTCGTAAATCTTATTGTAACAACCTGATGTTACGACAAAGTCAACCGCTTCTCCATGAGGAATTTCGGAAGCTTAACCTTCACATTGTTCCTCAAGGTTTTCTTTCCACCTTGGTGGCAAAACCTACCCTTACGGATCAGATCATCAAAGCACAGAAGGTAGATCCGGGAATCTCCCGCATCAAGAGAAACATCAAGAAAGGAATTGCGAATTGTTTCTCCATTAATGATCAAGGGGTCGTATACTTCGGGAATCGACTAGTGGTTCCCAAAGTGCGAAACCTGAGGCGATTGATCCTTAAGGAAGCTCATGAATCTCCTCTCACCATTCATCCCGGTAGTACTAAGATGTATTAGGACCTACGCCAGAGGTTCTGGTGGACTAGGATGAAGAGAGAAATTGCTCAGTATATTGCTAATTGCGACGTTTGTCGTCGTGTAAAAGCAGAGCATCAACGGCCTGCTGGCACCCTTCAACCCTTAGCTATTCCTGAATGGAAATGGGATAAAATTGGTATGGATTTCATTACCGGTTTTCCCAGGACCAAGAGAGGGAATAATGCTATTTTCGTCGTTGTCGATCGTCTTTCCAACGTAGCCCATTTCCTACCTGTTCGTGAGAGTATAACCGCTAGTCAGCTGGCGGACTTATACATCGCCCGGATAGTGTCTCTCCATGGTGTTCCTTTGGAAATTAACTCGGATCGAGGAAGTATTTTCACCTCTCGATTTTGGGAAAGTTTCCAAAATGCTATGGGAACCCGTCTCTCCTTTAGCACCGCTTTCCACCCTCAGTCGAGTGGTCAAGTGGAACGCGTCAACCAGATTCTAGAAGACATGCTTCGAGCCTCTGTTATCTCATTCGGAATGGATTGGGAGAAGTGCCTTCCATTTGCCGAATTCGCTTACAACAACAGCTATCAATCTAGCTTGGGTAAAGCCCCTTTTGAAGTTCTCTATGGACGACGGTGTCGAACACCCCTTAACTGGTCAGAAACCGGGGAAAGACAATTCTTTGGCCCGGATATGATTCAGGAAGCAGAAGAACAAGTTCGCATCGTTCGTGAAAAGTTGAAAACAGCCCAATCCCGTCAAAAGAGTCAATATGACCGAAAACATAATGCTATGACTTTCGAGGTTGACGAGAAGGCTTACCTTCGGGTTACCCCTCTGAAGGGAACCCATCGTTTCGGTATCAAAGGCAAATTGGCTCCTCGTTACATTGGACCTTTTCGCATTCTTGCCAAACGAGGAGAAGTTGCCTACCAATTGGAACTACCTCCGCACCTCTCCAGAGTCCACGATGTCTTCCACGTTTCTCAACTCAGGCGTTGCTTCTCGGATCCTATCCGTGGAGTGGACCACGAAACGCTTGATCTCCAAGATAATCTTACATATCGAGAGTACCCCATTCGTATCCTCGATCAGGCCGAGCGTACCACTCGACGTCATAATATCAAGTTTCTCAAAGTACAATGGTCGCACCATTCTGAGGATGAAGCAACTTGGGAAAGGGAGGATCGTCTTCGACTCGAGTATCCCGCCTTCTTCCCGGAGGAACCCAAATCTCGGGACGAGATTCTTTTGAGTGGGGGTGAGTTGTCACATCCTAGTTAGCCATGCATTAGAGTGTTGCATCATGTTTACTCTTTCATCAGAAACCTGAAATGGGGATGACAGAACCCCCAGTCCCCTCTGAAACCAATTAGGGTTTACTAATAACTTTTTCAATGAACCTGAAATGCCCTTCTAAAATGCCCATCATTTTTGTCTTGGTTCAGAACCTCTGCCAAAAGTGGTGCACATTTTCCTAGGCCATCCTAGGGTTTTTTGATTTAATTCATAAGTATTTGAATTTGGGCATTTAAAATTATATAAAATATTTAAATGCTCAAATAACTCCAAACTAAAATGTTTCATGTTGGAAATAATCCAACTATGGACCAGGAGTAGTTTGGTGATTTTTGGAGTTGCCTAAGTATTTTATTAAATTCAACAAAGTTGCAGAAGTATTAAAAAACAGAAAACAGAAAGAAAATAGAAAAAGGCTTACCTGGCGCCCAGCACCCGGCCCACCTGCCGGCCCAGCCCAGCACCGCGCCAGCGAGCTGCTTGCCGGCCAGGCAGGCAGGCAGGTGCTCGACGGCGAGCACCGCATGGGTGCCACGCACCTGCTCGCCGCCTCGCCGCCTCCCTCGCCCGGCTAACGCCGTGAATCGGCCTCCCTCTCTCCCCCGAACCCCCCAGACACCCCCTCTCCTCTCCAGCTCCTCTCCCTCGCTCTCCCACGCCATGGCCGACGCCATCGCCGCCACCCCCTCGCCGTAGCCACGCCCTCCGTCAACCCCACGCCGTGCCGCCGTGTCCAGGAGCTTCGCCGCCGTCCACTTCATCGAGCTAGCCGAGCCCCGTGTGCTCGAGCGGCCCGAGACCACCGCACCGACCTCGCCCGAGCTCGCCGTCGCCGGAGATCCCCTTCAACGCCGTCGCCGCCTCAGCTCGTCCCCGACCCCGCCGGTGGCCTCTACGGGAGCGCTGTGAGCCTAGCTACCCCTCCGACCCTCTCTCTCTCATTCCCGAGCCGTGTAGCCACCGCACGAAGATCACACGCACGCACCGCCGCGGATCTCGTCGCCGACGTGCTTCCGGCCATCCTCCGGTCAACCCGCGGTGTCCAACGCACTCACCACGCTGCGTTAGGCCCAACCGTGCACTCCCCGCACCTCACCGATCCCCCTAGCGACAAGTTCGACTTTGGCCGAACTCCGGTGGCCGCCAAAGTCGTCGCCGGCGCCAACTCCGGCCACCCCGACCCCAACGGACTCCACCAAGAGCTGCGGCTCGACCTCAGCTCCGCTCCGGTGCCCTCCGCGGCTCGTTTGGTTGCCGGAACGGCAAAAATCACTTCCGCCGCCGCGTCGGGCTCGCCGGCGGCTAAACGCCGGTGCAGCCGACCCGGGTTTGACCACGGGTGGGCCCTGGTTGACTCCCCTGAGTCAATGACAGGTGGGGCCCAGCCCTGTTAATTAAACAGGTTTAGTTTTAATTAAACTTTAATTAAAATAATCACCCTGACATGCGGGACCCACTGTCAGGTTTGACCCTGACGTGTTCCATTGACCTGCTGACGTCACACTGACGTCAGGCTGACGCAATAATGATTTTCTGGAATTATTCTAATATAGGAAATTCCAGAATATAATTTAAACTTCAAAAATTCATAACTTTTATTCTGTAACTCCAAATCAGACAAATTATATATGAAAAATGATCAGAAAAATCCAATCTATCCATCTGTACTATTTTCATGCATGACTAAACAAGTTAACTTGATGTTTAATGCAGAACAAGGAAAAACACTTTAAAGGGCCATGTTTGAGTTTGAAATTTGAATCTTTGATTCAAATTGGTTCAAACCCTTCTGGTCTTAGTTGCATTAGCCCAACACACTCATATTGCTATGTTTCATGCATGCATCATATTGTTGCACATTGTTTGGTGATGGTTGTATATCGGTGTTCTTGCGGCAGGATCTGCCTCCGAGGAGTACCGTGATTACCCTAACGAAGAACCGTATCAGTGCATCGAATCATCAGGCAAGCAACCAACCATTTGATCATATCGATACAATCCCATGTTCTCGCTCCTGCTCTCTTTTACTGCATTAAGACAACGCGTTTCAAACTGCTGTGTGTTACGGTAGTTGAACCCATTTCCTCTGCATGACCTGTCATTGCCACATTAACTAGATGAAACCCACTAGCATGTGTAGGAGTTGATTGAGCCATATGTATGTGTTGTTCCTACCTTGCTATGCCTGCTATGCTTAGAGTCATGTCAGGTCTGGTTCATCTGGGTGATGGGCTAGAGTGAAATGATTATGTCGGTAATGAGAGTGGTGTGGTGAACACGATTTGGTAAAGGTATCGATGAGAGGCCGTGTAGGAGTACATGGTGGGTTGTTTCATTGAAGCCGACCTTAAGCACTAAGATCTGTATGTGTGATTTAAGAATCAGCTACTACCATGCATTGGGCCCGAAACCAATGGACCCTCTCGGCTTCTTATTCACCCTAGTTCTCCGTCCAGGAGTTGCAAGTAGTTTCTGGTGTTTGTAGCCTACTGGAGGCCGTGGACAGCGCTGACCGTAGGGGTGGGCTGTGATGCGGTAGGAACGTGGCACGGTGTACCGAATACCCGTTAGGTATCTCGGGAACCCTGTTCACATTGTTCGGGGCCGTATGGGAAACCTCGGCCGGACTCCCTGCGGATGGAACCTGGATAGGCGATAAACCTGGACTGGAGGCTTAGGTGATTAGGTAGGTCGTGGCCGACACCCACGTTGGGCTTCCGCTTGAAGGTTGCCGAGTACATGTCGTGTAAACGACGGTAAGAGGTGAGAGCGTGTATGAAGAAGTACACCCCTGCAGGGGTTATCATGATCTATTCGAATAGCCGCGTCCGCGGTAAAGGACTACTTGGTTGCCTATACAGTTCATAGACAAGTAAATGGAAACTGCTAAAAGCCTCAAGATAAGTGTGAGTGCCGAGGATGGCTCTTCCGTAGGGAGACGGAGGTGGATCCTCGGTAGTGTATTGAAGTGGTGAGTAATGGACTCGTGTGCGCAAAACCATTTCAAGTTGGAGTCTCGTAGGTTAGCCTAGCCAAGAGTCAAAGCTGGCTTGCTGCAATAACTCCACCAACCCTTCTTGATAATATGCATGTATGTAGGTTCTGATGTAAGTCTTGCTGAGTACCTTTGTACTCATGTTGCTATAATTTACATTTTACAAAAGACGCTGCAACCCCTTCTGATGGGTTCTACGTAGATGTTGACATCAACGAGTAGGCTAAAGGCCCAGGTGGTGATCCTGAGCTTGTGAAGGACCACGTAGTATAGCTAGGCTTTCCAAGCCTCTTTTATTTTACTAGTTGTCTGTACTCAGACAAGTTACTTCCGCTGCTGGTTTGTATGACTGTATGACTTGAATGCTGGGTCGTGAGACCCGTACCTTTGTGTATGTTATGTATGGCTCCCTGAGCCTTAAATAAAGTACTTGTGTCGTAGAGTCATGTTGTGATGCTTCGTTGTATTTGCACATATCGAGCATATTGTGTGTATGATTGAAATGCTTGGTATGTGTGGGATCTGACTATCTAGTTGTTTATCTTTAGTAGCCTCTCTTACAGGGAAATGTCTCCTAGTGTTACCGCTGAGCCATGGTAGCTTGCTACTGCTCTGGAACACTTAGGCTGGCCGACATGTGTCCTTCTTCGTTCCTGTGTCTGTCCCTTCGGGGAAATGTCACGCATTGAGTACCGGAGTCCTGTTAGCCCGCTACAGCCCGGTTTACCGGAGTCCTTCTAGCCCAGTGCTACAGCCCGGACCCACTTGCTGATGACCGACACGTTCGAAGCTGGGTCATGGATGCCTGTCCCTATAAGTCTGTGCCACTTTGGGTTTACGACTAGTCATGTCAGCCCGGGCTCCTTATCATATGGATGCTAGCGACACTATCATATACGTGAGCCAAAAGGCGCAAACGGTCCCGGGCAAAGGTAAGGCGACACCCGTGGGGATACCGTGCGTGAGGCCGCAAAGTGATATGAGGTGTTACCGGCTAGATCGATGTGACATCGACTCGGGGTCCTGACAGCGTTGGCATCAGAGCCGGACTGCCTGTAGGTTCTCCAAGCCAAACTGGTCGATGTTGAGTCTAGAAATTCTTTAGTTATATGTAGGGGAATTGTTTGTGGGTTGGAACTTAAGGCTCTTTTTACTCCTTTATCTTATGACATTCTGATCTGAGTCAGTCTATTCTTCCACCGAGGGTTAAGGAATTAGGATCTATTCTCTCTATCAGGTTCACGTGTTACTAATCAGTAGTACCTTACAGGTTTGATGGATACAAGCCTAGTTCAGTTCTTCTACCACGTTATGTTGTTAGGATGGTTTCAGAACTTTGATATGATGATGTTGAGTGTGTATGAAATCCTTTGTCAAATGTCTCAAAATCCTTCTTGAGCATTTACAGCTGTTATGCTGCCAAAATTTTGCTAGAAATTCTAATGCTTTTGCATTATGATTGTGCTTTCAGATGGCCACTCGCGACCTCAATCAAGTGGTTCGCCTGACTCGATGCCTAGATGTACCCGGCCGTACTGCCATGTTGGTCAGGGTAATGACTGAGGCTGGATACCGTTGGTATCCTGAGTACACGGTCGAAGAGCAATTCCGAGACTTTAATCAAAGCCAGTACCTCTGCACTGTCAGGATATTTCCATCTTTCCTGGGTCCACCGAGCCCCTTCACTGCTCCTATGGACTCGGGGTTACTATTGAGATGGCTGTGTAGGACGCCGCCTACTCTATGATGACCATCATGCGAGTCAGATCTGGACTATTTCGGGACTCTGATTTCCGGTATATGCCAGGATCACTTCCAGGAGCACAAGGGTATCTTCAGGCTATCTATGCTGACCCCACTCAGGAGGATTCACGGACTCGCACCACTGCTGAGATGCTCGAGGATAAGGACCGTGAAAATCGGGCCTTGAGGTTAGAGCGCTTCAATACCTGTGCTGACCACTGGGCCACATTGACTCGGTTCACACCGGCGGTGCAAGCTGGATGTTCGGATATGCGCGATCTCTATCCTGTGAGATCTGCTCTGCCAGACGTGATGTGTTGGCGTGATGTAGGAGGCATCACCCCACCTCGCGGTCCCCGCAGGCCACCGTCTGTTGGTCCAAGACCTCATCCTAGTCCCTATGGTCCACAAGCTTCGCGAGATCGTCTGTTTCCGGATGATCATGTTGAGCTTCCAGGCTATGGAGGTGACTTCTACGAGGACTACTACGGATCGGTCTGAGTTAGTGGTAGTATCACTAGTTCGCACTATCTGTGTCGTCTATCGTCCCGCGTAACTCGTGGGATATGACCTAGTTTGTACTCTTTCCGGAGGTGTAGAAAAATAATGTATAGGAGCTTGGGATGCCTCCGATGAGTTGTAATCCTCTTTTCACCGTAATAGTACTTTGTTTGGTCTTGTACTAAACCCTGTATGGTGTGTATGACGATGGAATAAAGAAGCAGTTTCTGTATCTACCATGTCATACGGATGATCATCCTGCATTTCGAGTTATTCCTTACATTTTGTATCCTATGTCGGAATTTTATCATCCTGACTAAATCATTGTCTTGTTTACCTAGGATGGTCAACACGCGCACTAACCCTGCTCCTCAAGAGCAGGCCGAAGGCAGTGAAGTCAGGGATGCAAATCTGCCTCATCCTCCTTCCCTAGCCGAGGTTATGATGGAAGCTGAGAGAAACAAGCGGGAGACCAACCGTTTGTTGGAGCGTATTGAACAGAACACAGCACACCATCAGAGGACTAACGTGGTGTCACTCAGTGATTTTATCAAATTACATCCACCCACGTTCCACCACTCCGTCGAGCCTCTCGACGCGGATGACTGGCTTCGCAGTATCTCTCACAAGCTGCGTTCCGCGCTAGTAGCTGAGGCTGACAAGGTCACCTTTGCTGCATATCATCTTGAAGGCCCCGCCAGTCTATGGTGGGAGAATTATGGAGCTATGCGCCCAGCGGGCCATGTCACTACTTGGGCTGAATTCAGTGAGGCTTTCCGTGAACATCACATTCCGGAGGGTCTCATGGACCGTAAACGTGAGGAATTTTGCAATTTCACCCAAGGCCGACTCTCTGTGGATGCTTACAGCAGGGAGTTTGGTAACCTCGCACGATATGCAACTGAGGAAGTTTCTACTGATGCCAAGAAGCAAGCAAGGTTCCGTAAGGGACTTAGTCCTGAGCTTCGCCGCGACCTCCGTCTGCATGAGTGCACATCTTTTTAGAAACTTGTTAACAAAGCCATCAGTGCTGAAACTGGTCAGACTGATTATGACGCAACACGCAAGCATGGCCGTGACATGGGTTCCTCATCCGGTGCTGGTCCTCAGAAGCGCCGCGTGTGGGTGCCCAACACCGCCCTGCCACCCAGGTTCACACCGAGGCCATCTTTCCAGGCGCCTCGCCCTGTTCAACAGTCTGTTCCAGCCAAGCCCTATGGGGGTCCAACCAACAATGCTCCTCCACGTACCAGTTCCGTGACTTGTTTCAAGTCTGGGGAATCTGGCCACTATATGCGTGAGTGTTCCCAGACCAACCCCAACCAACCTGCTAAAGCTGTTGGCCGTGGCAAGCCGACAGGAAAAGTGTTCCACGCCAAGCCGGCCACCGCTACACGTGGCCATGTCAACTGTATCTCAGCCGAGGAAGCTCAAGAGGATCCCAACGTCATTCTTGGTACGCTTCTTGTTAATTGCCACCCGGCATCTGTTCTTTTCGATACAGGAGCCTCTCATTCTTTTATATCCGAAAATTATGCTCGTTTGCATAACATCGCATTCTGTGACATGCCAATCTCTATGGTAATTCAAACTCCGGGATCCAAATGGCAAACTTCTAGAGTAAGCCATGGAAATGAAATCCAAGTCGACAGACTAGTTTTCCTCGCATCTTTGATAGCCCTTAAATCTTCAGATATTAATATCATTTTGGGTATGGACTGGATGTCAGCTCATCAAGCCAAAATTGATTGCTTCTCTAGGACTGTTCAACTCACCCATCCTTCGGGGAAGATAGTCAATGTCTTGACCTGAATAGCCAAGCGACAGTTATATTCTCTTAACGCCAGCCCTTTGCCAGACCTTGAGGACGTTCTGGTAGTCCGTGACTTCCCGGATGTCTTCCCAGAGGAATTGCCAGGTGTTCCACCTGACAGGGATGTTGAGTTCGTAATAGACCTCATTCCAGGAACTGTTCCGATTGCTAGAAGACCCTATAAGATGGCACCACTAGAACTAGCCGAGCTTAAGAAACAACTCGATGAGTCCTTGAAAAAGGGTTTCATCCGACCTAGTTCATCTCCGTGGGCTTGCCCCGTCCTCTTCGTCAAGAAGAAGGATGGTACAGACCGGATGGTTGTAGATTATCGACCTGTCAATTTGGTCACAATCAAGAACAAATATCCGCTCCCCAGGATCAACGACCTGTATGATCGCTCGCTGGATCCTCAGTCTTCTCCAAGATGGATTTGAGGTTGGGCTACCATCAAATCAAAATCAGAAACGGGGACATCCCTAAAACGGCCTTTGTTACTCGTTATGGGCAATACGAGTACACCGTCATGTCCTTCGGATTAACCAACGCTCCAGCCACCTTTTCTCGGTTAATGAACTCAATCTTCATGGAGTATTTGGATAAATTCGTCGTAGTTTATCTCGATGATATACTCATCTACTCTAAGAACGAGGAAGAACATGCCGAACATCTAAGGCTAGTGTTGAAGAAACTTCGAGAGCATCGCCTTTATGCCAAGTTTTCCAAATGTGAATTTTGGTTGTCAGAAGTGACCTATCTGGGTCATGTAATATCTGGTAAAGGTATTGCTGTTAACCCTGAGCGAGTTCAAGCTATCCTTAATTGGACTCCACCTGAATCGGTCAAGCAAGTTCGGAGTTTTCTGGGCTTAGCGAGCTATTGTCGTCGCTTTGTCGAGAACTTCTCCAAAGTTGCCAAACCTCTAACCGAACTCCTCAAGAAAGATAAGAAGTTCGAATGGACTCCACAATGTGAGCACAGCTTTCAGGAACTGAAAAGACGCCTGACTTCTGCTCCCGTACTGGTACCGCCAGACTTCTCCAAGGACTTTGTTATCTACTGCGACGCCTCGCGACAAGGACTAGGTTGCATTCTCATGCAAGATCGACACGTAATTGCCTACGCTTCACGGCAATTGCACCCACATGAGGAGAATTATCCTACTCATAATCTAGAGCTTGCAGCCGTAGTCTATGCACTCAAGACCTGGCGACGTTACCTCCTCGGTAACCGTTGCGAGATATTCACTGATCACCAAAGTCTGAAGTTCATTTTCACCCAACCGGATTTGAATCTCAGGCAAAGACGTTGGGTTGAGTTGATCACAGACTTCGACTTAGGAATAACCTACACCCCAGGGAAAGCCAACGTCATGGCTGATGCGCTAAGTCGTAAATCTTATTGTAACAACCTGATGTTACGACAAAGTCAACCGCTTCTCCATGAGGAATTTCGGAAGCTTAACCTTCACATTGTTCCTCAAGGTTTTCTTTCCACCTTGGTGGCAAAACCTACCCTTACGGATCAGATCATCAAAGCACAGAAGGTAGATCCGGGAATCTCCCGCATCAAGAGAAACATCAAGAAAGGAATTGCGAATTGTTTCTCCATTAATGATCAAGGGGTCGTATACTTCGGGAATCGACTAGTGGTTCCCAAAGTGTGAAACCTGAGGCGATTGATCCTTAAGGAAGCTCATGAATCTCCTCTCACCATTCATCCCGGTAGTACTAAGATGTATCAGGACCTACGCCAGAGGTTCTGGTGGACTAGGATGAAGAGAGAAATTGCTCAGTATATTGCTAATTGCGACGTTTGTCGTCGTGTAAAAGCAGAGCATCAACGGCCTGCTGGCACCCTTCAACCCTTAGCTATTCCTGAATGGAAATGGGATAAAATTGGTATGGATTTCATTACCGGTTTTCCCAGGACCAAGAGAGGGAATAATGCTATTTTCGTCGTTGTCGATCGTCTTTCCAACGTAGCCCATTTCCTACCTGTTCGTGAGAGTATAACCGCTAGTCAGCTGGCGGACTTATACATCGCCCGGATAGTGTCTCTCCATGGTGTTCCTTTGGAAATTAACTCGGATCGAGGAAGTATTTTCACCTCTCGATTTTGGGAAAGTTTCCAAAATGCTATGGGAACCCGTCTCTCCTTTAGCACCGCTTTCCACCCTCAGTCGAGTGGTCAAGTGGAACGCGTCAACCAGATTCTAGAAGACATGCTTCGAGCCTCTGTTATCTCATTCGGAATGGATTGGGAGAAGTGCCTTCCATTTGCCGAATTCGCTTATAACAACAGCTATCAATCTAGCTTGGGTAAAGCCCCTTTTGAAGTTCTCTATGGACGACGGTGTCGAACACCCCTTAACTGGTCAGAGACCGGGGAAAGACAATTCTTTGGCCCGGATATGATTCAGGAAGCAGAAGAACAAGTTCGTATCGTTCGTGAAAAGTTGAAAACAGCTCAATCCCGTCAAAAGAGTCAATATGACCGAAAACATAAGGCTATGACTTTCGAGGTTGACGAGAAGGCTTATCTTCGGGTTACCCCTCTGAAGGGAACCCATCGTTTCGGTATCAAAGGCAAATTGGCTCCTCGTTACATTGGACCTTTTCGCATTCTCGCCAAACGAGGAGAAGTTGCCTACCAGCTGGAACTACCTCCGCATCTCTCCAGAGTCCACGATGTCTTCCACGTTTCTCAACTCAGGCGTTGCTTCTTGGATCCTATCCGTGGAGTGGACTACGAAACGCTTGATCTCCAAGATAATCTTACATATCGAGAGTACCCCATTCGTATCCTCGATCAGGCCGAACGTACCACTCGACGTCATAATACCAAGTTTCTCAAGGTTCAATGGTCGCACCATTCTGAGGATGAAGCAACTTGGGAAAGGGAGGATCGTCTTCGACTCGAGTACCCCGCCTTCTTCCCGGAGGAACCCAAATCTCGGGACGAGATTCTTTTGAGTGGGGGTGAGTTGTCACACCCTAGCTAGTCATGCATTAGAGTGTTGCATCATGTTTACTCTTTCATCAGAAACTTGAAATGGGGATGACAGAACCCCCAGTCCCCTCTGAAACCAACTAGGGTTTACTAAAATAATTTTCAATGAACCTGAAATGCCCTTCTAAAATGCCCATCATTTTTGTCTTGGTTCAGAACCTCTGCCAAAAGTGGTGCACATTTTCCTAGGCCATCTTAGGGTTTTTGAATTAATTCATAAATATTTGAATTTGGGCATTTAAAATTATATAAAATATTTAAATGCTCAAATACCTCCGAACTAAAATGTTTCATGTTGGAAATAATCCAACTATGGACCAGGAGTGATTTGGTGATTTTTGAAGTTGCCTAGGTATTTTATTAAATTCAACAAAGTTGCAGATATATTAAATAAAAACAGAAACAGAAAAAAAGGGGAAAAGCTTACCTGTCGCCCAGTACCGGCCCACCTGCCGGCCCAGCCCAGCACCGCGCCAGCGAGCTGCTTCCGGCCAGGCAGGCAGGCAGGTGCTCGACGGCGAGCACCGCATGGGTGCCACGCACCTGCTCGCCGCCTCGCCGCCTCCCTCGCCCGGCTAACGCCGTGGATCGGCCTCCCTCTCTCCCCCGAACCCCCCAGACACCCCCTCTCCTCTCCAGCTCCTCCCCCTCGCACGCCCCAGCCATGGCCGACGCCATCGCCGCCACCCCCTCGCCGTAGCCACGCCCTCCGTCCACCCCACGCCGTGCCACCGTGTCCAGGAGCTCCGCCGCCGTCCACTTCATCGAGCTAGCCGAGCCCCGTGTGCTCGTGCGGCCCGAGACCACCGCACCGACCTCGCCCGAGCTCGCCGTCGCCGGAGATCCCCTTCAACGCCGTCGCCGCCTCAGCTCGTCCCCGACCCCGCCGGTGGCCTCTACGGGAGCGCTGTGAGCCTAGCTACTCCTCCGACCCTCCCTCTCTCATTCCCGAGCCGTGTAGCCACCGCACGAGGATCACACGCCCGCACCGCCGCGGATCTCGTCGCCGACGTGCTTCCGGCCACCCTCCGGCCACAAGCTGGTGTCCATCTTACTCACCGAGTCCCGCAGCACCTAGCTAGCCACTCCCCGAGCCTCACCGACCCCTCTAGCACCAAGTTCATCTTCGGCCGAACCCCGGTGGCCGCCAAAGTCGCCGCCGGCGCCAACTCCAGCCACCCCGACCCCAACGGACTCCACCAAGAGTTGCGGCTTGTCCTCAGCTCCACTCCGGTGGTCTCCGCGACCCATTTGGTGGCCGAAATGGCCAAAACCACTCCCGCCGCCGCGTCGGGCTCGCCGGCGGCTAAACGCCGGCGCCGCTGGCATTGACTTTGACCATGGATGGGCCCTGGTTGACTCCCCTGAGTCAATGACAGGTGGGGCCCAGCCCTGTTAATTAAACAGGTTTAGTTTTAATTAAACTTTAATTAAAATAATCACCCTGACATGCGGGACCCACTGTCAGGTTTGACCCTGACGTGTTCCGTTGACCTGCTGACGTCACACTGACGTCAGGCTGACGCGATAATGATTTTCTGGAATTATTCTAATATAGGATATTCCAGAATATAATTTAAACTTCAAAAATTCATAACTTTTATTCTGTAACTCCAAATCAGACAAATTATATATGAAAAATGATCAGAAAAATCCAATCTATCCATCTGTACTATTTTCATGCATGACTAAACAAGTTAACTTGATGTTTAATGCAGAACAAGGAAAAACACTTTAAAGGGCCATGTTTGAGTTTGAAATTTGAATCTTTGATTCAAATTGGTTCAAACCCTTCTGGTCTTAGTTGCATTAGCCCAACACACTCATATTGCTATGTTTCATGCATGCATCATATTGTTGCACATTGTTTGGTGATGGTTGTATATCGGTGTTCTTGCGGCAGGATCTGCCTCCGAGGAGTACCGTGATTACCCTAACGAAGAACCGTATCAGTGCATCGAATCATCAGGCAAGCAACCAACCATTTGATCATATCGATACAATCCCATGTTCTCGCTCCTGCTCTCTTTTACTGCATTAAGACAAC